>NW_027507718.1:190944761-191372261 GCF_037356315.1 Lithobates pipiens | reverse complement strand
CCTTCATCCGTTGGTTATTATACCTCTTTCCTCTCTATTTTTTGTACCACTTTAACACATATACATAGGCTTCATAGGAAAAGAGAGAGAGAGAGAAAAAAAGTCACTTGTTACACCTCTACAACTGCAGGGCTTTCCTTGAGCCTTTGCCTAGCATTTTATAATACCTCCCATGCTCTTGCAGCTCTGTTTAAAGCATTATAATCCCAAAAACTTTTTTTTTTCTTTGCACTCTTTAACGCTCCTTATATTTATATTTATCTTTAACATCCACCAACCATTTTCTTTCTTTTTTGTCCATAAACACGCAGGCACATATATATATATATATATATAAACACAATCAGTATCTCTGCATTCTGCGGCTTATGTTACTCACAAGCTTTTGCTATCCCGTCATTCAGCTCTGTGATTCTGTGGTTTTATTTATTTTCTAATTTTTGCTTGTTGTTTAATGCTTAGTGTTTTTGTGTCGGAAGCATCACATCCCCATACCTTCTCAATTATTTGCAGCTCTTATATTGCTCTTCTATTGCTATTGCTGATAAGAACACTGCTGGGAACACTGCTGGATCCTTACCATCCGTCTCCCGTCCTTTACTCTGCTCTGCTTGACTCTGCAATGCTCTGTAGTGCTCTGCCCCTCTCAGGCCGCCTTTCGGAGATCCGAACCTTTCCGAGCACTACCGAGGAGGACCGAGAAAACCCGATGGCTCCCGCCTGCCACCGATGCACCACCTGACTTCTCGCTGCTCTCCGCTGACTCCCAGGGTTGCCGAGGGGAGGATCTCCGCCGCGCCCGTCTCCTGCAACAGAGACGGACCAGTACTCAAATCTACTCCCTCTTCCAAGCAGCCCCTCAGGCTCCACACAGGACGCAGCGTAGGCTACACAGGCTCCTTTTGTCCTTTCGTCTCCTCCACGCCACGATTTCTCAAGCCGAGGTACGATGATCAGAGAGCCTTAGGCATCAGGCATAAGCACAGTTCACGCTTCCTTCCGCATACTCTGTAGCTCCTTAGAGCCCCATAGCGTGATATTCTCTCAATAGCAAGGCATACTTAGCGTGCAGCTTGCCGGCCTCACAGGAGCACACCTAATCAGCAGCTCCACCCCCCTCCATCAGGTGTCTGGAGCACAATGATATAAATTTGGAAATAAACCTGGGAAGCTACTAGCTCGAGCATTAAAAAAACAACAACCACCAAGTTACATACAAAAAATTGTAAAATTAAATGGGGAAACAACGTATTACCCAGAGGAAATATCTGAAACTTTCCATACATACTACTCGAAACTATACAATATAAAAGATGGACAGGAAGATAAGGGAAAAGATGATAAAAGAGAGAAAATACGAAAATATGTAAAAGAAATGGCTATATTTAATTGCTCAAAAGGAAACATGGAGGGATTAGAGGAGGAAATTACAACAGAAGAGATACAACAGGCTATTAAAGAGCTTGTTTTAGGTAAAAGTCCAGGTCCAGATGGATATACCGCCAGATTTTATAAGACATTTATGGATTCAATAATACCCATTCTTAAGAGAACATATAATTCTATATCTTTAGAACAGCCATTTGCGGTACAAAGTACAGAAGCTCATATTATATTAATATTAAAACCAGAAAAGGATCAATCATTATGTAAAAATTATAGACCTATATCCTTAACGAATATAGATATAAGAATATTCTTAAAGATTTTATCTAAACGAATATCGGCGATAATATCAGAATATATAAACCTGGAACAAACGGAATTTATGAAAGGGAGAGAAACAAGGGATAATATTATTAAGACATGTACATTGGTTGAATACGCCCAGAGAGCTGCCATCCCTACCTGCTTATTAACTATAGACGCTGAAAAAGCATTTGATAGGGTGGGATGGCAGTTCTTAGAGGAAGTATTGAAACAAACAGCAATGGGACCTAAGATGCTAGGAAGAATTATGGCATTATATAAAAACTCAAGGGCTAAAGTGAGAACAAATGGGATATTATCGGAATATATAAAGATCTCAAATGGAACCCGACAAGGGTGTCCCTTATCACCATTCTTATATATTATGATAATGGAACATCTTATGGAAGCCATAAGGATAAATAAAGATATTAAAGGGATAAAGATAAAAGATAAAGAATATAAGATGGCTGCGTATGCGGATGATCTTTTAGTGTATATAACTAACCCTATAATTACAATACCAAATTTAATAAAAGAGTTTGATAGATTTGGGGAAATTAGCAACTTTAAAGTAAATTATGATAGATCTGAATTAATGGATATTACACTAGAAGAAAAAATGCAAAATCTCTTAGGAAAGGATTTCCCTTTTAAATGGAAATTAGATGCGATAAAATATTTGGGAATATATATTCCAAGAGATTTAAAACTGTTGCAAGATATGAATTATAGTTTGGCAATTCATAAGGTAAAAAAACTTTTAGGAAAATATGATAAAATAACTTATTCATGGTTTGGGAGAATAAATATTGTAAAGATGGAGATCTTACCAATTATGCTATATATTTTTCAAACAGTACCCATTATACCATCAAAAAAGATTTTGAAAGAATTAAGAGAAATGGTAGAAAGTTTTGTATGGTCGCATAAGACTCCCAGAGTATGCAGAGAAGTATTAATTAGAACGAAAAATAATGGAGGATTGGCAGTGCCTGACTTCCTTAAGTATCTTCAGGTACCCTCTAAAAAAAAAAAATTAAAAGTCAGCAGCTACAAATACTGCAGCTGCTGGCTTTTAATAATCGGACACTTACCTGCCCCAGGGTCCAGCGATGCGGGGGAACGAAGCCCCCCCATTCGCTTCCCGCTCCCCTCGCGGCGCCGTCATGCATACTGTGGGCACCCGGCTGTGGCTTCACAGCCGGGCACCCACTGCGCATGCGCGAGCGGCGCAGGGCGCCGTGATACGCCTTACAGTCACCTGGGACACATGACAGGTCCCAGGTGAATGTGCGGCGCGAGGGGAAGTGATGTCACCAGCCCGGGCAATGAAGAAGGCAGATTACGAGGGACCCCCTAGCAACCGGTATTTAGAGGTGAGTAAAAATTTTTTTTTTTGCCAATTATTTTTTTATTTTATTTTTTACGAATTTTAAGCAGTTTTAATTTTTTGGTGGCAACACCACTTTAATGAGAATAATAGATTGGCAACATAATACAAAAGACAAGCAATGGATAAAACTAGAAGAAGATATACTAGGGGTTAAATTAAAACATCAACCATGGGTGAATCCTAAGTTAAGATCAAAGGAGAAGGAAACTCCTATTTTTGTAAGAACAACTTTAAAAATATGGGATGATATGATAAAAAAAGGTAAATTGTCATCATTAATAGGCCCTATGACTCCACTATTCACCAATCCTGAATTTATGCCAGCCTTAAAAGAGAATAAATTCCTGAAGTGGAATATGGAGGAACATGAACGGATAATACAAATCATGGAGGAAGGGAAAATGCCAACACTTCAGGAACTGGGGCAAGAATATAAAAATAAATGGTTTCAGTATTTTCAATTAAAAGCGTATGTAGACCCAATGGTGACAATGATTAATAGACAATTAACGGTATTTGAACAAATGGCAATAAATAAGGATAAAGCAAATAAAAAACTATCTAAAATATATATCCTATTACTTCCTGTTGGTGATATTAAAAAAAATAGCAGGAGTAAGAAAATGGGAGGAAGAAATAGGGAATGAGATGACAGAGAAAGAATGGGAAGGGATATTTGCAAGATTATATAAAATACCTTTAGCCACTAAATACCAGGAAAAAAACTATAAAATTATTTTAAGATGGTATAGAAGCCCAGTGGTTATGAATAGAATAAATAAAGGAAACTCTGAAATCTGCTGGAGGTGTAAGATAGAAAAGGGTACTTTAGAACATATTTGGTATAGCTGCTGGAAGATAAGAGTATTTTGGGTTAAGATAATAGAACTATATCAAAAGGTGACAGGTATAAGAATAGAAATGGATATAAAATCAGTATTATTCTCTCATACATCAAATAAACTAAAACAGAAAGAGATAGAATTTTTGCATCAGATGACCTCAGTAGCTAAAGCTGTAATAGCACGTAATTGGAAAGAAGAAGAGGCCCCAACATTAACAGAGTGGAAAAATGAGATGAGCGAAGTTCTTTTTTTGGAAAAGCAAATAAGGCAAGAAAGTTATGTAGAGAAAAAAATTTCAAAGTATTGGAAAAGATGGGAGGAATTGGGTACCTCGGGGAACTTGTAAGAATTTTTGTAATAAGAAGGGAAGGGGGGATGGATGGGATGGATTTGATGTATGCTGTGTTTTTATTTTTTTGGGATAAATGTTGAATGTAAGTTTTAAAATATAAAATAAAGAGAAATTTGAAACAAAGTTCATAAACCAGATCGGGTAATCAGCCAGTCCAAACGTCAGGGATCCACGGAGAGCAACTGCAAGCAGGATGGAAGCCAGGTGGGATATCAGCAAGCCAGTCTTGAAACAACAGCAGGAGATGGTTCCTTGTGATGTGACCAAACATGAAGGCAAAGGAGAAATGAGCTGGAGACTTTATATAGGCAGGCCAGACGAGCATCGTCGGGAACAGCTGGTAACTGAAGAGAGAGAAGAGAGCTGGCAATTAGCTGACAGCTGAGCGGCCAGCCCAGAGGAGGAAGGGCTAAGCCAGCCCTGACACTTGTAGGATGGAGAGTACTGATTGGATTGACTCCATGCCAAAGGAACGAATATTCAAAAACTGGTTTAGATCTTTGAGATCTAAAATGGGTCTGACATCCCCATTTGGTTTTGGAACCGTGAAAAGGTTTGAATAAAACCCTAATCCTTGCTCCTCCAAGGGGACCACCGATATCCCTCTTTGAGACAAGAGATGATCCAAAGTTAGAAAGAGAGACTTCTTTTTCACTGGATCTCTGGGAACGTTTGATCTTTGACCCATCTGTCTTGACATTGTTCCTGCCAGACCCTTGAAAACTGTATAAGTCTCCCCCCCACTCGAGCGAGCGGGGTCGTCCCTTCATAAGGAGGCTTTAGTATTTTGTTTTGTAGGTTTCCTTCCCCAGGTCCTCTTTTGGCCCTGGGACTGACCCTGAGGTTTACCTCTTGAACCTGACGGTGGAGGCCGTCGTGACTGCTTGGAGGCTGATGCCCCTGGCACTGGAGAAGAAGCATGTTTAAAGGAAAAATGCTTAAACTTCTTTATAACCAGTAAAAGGGAACTTTTCCCATTAGAAATTCTTTGGATATATTTATCCAGATCGTCTCCAAATAACCGTTCACCATGAAATGGAAAACTGGCCAAGAGCTTTTTGCATGGCGCTTCGGCTGACCAATTTTTCAACCATATTATTCTACGCACATGTACCAGTCCTAGCATGAGCCGTGAGGCCTGGAAAATAGAATCTTTTATAGTGTCTACTGTAAAACACAACGCTTCTGATATCCTGGCCAAATTCTGGGCCTACTGATCAGGAATAACCTTGAGTACCTCTATAAACTGGTCCTTTAAGGACTAAGATACTCCGATCACTGCCAGGGCAGGCTGAACGACTGAACCTGCAAGCAAAATATTGTTTTTTAAAAGGAATTCCAACTTCCTATCTGTTCGATACTTTAACATATGGGCATTGTCTGCTGGACAAGTCAGGTTTTTGTTTACAGAGGATATAGCAGCATCAATTGCTGGAATTCCCAATTTCTTATAGAACTCTTTCTCCATAGGATAAAGTATAGAAACATTTTTTTGGAGGCAAAAACTTTTAATCTGGGTGCTCCCACTCAGAATGCATAAGACATTTTTAACCATGAATGGATAGTAAAATCATGAACAGATTAGGGAGGCTTTAGTGAACCCAAACCAGAAGTGGGCTCATTGACTGACTGTTATTGGCAGTAAAAATGTGGAGCGGACCAATTCAGTGAGAGAGTGTACCAACAACATTTCCTGTGAACCTGATTCCATATTGGGTTCTTTGGAAGAGGTGACATCGGCCTCTTTCTAGTCCTTTAAGCGAAATCTGTCATCTCTAGCCCCTTGTTCCTCAGCATGAGGGTCCTGAGCAATGGACGGGGATCTGCTATGCTTAGTGCCACTCTGAGATGCGATTAAAGCATACATTTTTTGCTCCAAACGTAAAATGATTGAAGAAAAAAAACTCCTTAGTAATATACACAGGGGCTGCAACACTTGCTCCTCCTGATGGCTCACTCTGACCAGCCATATTACTCTCAGGGAAGGATACCATCTTTTTTGAGATGTTTTTACCCTACCTTCTGACCATAGCCCAATGCACAAAGCAGAGGTATTACCAGAAGGAATGCATCCACTGCTTGAGCAATAGTTCATCTCTGCTACTGCTAATAATGCTCAGCCTAATGCAGTAGTAAATATGTCAAAAGGAATGCATGTGTTAACAAAACCTCTTGCATGCCACCTTTGCTCGTGTTCCTCCACAGCTTGCAACAGCAACAATGGTGCCCTCCTTCCCGCACTGGATGTTGGAGGATGCCAATGCCACACTAAGCCACGCCCCCCTCGTCTATGGCCCTTCCTCTTTCTTTTAAAAAAATATTTTTCCCGCATGAGCGTGGGTTCTGATCCTACAGGATCACCAGGGAGAGAGACAGCAATGGCGAAGGGGGGTCTGGAAGTCGCTCCTTCCCAAAGAAGGGAAGAAAAAACAGCACATGGGGGCACCTGGTGGGGAGGTAAAACCCCCCAGACTTACTAGAGGTCTGCTGCCGGCCGAAGAGAAAACTCTTGTTTCCTGAACACTCGTGAGCTCTCTGAGAAGCAAGAGACAGTAAGTGCTCTATACAGCCCTCCCAGTGGTGACACATAGCCATGACAACATTTACTAAATGAAAGGAGACATTCATAGGAAAACTTAGGCCCCTTTCACACGGACGGATAGAATGGTGCTTTTAGCGTCGGATTTTCTAGTTTTCTACCGCAGCTAAAAGCACACAATGCTTTCCTATGGCCCCATTCACACACAGCGTTTAGCCGCGATTTTGTTACATGCGGTTCGGTGCGAATAGAAAAAATAGAATTGAATGCGTCCAGGTGCGATGTAGTGCAGCTATATGCACATAACCGCAGGTAATCGCAGTCTTTTGTGTCAACTGCGGATAGCAGCGTGAGAAGGGATTCAAGGGACCAAAAAAAGAAATAAAAAAAAAGGGTTGCTATGGGAACGACTATATTAGATAACTGCAGCTGAACGCAACTGCACAGAAACGCACGTAAACGCATGTAATTGCACTGTACAAATGCAGCTGATCGCTGTGCCTGGAGTCTTGAATTTCACAGAAAAAAATAAACATGCTAAACTGCGGCAGAACAGCCATCCGTGTGAAAGGGGCCTTACACTTCCAGCCGCAGGGTTTTCTGTGGTAAACCAACATATCCAATCTTCACTCTTCACGATGGGTTCCGTTAAACCTTCAGGAGCTTGGGATCCTTGAGGAAACCCACAATCCTGGACCTGTAATAGCACCACCACCAGGAAAACTTTATGGCCTCAATACCAAAAAGTACTGGATCCTGGGGTCCATCTCTCTAAAAAGAGAAAAGTTACGGGCAAGGTCTCGTTTCCTCAGATAGGAGGCCTGGGTACCATTCAATTTGGCCAAAAAGACACTTTGAATGGATCCAGCTGCATGGCTAGCCCCAGCAAGGATTGCTCCAGTGGAGCTCAGCACAGCACATCTTTACTCGTGACCAACACCTTAAACACTGGTGAAAAAACTGAGGTACTCCCAGTAATGGGAGGGGTTATATAGGGAGTGCACCTTTTGTCTTAGGGAGTGCCAGTGTACATCGTCTGAAGGTGGCCTATAACCCACATAGTAACTACTATGGCTCTGTGTCCCGTGATGTACGATAAGAAAACAGTAGACTCTGTTTTGGATAAATTCAGCAGTGTATCTATTATAAACTCAATGTTTCCAAATCATCTGCTCTCCTGATAGGTATAACTGGAAAAGCTTTGCGGGAACTGAAAATGTCCATCAAAAATCAATGGGAGACTAATAAACTCTTGTACTTTACTTAGGTACTCACCTACCCTTTAACACAGACTTATGAGGCTAATTATGATGCTTTATTGAAGGAATCATAAAAGATTTCTCCCAGGGGCGTGTCTTGGATGGCAGTGGGACCAGACACACATCACTGAAGCTCCTCGTCTGTCTGGCCTTTCACAACAGCGATTTGCACCCTCAACTGGCACAAAATGGGCAAACCAAAGCGGCATAAGGAGCAGAGTACACAGGGCCCCAGCACCAGGTCCTCTTTGGCTCCTCCACCGCTGATTACTGAGTATTTCGGCCCGGAAGCCTTGGCGGGACAGCATGCAGCCAAGATGGCGCCGGCCGCACTCACCGCGGACACTGCACCAGTCCTCTCTCTTGCTGCCATCCCTTCGGGAGCTGGGAACAACAGCAGGTATGGCTCTGAAGGGAACCTAGCGGGAGTAGCCATTCCGGGGCTCCCCTCCGCTCTCAGTACAGCACCCCCATCTTCACCGGCTGCTGCACCGACAATCTATCCCAGATGCAGCCTTCATTCCTCATGGCACAAGCCACGCTCTCCATGGGCGTCCCTCTCACACTCACCTCCCACGGAGCTAGGAGCTGCAGAGGCAGCTTGGGCAGCAATATGAAGGCAGAAAACACTGCGGGCCCCCCCATCCCTCTGCAGACAGAAGCACAGACTAATGGCACGGCACACCCTCCGCACACCCTGTCCCAGCCACCCCCCCCTTATGGCACCCATGTCACCCACACCGGTGCAGTCTGCTCATCTATCCCACCCATCCACTCTGTGGGACTCTCCTGCAACTGACTGGGACCCCGTTTCTCTGCCCCAGAGACCTCAGGGGAGCAAAAAGAGACTGGCCCCACCGGACTCCAATCAAGGGGAATCACCTCATGCTGCAGCACACCTCAGGCCCCCACAGCCCATGGGGCAGCCTGAGCCTCAACCCTTATCAGGCCAAATGCGGGGTCCCCACGTGAGAGTGCAAGTGCACCCTCCTCACCTTACCCACTCACCCTCTGGGGCCCATGGAGAGCAGGGGGCAGGAGCGGTTTCGATGTGGGGCACACAGAAAGACTAAAGCCGCGTACACACGGGCGGACTGTCTGTCCAACTTAGTCCGCCGAAACACATTTCAGCGGACAGTCCGCTCGTGTGTGAGCTTCAGCGGACTTTTTCAGCGTGCAGTCTGGCGGACTAAGTATTTCGGAATTTCCGTAATATTGTCCGTCCAACTTTGGTTTCAGCGGACAGTCCGCTCGTGAGTAGGCTAGTTGGACGGACTAAGTATGGCGCATGCTCAGAAAGGATTTACACGGCGGAAGGTTGCATTGCTGTGTATTGGACGTCCTATTTCTAGTCCCGTCGTACGTGCTGTACACGTCATCGCGCAAGCTTTCAACGGACTGTTTGTTCATTGTGTGTGGTCAAGTCCGTTCATTTGAAAGTAGGACGGACTGTCCGTCGGATTGTCTGACGGACTTAGTTGGCCAGACAGTCCGCCCGTGTGTACGCGGCTTTAGACTTTCATAATGACCCTGAACCATGCACTTCATGGAGGGACTATGTACGTTGCATGAGCACTAAGCAGGACTTTCGTATGCTCATCTAGGAGGTTCGTGAGACATGCAGATCAGAGATCAATATGCTACGGACGGACTTACACCATCTATCTACCAGGGTCTTATCACTGGAGGATGAGAGCGGGGACACCAAGCTTGAGATCTCCCAAATACACTCCCAACTCACCTCACAAGCAACCACCCTCCGTGATTTTCACCGCCACCTTGAAGACCTGGACAACAGGGGAAGGCGCAACAATATCAGGGTCCGAGGCCTTCCAGAGGCGACCCAGGATGAGGACCTCCCTGTTACTCTCCAAGACATTTTCAACAATGTTCTGGGCTGTCCAGAGCACCAAAAGGTCAAGCTTGATCGGGCTCATCGAGCCCTCCGTCCCCGGGGGACTGGATCCAGACCGCGTGACGTGATATGCAAGGTTCACAACTACACCCTCAAGGAAGAGATTAAGAGAAAAGCCTGCAACATGCGCTCTATTGACTTTGATGGTGCCCCGATTCAACTCTTCCCAGACCTATCATGGATCACACTTCAGCAAAGACGATCTCTACATCCTCTCTTGTCTCTACTAAGAGAGCATGACTTCCAGTACCATTGGGGCTTTCCCTTCAGCCTCACGGCAAAGAAAGACCGGAGATCCACCATGCTCAGATTCCTGGAGGAACTTCAATATTTTTGCAGGGACCTGGACATTCCTGTCCCCCCTACACCAGGCTGGGAACCCCTTCCAGTCCCACCACCACGCTTGACCACCTGGACCCAGGATCCCATTCATCTGGCGCCCCCCCCCCCTGCAGGCACTGAGCTCAGGTCCTTACTGTGCTTTTCTGAAGTCCCATGGTGTAGACCACCTGGAAACTTCTAGCTCTTGGACACTAGATGAACTATGACTGGGTTTCTTGGTGCTGAGCCCCCCTTTGATGGTGCATCAGATCAGGGGGCTCACTAATATCACTACTTGAGATTCTCCATCCCACACTTTTCTAAGTTTCTAGTGTGAATATTGCATTATTGATAGAATGTGGTCCAGCCTGGTTTATGGTTCCTACCTTTTTATTCTTAACGTAACCCGTTTCGGGTTGAAGTGTTGGTGTTCCCCCCCAGCGCCCTTCTTTGGGGGCGTCGGATTGGGGGACCTTCGAGCAACCCTCTCTGGGACCTTTGGATCCCGACCCTACTTATCCCCCCAACCAGATGAACTATGATTGGCAATAAGCCCCCCTTCTACGGTGCCCCTCTCGGGGGGGGACATCGGATCAGGGGGCTTGCTAGTGCCACTACTTGAGATTCTCCACCCCCAACTTCTCTAAGTTTCTGGTGTGAGCATTGCATTATTGATAGAACGTGGTCCAGCTCGGTTTATAGTTCTTAACTTTTGATTATTAATGTAACCAGTCTCAGGATGATGTGTTTGGGGTCCCCCCCGGCACCCCTCTTGGGGGGTTCAGATTAGGGGACCTACGAGCGACCCACTCTGGGACATTTGGGCACAACCCTACTGGTCCCCCCAGTGAAAAGTTGTTTTGTTAAACTGTTGTAACGGTTATAAGTTAAGACTATGGTTATTAATACAATATATAGAAGCTTCGCAACATATGCAGGCAGGCCAGGGAGCACTGTGTCTCTCCCTTGGTCATGTATCCTACCCCCCCAGGGGCCCCCCGAATGGCTTCCTCTATGATAATTTTGCTTAGTACGGTGACTTTTGGCAGGCATATCCCCAGTGCACACGCCAGGAGAGGCCCTTCGGAGACTCCCACTACACCACCTATCTTAGGTGGGTTAAATTGTGTGATGTTATCAGTATTTGAATTTATGGTGCTCAAATATGAGCTATATGTTTGGTTCACCGTTTTTGGCTCTCTTTACCCCTTAATGTCTAGGCTTTCCTCTCTTCTCTATCTTCTGTCCCTAAATTTCCTGGACGCCCTGATCCCCCGATCTACACTGGGCGGGGCAGGTAAGCAAAACCTTTTCATACCCCAGTACCCGCCATTATTGACATACTGTTGTTAAATGTGAAAGGCTTGAATTCCAACGTTAAACGTAGCCTAGCCCACCGTGGATTTAGGCGCTCTAAGGTGGACATTATTTTTATGCAGGAGACCCACCTAGCTAAGACAGGTACCATGTCGTTTGCTCATAAGCACTATCCACAAACGTACATAGCCTCTAACCTGCACAAGAGAGCAGGCGTAGCGATTCTGTTTAAACAAGGTTCTCCCTTTCAATTACAAACCCAATATGCGACCCGTCAGGCCATTACCTTATGCTTCAAGGCTCCTGGAAGGGCACCAATCTAACTTTATGTAATATCTGGTCATAGGAAGCGATTTTAACCTGAACTACTAAGTATGGATAGGCTGTCCGTCGACCCTGGGAAAGTTTCCCCGGCGGCAGATAGAAAATCCACTCTATTCCACCAGCTAACTAGGAAATATATTTGATGCTTGGCGCGCCATGTACCCATCAACCAAGCAATTTACTTTCTACTCCCACCCACATAAATCACACTCGCGTTTAGACCACTTCTTTGTTAATACCCCGACTTTGCGTGCTTGCACGGACTCGGATATACAAGCAATTTCGTGGTCCGATCATGCCCCAAATAAAATCCATCTAGAACACGCCCCTGGTTCCTCTCGAGTTTGCCACTGGCACCTCAACGAATTTTTGCTTAAATATGTTCCTTCCAAGACGGAATTGGAGCAAACTCTGAGGCTCTACTTTGCCGAAAACAGCTCCCTCGAGGTCTCTCCCACCTCCGTATGGGAAGTGCACAAGGCGGTGTTCTGAGCCCAGTGCATAGCGCTCTCCACTGCCCTAAAGTGCAACGCCAACAAAACAAGAAAACTCCTGCTAGGTTGGCTCCGGCATCTGGAGGTCCGCCTGTTGTCCTCTCCTACCCTCCGAACGCTCAGGGCATTGGTGAGCACTAGGGCGGGCTTAAGAGATCTAGAGGTGGGGAAGATGGAGAAGGCCCTCCTTCGTCTACGCCAACCCTTCTACGACAAAGCGAACAAATCGCATACCCTCTTAGCGAGACAACTCCACGAACGGGCAGCAGCCACTTCACCCACTTACATCAAAGATGCAAACGGCTCACTACAATCCCACCCAACGAAAATTGCACAACTCTTTCATGATTACTACACTACTTTATATAATGACTCAGGCGTCCCAAATAACCCTCCCCCCTCCACATTAGCCCAAGCCATCGACCCTTACTTGGCAGATTGTGACCTTCCAGCCCTCTCCCCCTCTGCCCTAACTAGTCTTAACTCCCCTATTTCGGAAGAAGAGGTAGAGGATATAATCAAGTCCCTCCCGTGCAATAAAGCCCCAGGACCAGACGGCTTACCATACCTATATTACAAAACCTTTATGCCACTCCTTCTCCCCAGGGTCACACCACTGTTTAACTCCTTTATGTCCAACACACCCATCCCGAGAGATATGCAAACTTCTTTCCTAACAATGATCCCCAAGCCAGGCAAAGACCACACGCTGTGCTCTAACTACAGGCCGATTGCTCTCCTGAACACAGACCTGAAAATCTTTACTAAGATACTGGCGAACAGGTTAAACAATTTTGTGCCTTCACTAATACATAAAGATCAAGTGGGGTTCATCCCCTATAGACTGGCGGGAGATAACACCAGGAGAATGATCGACCTTGTGGAGGTAGCAAACAGGAACAAGACAGAGGTGCTGCTTTTAAGTCTGGATGCAGAAAAAGCCTTCAATAGGCTAGACTTTCCCTTCCTGTTTGCTACCCTTCGGAGGGCGGGTGTGAAAGGTCCCTTTCTTCAAGCAATCACCCACCTATATTCATCCCCCCTGACCCTAGTTAGGACTCAATTTGCCTTTTCTCCCACACTACCTATAACTAACGGGACTCAGCAGGGCTGTCCCCTATCCTCCCTCCTCTACGTCCTATGCATAGAACCCCTCGCTGCTCACATAAGGCCGAACCCAAATATACATGGCATGCCAGTTCATTCAAGGGACTTTAAGATATCTCTATTTGCGGACGATGTTCTGTTAACACTGACGCAGCCGCAAATCTCCCTGCCGAACCTGCATGTGGAATTGGACCGATATAGTGCCCTCTCAGGCTACAAAATTAACAGCTCCAAGACTGAAGCTCTCCCTCTCAATATGGCCCCGCAGACACAGTCGGCCCTTTGCCAATCATTCAAATACACATGGAAAACGTCCTCTTTGAAATACCTAGGGGTCCACCTTACCCCTAGGGGTCCTACCTAGGGGTCCACCTTGCCCTCTCAGGCTACAAAATTAACAGCTCCAAGACTGAAGCTCTCCCTCTCAATATGGCCCCGCAGACACAGTCGGCCCTTTGCCAATCATTCAAATACACATGGAAAACGTCCTCTTTGAACTTTGAAATACCTAGGGGTCCACCTTACCCCTACCTTTGAAACTTTATATAAGGCTAATTTCCCACAGCTTTACTCAGATATAAGGGCATCCCTCACAAAATGGAAAACCCTAAAACTGTCCCTCTTTGGTCGCTTAGCGACCATTAAGATGGCGATCCTACCCAAACTCCGGTATCTTTACGAAACACTTCCCATCCCAATCCCAGCGGCACACCTTAGGACACTTCCAGGAGACCTGATAAAGTTCTTCTGGAACTATAAGAAGCATCGGATCGGTAGATCTATTCTATATGCCCCCCCCCCCCCCCCGAGCCAGGGAGGCCACGCCTTTCCCAACATAGCAAAATACTATTTGGCAGCCCAACTACGCCCAATCGCCTCTTGGTGCACACCTCACGCATACATCCGGTGGACCCAAATTGAAAAGCTATGGCTAGCCCCTACCCACCCAAACTCCATGTTATGGAGTACTGATATAAACCTCGGAGGATCACAGCTGTTGGGGCCAACGGCTCTTACATGCATGTTATGAAGGCATGCTGAATCAGCATACCCACTCACCTCCACTGCATCCCTGGTCACTTTTCTGTTTACACATAATGCTCCAGACACCCTGACATCACAGATGACTCAACACTGGATCAATAGGGCCCTGTTTAGGTATGGTCAACTGGTAGACACTAGGACCAGAGTAAGACACTTTTGACCTGCCCAAACAAGCTTTTTTTTAGCTACCTACAGATCAGGCACTTCGCACAAACCTTTATGCCGAACCTTCAATTTTCCCCTTTAACCGAGTTCGAGAAAATATGTTTGGAAGGATCATCCCCTAGAGGTATAATATTGCGCACCTACCAAATCTTGGTAAAAGACAAAAAAAAAAAACATGGCAGCTCATTTGGTCACGGGCCCCTAAGAGCTCCATATGCACCCTGTACAAAGAGAATCAATATAAGATTCTACTTCTTTGGTACCAACCCCTGACCTGCTCCACTCTATATACCCTTCAGTCGATCCCCGCTGTTAGCGATGTCGCAGAGAGGTGGGCACGCTATACCACATCTACTGGACTTATCTGCAAATCATCCCTTTCTGGGGTCCCTCCTACAAGCTGTTTTTGATGTGCGAGTGCCACTTGACCCCAAAATGTTCCTACGGGGCCTCCCTCCTACCTCATTTTCAAAATCCTCCAAAAAAACTCCTAGCCCAGATCCTGATGGCTGGGCGATGTTTAATTGCCTTGAAATGGAAAAAGAGGGAACCCCCCTCACTGGCTGAACTACATACTAGGACAGTGATGGCAAACCTTGGCACCCCAGATGTTTTGGAACTACATTTCCCATGATGCTCGCCTACACTGCAGAGTGCAGGAGCATCATGGGAAATGTAGCTCCAAAACATCTGGGGTGCCAAGGTTCGCCATCACTGTACTAGGATAAGTGACGTCAAACAAATGGAGTATTTCACAGCCTCCCAGAATAATACTCTTGATAAACACAACAGGATATGGGAACTATGGGATAGGATGGAGGCTCCCAAACCCAGTTGACCTAGGGTGGCTCTTGCCCCCCCTCCCCCCCCCCCATGGGCGGCGCAGAGGCTCAGGGTCGGGTAGGCGTCCTTTTCTCTCTTCCCCTTTTTCTCTCACCTATCCTTTTCTTCTTCCTTGCTTTTGTTTGAACTAGTTCTCTCGTCCCTACCTATTCTACCTACTTCTCTTTACCCCCCCCCCCCCCCCAGTTCATCACAGTCACGTAACCAAAACAAGGTTTGGAAGTATGGATGTATATTGACTTTAACTCTCGCCTTTAATATGCCCATTGGGATGTGTAATGTTTTTCCTAGGTTCCCATCTTGCACTCCATAGGAGCCTGTAGCCTAGGGGGCATCTCTTTACAAGCGAGATGATGTGTTGGCGAATTCTTGGTTGTCCACCACAAACCATGCTGTGAGATTTTATATGTGACACCCTTGTACTGTTATTTGTTCCTTTTTCTCTTTCTCCTTGATCTTGTATTGGAAAATGTTAAACTCAATAAAGTGTCAGTTAAAAAAAAAAAGATTTCTCCCACATAGGGAAGAACAGCCGCTAACCCTACCCAAACTGTTGTATTGTTTTCTCACAATTCCTATACAAGCCCAAAGAAACTTTTTCTGTGTCATGGATGCAACCATTCAGCGTTTTATATGGAAAGGAAAAAAGCCTTGCATAGCGTACTAAATTTTAGGCATGCACAAATCCAGAGGTGTAGTGGGACTTCCAATGCTCCGCAATTACTATTCTGCCCTGCCAGATCAATTCAAAGCCTGGTTTCAGCTTTCAGATAAACAATGGGTGAATATAGAAGGAGTATGATCCCAGATCATGACCTACAATCATTATTGCTTTCAGGAGCTATTTCCATTCCTAGCTCTAATATTCATCTCCACTCTATTTCTGCTTCTGTGGAAGCACGTAAATTTCTATTAAATCATACCCTAAACACCCACGAGTAACCTTAGATATTCCCTTGAGAGCTTATGAGCATCTCTTACCCTCAGTAAATGTTTTACCGTGGCTGAGCAAGGAACTTACCACCTATAAAGATCTTACAGAGCAAACACTAGGTACCCTTGCCTACTCCAACCTACAACTATGCAATTTTCATCACCTAGAACTAGGGGGGCAACGGATTGTCACCGTCACCGTGGTCACCCTGCTCGGATCGGCACACGCCACGATCCGCTCCCCGGTCTCAGCCTTAGGAAAGGCCATGGCTTCGACCTAGCTCCAAAGCGGCGGCCATCTTTCTACACCCAGGCCATTTACAAAGTGATTGCTCCAACAAATGACAGAGCAATCACTTGTAAACAAACCATGTCATGACGCCGGTTCCTCCCTCCCCTCTCTGTGCTGATCTGTACAGTGGAGGGGAGAGAATCGGTGTCAGCAGCACTGTGGGCTGGATCTGTAGTGCCCACAGTGCTTCTCTGTGACATCCATTCCTCCATACCCAGCCAATACTCTGCAATAACCTGCCAATACTCTGCAATACCCAGCAATACTCTGCCAATACCCAGCAATACCCTGCCAATGCCCAGCAATACCCTGCCAATGCCAAGCAATACTCTACCAATACCCAGCAATACCCTGCCAATACTCTGCCATAACCCAGCCAAAACTCTGCCATAACCCAGCCATACCCAGCCATACTCTGCCATACCCAGCTATACTCTGCGATACCCAGCCATACACTGCAATACTTTGAGATACCCAGCCATACTCAGCCAATATTACAGTGGGGGAGATTGTGGATATTACAGTGGGGGAGATTGTGGATATTACAGTGGGGACTATATGGTGGTGGAATCTCACATTTTTTTGCAAATTCAATTATTTGCTGATCCGAAAAATGATACAATCCGTGACTCTGATCCGAGGAATGAGTTTTTTGATCCATGGCACCCCTACCTAGAAGCTTCGTTAAGCATGGACATAGATTTCAAACTCTGGCAATACATAAATCAGCAGAACCCCAACAGCGAGGGCATCTCCTGGTTTTACGACTACCTCCAACAGTCAGAACCTTTCACAAAATTGCCACAGATATTCAGCTGGGAAAGGGATTTTTTCCACATGCTTCTCATTAGGAGTGGCAACATGCTTTAGCTAATAACATAAGTGTATCCCATTGCATAAATCATTGGGATAATGCTCTAAAAATCCTTTATTGAAATTATCTCACACCCTATAAATGAATCTAAATGGTATTCTGGCACGTCCCCTCTGTGTTGGTGTCAGTGTTAAAAATGTATTGCATATACTGTGGACATATAAATCCCTTCGTTTCTGGAACTTGGTCTTTTCCCTAATCTCGCAAGTTACTGGCATACTAACCACCCCATTGCCACACTAGAGAAAACGTACAAATTGACATTGTAGCTGCATGATTTTAACACAAAACCAAAAATAGCCTGCCCCCCAATACATACAAGGCCATTTGGGGCTGTAAAAGCTTAAAATGAGAACCCCCACATGAAAAATACCATCTCAAAATCAATAATTATTGTGCCCCTCCCACACTCTAACAAACCCCTTGCCAAACACATGGCCAGCCACCCCAGGGGGGCTCGGGAACCCCAAAAGTCAACCACCTTTCCCATATTCAGGGGGACAAGGGCCTCTTACACACAACCCTAGGCTGGGGATGTGAGAGGCTGCAGACAGGGGACTCGGAACGTGGACAGCCCCTTTAAACTAGTGGTACAAGGTGCTTTGTGATTGGTATTGGGCTGAGCCCAACATGCCCCAAATTCAGCCAGCTATGTTGAGTGCATGTGGCTTTGTATGGTTCAGGAGGGGGTTAGGCAATTGCTCTTCTCGCACCTTTCCTAGCTGGCCCTGTTGTATGCTCTGAAAAAGGAAGTGCTTTGTTTTTTTTTTATCACAATAAAGTTTGATGTGCTTTGGATTGGTGAAGGCAGCTCACAGTCTTTTGAAAATAGAGTAGAGTATGGAGTTCTCCTTTAACCACTTCAATACAGGGCACTTTCGCCCCCTTCCTTCCCAGCCCAATTTTCAGCTTTCATCGCTCTAGCGCTTTCAGTGACAATTGCGCGGTCATGCTACACTGTACCCAAATGACATTTTTATCATTTTGTTCGCACAAATAGAGCTTTATTTTGGTGGTATTTATTCACGACTCCGTTTTTTAAATTTTTTGCGATATAAGCGCAAAAAAAGCGGAAATTTGGAAAAAAAACAATATTTTCTTTTTTCTATTTTAAAAGAAATCCAATAAAATCGAATTTTGTCATAAATTTAAGCCAAAATGTATTCTGCTACATGTTTTTGGTAAAAAAAATTCCGTTAAGTGTATAATAATTGGTTTGTGTGATCACGGACATATGTATGCAAATGATCATGTACATATGTGTGCAGGTGATTACGTACATATGTGTGCAGATAATCATTGGGACATGTGATTTTAGTGGGACATATGTGGGGGACATGTTTTTATTATTAGGGACATGTGTTTTTATTATTTTGGGACATGTATGTTTTGGGGACATGTGTGTTTTGGGGACATATGTGGGGACTGTGTTTATACTGTGTGGTGTGTTGTGTGTTTACACTAGACTGGTGATCAGTGAGTAAAAAGCTGTAAAAACAGCTCATACTCACTGATCATCAGCCGGCTGCAGCGATCTGCTCTCCTCTCCTCAGCGATGACTTCTGTGTGAGGAGAGGAGGGGCCGATTGCCTAGCAACCGGCTGTTTGTTTACATCACATGACGGCCGTGATTGGACACGGCAGTCATGTGATCAGGAGGGCCAATCACAGAGCCCTCCTGCCGATCTGAGATGCGCCGTGTCCGGGTGACACGAGCACATCGGGATCGCGCCGCTGCGCGGGCACGCGCGCGCGCGATCCCGCTCCTTCTGAAGGACGTTCCTGAACGTCCTATCAGAAGTAGACGGCTCCCACCCGGCAGTATATGTGCAATGGCCGGGTGGGAAGTGGTTAAAAGCAAAAGCTAGCCCATGGAAATCATATGAATAAGAGGGGGGGACAAGAGCATTGGAGAATGTAGTGTGGAGTTCCCCTTTAAAAGCAAAAGCTAGCCCAAGGAAATCATATCCCTTAGAGGGGAAGGTTAAATGCCCTGTTAGGAGGTGCTAGAAGAGTAAGATAGAAGAGCAAGAGACTTTTTACATAATATTAACAAGGTGCACATCACATGTTGGCAACATAACATGCAAACATGACCTGTGTGCAAATATTAACCTGTTCCCGAACGGCGCACGCCCATGTACGTCGGCAGAATGGCAGGGCTGCGCAAATGTGCATACCTTTACGTTCCTTTGAATTTTCCGCCGTGCCATCACATGTTCGACAGCCCGCAGCTCTGTGAGTAGGATCACGGGTCCCGCGAACTCGATGTCCGCAAATGTTTTGTAAATATGAAATTGTACCTTGCGCCTTGTCATGCGCCTCTACTGATGGCGCAAACATTTTGTAAATCAGCCCATGCGTGTTGTTATTTTGAGGGGACAGCAAATTTACACTGTTATACAAGCTGTACACTCAATACTTTACATTGCAGCAAAGTGTCATTTCTTTAGTGTTGTTACATGAAAAGATATAATAAAATATTTACAAAAATGTGAGGGGTGTACTCACTTTGAGATACTGTATTTTACCAAAATATTGGTGTATTATATTGTGTTTCTATGCACTAATGGGCAGTTCACACCACATGCAGTCTAGTGCGCTTTTTTCTGTTATCAAAAATGCATGAATAATGGAAATTTCCTATCAAAATACTTACCGTAATTTTCCTTTCCTGATGGACTCCATGGCAGCAACGTGTGGGTTAAGTCCCGCCTCCACTACCCTATAAGACACTACTCCCATAAATCTTTGCTCCCTGCCCATGGCCGTGTTCGGTAACTAGCCTACTCCAGCCATTTTGGGAGGGAACTCCTGCTGCCATGGAGTCCATCAGGAAAGGAAAATTACGGTAAGTATTTTGATAGGTATTTTCAATTTTCCTGACAGACTCCATGGCAGCAACGTGTGGGAAATAACTTGCCAAACACATTTGGGTGGGCAAAAATGCTGAACAAAAATTTATTTAACATTGTCGGCCGACAGCACCTTTAAACCAAAATCAACGGAAGATAAACTGGCAGGTTCAACACAATAATGAGCTATAAATGTATGAATGGATGACCAAGAAGCAGCTTTGCAGATAACCTCAGGAGCCACATGACGTGAGGAAGTAGAGAGACTTCTCGTGGAATGTGCTGTAACCGCCTCAGGAGGAGCCAAGCCCTTCTCTTTATAAGCCCACTGTATCGCCTGAACCACCCACGTGGAGATGGATCTAACCAAAGCCCTAAGGCCTTTGCTTTTACCGTGGAAAAGAACAAAAAGATAATCCGATTGCCGGAAAAAAGCTGTCGCCTCCAAGTATCGTTTCAGAAAAACTCCCATGTCGAGAGGATGAAGATCCTGACTCCCAGCAGAATTAAAGGTAGGAAGAGTAATATCCTGATTTTCGTGGAAGACTGAAGTAACCTTGAGATTCGACCCCAGCATTGGCACTAGGACCACTCTGTCAGGGAAGAACGTGAGGAAAGGTTCCGTTGACCCTAGAGACTGTATCTCAGAGACTCTCTTTGCCTAAGATATGGCTACCAAAAAAGGTGTCATTAGAGACAATTCTTTGATTGAAAGTGGTCTGTCCAGTTGTGAGAAGAAGTCAAGAACCAGCGGTAAATCCCACTTGGGGAATCTAGGTTTCCTCTGTGGTCTAAGTCTAATTGCTCCTTTAAAAAATTGCTGAACCAAGGGATGTTTAGCCCAAGAAACTCCAGAAAAAGCCTAAATTGCCGAGATTTGTACAAGAAGAGCGCTGACAGATAAGGAGATGTCTAATCCGGACTGTAAGAAACCCAAAACATCCTGAACCGTCAGATTACTGTCAAAGCAAAACCTGGAGGACATGTGTCTTGTGAATCTAGACCAAATCCTCTCATACACCTGGTTGGTACTTTTCCTCCTTGCACTCATGAGAGTAGGAGTGACCTCCTTGGGGCAACCCAGAGACTCTAACCTTCCCCTCTCAAAAACCAGACCCTCAGATATAGATGGGCCGGACAGGGATGTAGCTTCGAGCCCTGGGATAGAAGATCGGGTCTGAGGGGTAAGGGAATCGGGTCTCTGACACTGAGGAGCATTAGTAGTGGAAACCATGGCCTGTTGGGCCAATAAGGAACTACAGCTATCACTTCTACTGCTTCTGATTTGAGTCTCCGCAGGAACTGTAGAATAATAGGAGTTGGAGGAAAGGAAACAGGTCGACCTCTGGGGAGAACCCCAACGTTAGAATCCAACTGAAAACTTCCTCGTGAAAGGACCATTCGTTGTTGTCCAGACTGACTCGAGACAGGAAGTCCGCCTGAACGTTTTGCGTCCCTGGAACATAAGTTGCTGTAATGTTGACCAGGTTCTTCTGAGCCCAAGACATAATTGGCTCTACCTCCTGAAGTAGGGACAGACTCTGAGTACCTCCTTGTCTCCTTATATATGCCACTGCCGTCATGTTGTCTAGTCTGAGTAGAACCGAGGTTCCTGAGATCAGATGACGAAAAGCTAGGAGCGCCTGGAAGGCTGCCCTTAATTCTAGAATGTTAGACACCATCCTCCTGGAAGGGAAGTCCCAGGTGCCTTGCGCTACTTTCGTCAAACAGTGGGCGCCCCAGCCCCTGTTGCTGGCATCCGAAGTTATTGCTATCCATGAGATGGGGAGAATGGAATGACAATTGAACAGATTCTCCTTCTGAAGCCACCAGGGCAGAGAGTTTCTCATTGAGGATGTGATCCGGATAAGCTGAGTTTTGTCGCCTAGCCATTAGGCCCACTTCACCATTGGAATCGTGGCCACCATAGTGCCGATAATCCTCAGACACTGAAGAGCCTGGAGAATTCTGTCCCGTATTACTGACACCTTCACTTCGGGTAATGAGATGGTACCCTTTACTGTGTTGAAGAGTGCTCCTAGGAATACAAGAGACTGAGAAGGGATTAACTGACTCTTCTCTAGATTCAGGATCCAACCGAATTCTTGAAGAGTGTAGATAACCTGACCCTTGTGTAATAACAGACGGTCTCTGTCCTGGGCTAGCAGCAGAAGATCGTCCAAATAGTGGTGAATACGAATTCCTTTGGTTCTCAATAGAGGCACTACAGCTAACAACACCTTTGAGAAAACTCGGGGGGATGTTGAAAGCCCGAACGGGAGACATACGAACTGAAGATGTAGTTTTCCCACGGAAAATCGCAGAAACTGTTGAAAATCTTCTGCCACAGGGACATGAAAATAAGCATCCTTTAGATCTATTGAAATCATCCAATCGCCTGACTGGACTGACTGTTGTATTGTTGACAACGTTTCCATCTTGAACCTCTCCCTTTTGATAAAACGATTCAGATGTGTAAGGTCTATGACTGGCCTCCAAGATCCGTTTTTCTTTTGGACCATAAAAAGAGGAGAATAAATTCCTCTCCCTCATTGATCGTCTGGCATGGGAACGGCAGCGCCTTGAGCCAATAAAGATTTCACGTAGGCCAACAGGATCTGACTTTTTTCTTCTGAGGCCGGAAGGGAGGTGGGAACATACCTGAGTCTTGGGGACCTGCTGAAGGTCCAAGAATGGCCTGAAGAGACCATTCTGACGGTCCAGAAGTCCTGGATTGAGGCCACCCAGACATGCCGAAAACGTAGAAGACGAGCCCCCACCTGGCCTATCTGAGTGGGCCCAATCTCAAAAAGATTTAGCTGGTTCCCACTCTTCTGTCGCACTGCTCTTGGCGGATTTCTTAAAGGAAGACTGCCTTGACTTCCATGACCTGGAATATTCCCGACCAGGTCTATAGCTACGGGCCTCCCTGGCCTGCTCTTGATATTGCTTCTTAGGAAAAAAACTTCTCTGGCTTTTTAAACGTCTATCCTGAGGAAGAAACCCCGACTTTCCGCCAGTGGCCCGGGTTATGGCATTATCCAATTTATTACCAAAAAGGAAAGAACCCTCAAAAGGGATACGGCACCACACCTGTTTTGACGCTGGATCAGCCAGCCAGGGATGGAGCCAAAGAGTCCGTTTGGCGGTGACAGCTGAAAGCATAACCCGAGACACTAAGCGGATGATGTCAATCGAAGCCTCCCCCAGAAAAGCCGATGCAAGCCGTAACTCCTGGATAGGAGAGTTTTTTGCGACTTCATCCAAAATGTTCCTGTGGGTATCATCCACACCGTCCGTCCATACTTCCATGGCCTTGGACATTGCTGCTAAAGCCAACGCTGGCTTGCATGCCATACCAGCAGTGATGTAGATTCTCTTTAAATCAGAATCAATCCGTCCAGGGCCGGCGCTACCACTAGGCGGATTAGGCAACCGCCTAGGGCGCCGGCCGCTGGCTATTTTATTTCCGCACTGTCCTCCACAGAGCCATGTCATATGTCCAGCAAACCCCAGGGCGCTCTCTGACGTCACGTGTGAAGTTGGGGAGGTGTGGGCGGCCGGGCATCCATCGCTCATGCCAGTGAAAAGCAAGGGGCTGGCCGAGGGCAGATAAGCCCGGGACTCGGGAGAAGAGCTCCACCGTGGCACCGCCTCCTCTTTGACCTCACCCCCTGACCCCGCCTCCCCCAGGAGCAGCGTACCCTATGCTTCCAGAGCATGGACTGCTCAAAGTTCCTCTCCACACTCTGATGTGAGGCACGCCGTACGCACGAATCTGGAGGACAGGCTCACCGCTCGCTGGGGGCACAGAGCTGTCACAGAGGACGGGCAGGAGGCGCAGGCTGCTGCGGGAGCCGCTGGAAATGGACGGATCAAAGCAGGAGACTGGCATCATGGTATGGAAGGTACTGTCCTCATACACACCTGCAGACAGAGACTGGGACAGAGGTGGGACTGCAGGAGCAGGGCTAGGGGTCTCTCATCTCGCCCCAACATCCCCTCACTATCTCAGCCCCCCTCCCTTCTCTCTCAGCCCCCCCTTCTCTCTCAGCCCCCTCCCCCCTCTCTCAGCCCCCTCCCCCCCTCTCTCAGCCCTCCCCCCTCTCTCTCAGCTCCCCCTCTCTCCAAGCCCCCCCTCTCTCAGCCCTCCCCCTTCTCTCTCTCAGCCCTCCCCTTCTCTCTCAGCCCTCCCCCTCTCTCTCAGCCCTCCCCCTCTCTCTCAGCCCTCCCCCTTCTCTCTCAGCTCCCCCTCTCTCTCAGCCCTCCCCCCTTCTCTCTCAGCCCTCCCCCCTCTCTCAGCCCTCCCACTTCTCTCTCAGCTCCCCCTCTCTCTAAATCCCCTCCCCCTTCTCTCTCAGCCCTCCCCCCTTCTCTCTCAGCTCCCCCCTCTCTCTAAGCCCCCTCCCCCTTCTCTCAGCCCTCCCCCTTCACTCAGCCCTCCCCTTCTCTCAGCCCTCCCCCCTCTCTCAGCCCTCCCCCCTCTCTCTCAGCCCCCCTCCCTTTTCTCTCAGCTCCCCCATTCTCCAAGCCCCCTCCCCTCTCTCCCAGCTCCCCTCTCTCTCAGCCCTCCCCCTCTCTCAGCCCTCCCCCTCTCTCAATTCCCCTCCCTTCTCTCTCAGCCCCCCTCTCTCTCTCAGCCCCCTTCTCTCTCCAAGCCCCCCCTTCTCTCTCCGCCCCCCCTTCTCTCTCCGCGCCCCCTCCCTTCTCTCTTTGCCCCCTCCCTTCTCTCTTTGCCCCTCCCTTCTCTCTCCGCCCCCCTCCCTTCTCTCTCCAAGCCCCCTCTCTTTCAGCCCTCCCCCTCTCTCAATCCCCCTCCCTTTTCTCTCAGCTCCCCCTCTCTCCAAGCCCTCAGCCCCTTTCTCTCTCAGCCCTCCCCCTCTTCTCTCCCAGCCCTCCCCCTCTTCTCTCTCCACCCCCCTCTCTCCAAGCCCCCCTCCCTTCTCTCTCAGCCCTCCTCAGCCCTCCTCCCTCGATCACCCCCCCTTCTCTCTCAGCCATCCCCCTCTCTTAGCCATCCCTATACTCTCAGCCCCCCTCTTTCTCTCAGCCACCCCCATCTCAGCCCCCTCTCTCTAAGCCCCCTTCCTTCTCTCCTAGCCCTCCCTTTTCTCTCAGCCCCCTCTCTCAGCCCACCCTATTCTCTCAGCCCCCCTTTCTCCAAGCCCCATCTCTTCTCTCTCAGACCTCCATATTCTCTCAGCTCCCACTCTCTTAACTCCCCTCCCTCTCAGCCCACTTATCACTCTCAGCCCCCTTCTTTAGCCTTCCCTCCATTAGCCAGCCCTTCCTCTCTTAGCCCCCACTCTCTCAACCCCCCTTCTCTCACAGCCTCCCTCCTACCCCCCTTCTCTCACAGCCTCCCTCTCTCTCAGCCCTGCCTCCTGCCCCCTCTCTCCCCTCCCCCCAATTAGCTGGTCTTGCCTAGGGCACAAAATAGGCTATCACTGACCCTGATCAGGTAGGTAAGTATATGTGTCAGGTAGGTCAGTGTATGTTTAAAGTCACATGTGTTACAGGGGCAAAGTGGGGGGGGGGGGGGGGGGCGGCAAAATAAGATTTTGCCTAGGGTGTCAAAAATCCTTGCACCAGCCCTGAATCCATCTATCTAAGGCATCCTTGAATGAAACTGTATCTTCCAGTGGCAGAGTCACATGCTTTACTAGTCTCATCACCGCTGCATCCACTAGTGGAGCTGATTCTACATACCTTAAAGGGATATAACTTTAAGACTTTTGAAAGCATACTATTCTTTTTCTCAACTTTACTCCATTCATCCGTAATGACCTCACCAAGTTCAGACAGGAATGGAAAGTTGAGACGCTCCTTTTTAAGTTGCTTAAAATACTTCCTTTGCTTGGAAGGATTAGCCACCTCATCTTCCAAGTTCAAAGCCTCTTTGATAGCCATCACCAAGGGGGAGAGTAAGGCAAAGTCAAACCCCACACAGGGACTATCTTCCTCAGATTCACTGTCTGATGCAGCAGCTGAAGGGTGGCTTGGTAGAGAGGACTCCCAGATCTCTTGAACATGCGACTCCCTCACTGGTGACTGAGGTGACTCTGACTGAGTCACAGGGGTCTGACTGGCCCCAATCCCTTTGAGGGATTCTTTCACCACCTTTTCCACAAGTGATCTTAGTTGCTGGTCCGTACCCCCTCTCTCACTAGAGGCTTTGGAAAAGCAGAGGTCACACAGGGATTTCCCATTAGGAACTTGCAACCTGCATCCCCAGCAGGTACTGATAACTGAACGGCTGGAATGAGCCTTTGGAGGAGCGAGTTCGATCCTCACTACAGCTCCCAGATCTTAAGGGTGAGCCGTGATGTTTGGATTTAGAATACGAATGCCGGTGGTAAGACTTTGAAGAATCGCTTCCTCTGTGCGTTGCTGTTCTGATCTAGATGGGCTAAGACAGAGATAGAAGAGACATACAGATAAGGAAAGATAACAGACTGACTAATACCGGACCCCCCCCCCCACTCCCCCCCCCCAGACAGTACCTATTATGAGAGGGCTGGCCACATACAGGCGGAGGTGAGTCCATATCTCTAGAGGTTTCCATAATTGCTGCAAAGATATACATGTAAGGCTGAGAGCAGCACACACACACACACACACACACACACACACACACACACACACACACACACACACACACACACACACACACACACCTACCTCCACAGAAAAAATCCTGGACAAGGGGAAGTCGCGTAATAGCCTGCAAGCATTCCCAGAGCCTGCAGGCTATTTCCCATGTTTAAATAAGGCGCCTTAGTGACCTTATCACAGCGCCGTGCTCGGCGCTACTGCGCATGCGCGAATAGTGTCATTTTGACGCTATCGCGCATGCGCGAACCAAGCCTCGTTCCTGTGCCGCACTCACGCCTGCACAGAACGATCGTACTAACGAAAAAAACAGGAAGTAAGCGGCGGCTGGAACGCAGGGTAACCCAGCCGTCATGCCTGCAACTATAAACATAGACACAGGAAAAATGAACGGAAAGGAAGGTAACAAGCAAGGAACAAACACAAACTGCTGCCATGAAAAAGAGGAACAATCTTACCGCTCCCACACGATTGTCTCCAGGCCAAAGGTAAGGAAAAACACACCGGACTTCTCAGGGCAAAATAGGTCACCTGCTATTTAGCTGGGCTGTCCGACCAAATGCGCAGCCCGCCTGCCAATGGCTAGGTTCCTGGCTTCCTCCAGCGCTTATATCCAATGCCCACTCCATACCCCGCTAGTAGCTAGGGCTTAGCGGAGTCATGCGACAATCTCGTCCACAGTCGCTATTCGGCCAAACCAATAATGGAACCGTGTGGGAGCAATCTTCAGGTAGAAAGACCGTAATGGGTCCTACGGAGGAGGACAAAAAAAGAACACGGCCATGGGCAGGGAGCAAAGATTTATGGGAGTAGTGTCTTATAGGGTAGTGGAGGCGGGTCTTAACCCACACGTTGCTGCCATGGAGTCTGTCAGGAAAGTAGGTTACCGTATTTATCGGTGTATAACACGCACAGGCGTATAACACGCACATTCATTTTAAGAGGGAAGTTTCAGGGAAAAAATGTACATTTTAAATAAGGCAGCTATTGGCGTATAACACGCACATGCTATTTGCACCCGATTTTCCTGGTGAAAAAGTGAGTGTTATACGCCAATAAATACAGTATATGGTTTTCAATGTCATAGTTCACACTAGTGATGTCAGTTTCAGTGCATTCCAGGAAAAAAAGTAGAACATGCTGCATTTTTCTGCACTTAAAGTGGTTGTAAACCCTTACAAACCACTTTGACCTACAGGTAAGCCTAGATTAAGGCTTACCTGTAGGTCCTAGAAATATCTCCTAAACCTACACGGTTTAGGAGATATTTGTCAAAACACAGGCACCACTGTCTGCGGCGCATGTGCCGTAGACAGCGGCGTGCAGGCGCACTGAGCACGCCGCTGTCAACGGCGATATGCCGCGAGTGATGGCTCCCGTGCGCATGCGCGGGAGTGACGTCATTGCGGCTTTGTCGAATGACAGTGGTGGAGC
The DNA here is from genome assembly GCF_037356315.1 of Lithobates pipiens. Lineage (NCBI taxonomy): Eukaryota > Metazoa > Chordata > Amphibia > Anura > Ranidae > Lithobates > Lithobates pipiens. The sequence continues at coordinate 191,343,651 of NW_027507718.1, read as the reverse complement.
AGCGAGACCCACCGAGAAGATGGATGCTCCAGACTACAGGGGACAACGGTGACTTCGCTGGCTCCTGTGTCAGGTAAGTGGCACATAATGGACTACTATGCGATGCATAATAGTCCATTATGCTTTACCTTTGCAGGGAATCAAAGAGGAAGTAAACTCATCAGGGTTTACTTCCTCTTTAACTGCACTGATAAAGTGCATCAAAAATGATGCACCGGTGCACCTAAATACACTGGAACACACGTCCTTATTTAAGGTGAAGAAAAAGCAGGGGGGGAAATGCACTGGAACGCATTAAAAACGTGCATGCAGAAAAGCATTCAGAACACATCTGCACTGAGTTTCTATGGTGTGAACTGGCACTAAAATTTATTGAATTTTTTTTTCCTGAAAAATAGGATTTTTGTACTCACCGTAAAATCCTTATCTCTGTAATTCACCGACCGACACAGCTCCTCTCTGTAACTAAATGGGTTGTATAGTCTGCCATTAGGAGAAACTAGGCAAAATTGTTACACAATACACAGAACTTTAATCCCGTCCCAGGGGGGTGGACCCCGTGCTATCAACCCTCCTCCTGCTGCTAGCAGCTTCAGTACGTCAACAAGCAGTATAACGTAGAAAAAAGGAGGGGTGGGTGCTGTGTCGGTCGGTGAATTACAGAGAAAAGGATTTTACGGTGAGTACAAAAATCCTATTTTCTCTTATATTCACCGACCGACACAGCTCCTCTCTGTAACTAAATGGGACGTCCCCAAGCAGTGCCAAACGAGGGGTGGGAAAAAAACAGCATAGCAACTTTATCCACCATGGCAAGTGGGAACTAGTGAAACTAAACCCACAAAAAAACAGCAGTCTGTGGAAAACTTCACCATATAACCGGGTATACTCAACAGGAGTGATCCCCAAGACCGCAACATTGCGGAAGTAATGCAACAGTGCATTAACATAACAGTACTGTTTTTTATCGAAAAAACAGGAAAAACTCAATAGCAACTTCACGGCCGCCTGCAAAACTTTGTGGCCAAAACCAACATCAGCCGATGCACTGACGTCTACCTTGTAGAACTTGGTAAACGTATGGACAGACGACCAGGTCACCGCTTTACACACCTGAGCGACAGACGCTTGGTGTCGGAAGGCCCAAGACATTCCGATTGCTCTTGTAGAGTGGCCCGTGACTGGAAAGGGAGGCACCTGCCCCTTCAAGGAGTAGGCTTGGACTATAATCTGTCTGATCCACCTGGAAATGGTGGTCGACGAAACCACCATGCCCTTCTTAGGACCAGCCACCGAAACAAACAGTGAGTCTGACTTCCAAAAGGGAGCCGTGGCAGACAAGTACACCTTCAGAGCTCTAACCACATCGAGCGCGTGAAGGGCCACCTCCTTGGGGTGCTTTGGCTTAGGACACAACGATGGCAATACAATGTCCTCATTGATATGAAAAGCCAAAACCACCTTCGGTAGAAAAGACGGTTGCGGACGCAACACCACCTTATCCCTATGGATGACAAGATAAGGCGACTTGCAGGACAAGGCCGCCAGTTCCGAAACCCTCCTGGCTGATGTGATGGCCACTAGAAAGACCACCTTCTGAGAAAGGGTCAACAGAGGAATCTCCCTCATATTCTCAAACGGTGGCTTCTGAAGTGCCCACAACACCAGGTTCAAATCCCATGGAGGTAACGAAAGACGCACCGGAGGGACTACATGTCACACCCCCTGAACAAAGGTACTCACTAATGAGAGAGACGCTAGGGGTCGCTGGAAAAAGACAGCCAGAGCTGAAATTTTCCCCTTGATGGTGCTCAACGCCAACCTCTGGTCTTCACCTTGCTGAAGAAACAGCAGGATCCTGGATATAGAGAAAGAGCGCGGATGCCACCCTTTCTCCTCACACATGGAGATATAGGCCTTCCAAGTAAAAGATTTCCATGCCCTCAACATTAGGAATCACCGAGTCCGACAGACCTCGGTTCCTCAATACCTGGCTTTCAACAGCCATGCCATTAAAGCCAGCGTTGGTAAAGCAGGGTGAGAGATTGGACCTTGAGATAGGAGGTCCTCTCGCAGCGGCAGTCCCAAGGGAGCGTCTGCCACCAGGCACACCAGGTCTGCGTACCAGGCCCGCTGAGGCCAATCTGGGGCAATCAGGATTACTGGAATCCCCTCGCCTTCCACTCTGCGAAGCAGGTGGTACTGATCACACTGAGCCACCAGCGCGTTTGACGCGTCTGCTCACGGATCTCGGTACCTTCCGATTGAGACGGGAGGCCAGTAGATCCATATCTGGTGTGCCCCACCTCAGGCACAGCAGCCTGAACGCCTCTGGATGCAATGTCCACTCTCCTGGGGCCAGCATCTGTCGACTCAGATAGTCCGCCTGCCAATTTTCCATCCCTGGGATGTAAATGTCCGATAGGGCCGGTACATGTCGCTCTGCCCACCGAAGTATGTGAGCGACCTCCCGAGCAGCGGCTGAGCTTCTTGTTCCTCCTTGGTGATTTATGTATGCCACAGCCGTGGCGTTGTCTGACTGTATTCTGGTCGGACGCCCTTGAAGACTCATCGACCATGTGTGGAGGCACAGCCTGATCGCTCTCAATTCGAGCAGATTGATTGCCAACTTGGATTCCTCCGTCGACCAGAGGGCCTGAGCCGACTGAATCCCCATCACTCCACCCCAGCCGGACAGACTGGTGTCCTTAGTGATCACCGTCCATGTCAGAGGAAGGAACGATTTCTCGAACTGAACCACCGGGGACCTCAACCACCAGATCAGGGAGTCCCTGACTGGTTGGCTCACCTGGATCTGCCGATCCAGAGACAACGGAGATTTGTCCCACTTCGTCAGAATCTCCTTCTGCAGGACTCTCGTGTGGAACTCGGCATAAGGTGCCACCTTGAAGGAGGCCAACATGAGCCCCAGCACTCGCATACAAAAGCGGAGCGACGACCACTTGCTGCTCATCAGTAGATTTGCCGCCGATCTGAGAGTCCTCAATTAGTCTGAGGGGAGAAAAACCCTCACTTCCCTGGAGTCCAACAGTAATCCCAGGTACTCCAGACGCTGAGTCAGTACCACCACCAACTTCTTTAGGTTCAACAGCCACCCAAAATCTTGCAGGATCTGCAAGGTGATTGCTGCATCCTCCAGTAATTCTGAGGCAGAAGAAGCTCGCAGGAGGAGATTGTCTAGGTAACCCACGTTCGCGATCCCGCTTTGTCTCAGCAACGGCAATACTGGAGCCAGTACTTTGGTAAAGACTTGGAGGGCTGATGCCAGGCCAAAGGGAAGAGCCACAAACTGGTAGTGGGCTTCCCCAACTGCCAAACGCAGGAATTTTTTATGCTGAAGGCATATGGGTATGTGCAGGTACGCATCCTGGATGTCTAAAGATGCCAGGAAGTCCCCTTGATGGAGTGCAGCGACTACTGAGCAAACTGATTCCATTCTGAACCTCTGCACTTTCATAAAGTGATTGAGGGCCTTCAAGTCCAAGATTGGACGTACCCTTCCTTCTTCGGAACTACAAACAGATTTGAGTAGATCCCCTGGAAGCGTTACGATTTTGGAACTGGTACGATCCCCCACTGACACAGCAAATCCCTCACCACCCCTAGCAGGGCCTCCCAGCGAATCGGGGACACGGGTATGCTGGAGGCGAAGAATCTGTTTGGCTGCCAAGAGAGAAACTCTATCTTGTAGCCCATGGAAATCAGATCGCAGACCCATTGGTCGGATAACCGGGAGGTCCACCAGGCTGCAAACTCCCAAAGGCGACTCCCCACCCGGGACATGGGTGGGGGCAAACCTTCATGCGGTAGCACTTATGTTCGCAGGCTTGTTAGGCTTGTGGTTCCAGGGACGCTTTTGACCGTCTGTGGGCGTCCTGACGGGCTGGAGGCGTTTCGCCGAAGCACCGGGCGGACAAAAAAGCCGCTTGTGAGCGGAAAAAGAGGGCCCTTGCTTGCGGCGTGGCTCCTTAGACTTCCTGGCCTGTGGGAGTAGAGTACTCTTACCACCCGTGGCATTCTTAATAATGCCATCCAATGAGGCTCCAAAGAGCCTGTCGCCAAGGGAGGGAAGATCCGTCAAGGCTTTCTTCGATGCCTGGTCAGCAGACCAGAATTTCAGCCAAATGAGGCGCCTCAGCTGAAACTGAAGCCCTGTACAACAGGGGGAGAGTATCCAGGGCGGCGTTACAAACGTACTTAAGGCCATGCACTAGTTGGTCTGCTAGCTCTACACAAACAGGGGAGGCATTCTGCTCTCCCAATTCACGGTGCAAAAGTTTTGCCCACTCAGTCAGTGTCTGCAACACCAGTCCGGATGCCAGTACAGGTCACACGGCTGACCCCACAACCGTAAACAAGGAATGAGCCACTGCCTCGGTCTTCCTGTCCGTGGGATCCTTGAATGCAGGAGTCCCCTCAACTGGGATCGTGGTTACTTTATTTAACCTAGATACTGGGGGGTCCACGACCGGAGGAGCCGACTACTTTTTGAGAAGGCTTTCCTTAAAGGGGTAACGCACTGCCAAATTTTAGGGGACCAAAAAAGTCAGTTGCGGGCAACCCCATTCCCTATAGATGAATTTGTCAAAATAAGTCAAATACGGGAGCACCTTAGGTGAACGTGCTGGCTTGCAGGACCCAAAAGGGACCGGAACATCAGCAGAGGAATCCGCTGGCTCCTGAATCTTCAGGGTATCACGCACAGCTGTGATAAGTGCTCCAACAAGCGCCTTGTCGCGTCCGGGGAATCCTCCTCACTGTCCTGGTCAGCCACATCTGATAGGTCAGAGCAGGGGTCTCCAGCCGCAGCAGGGCATGAGTCTGCATCAGAGCTCTCCCCAGACGACGGGGGGCAGGGGCCTCTTACATGCACCTTTCCTGCCACGTGCCGCCTCTATCTTAGCAACATAGGTGTCAAGGACCGCCGTCAGGGTGTCCATGCAAACCGCGCTAACTGCAGGTGACCTGGTTGCTATAGCCTGGATTTCGGGGGAAGAAACACCAGTTTCTGAAGCCATGCTGACCCTAGCCTGTCTGACACCTGCAAGGGGACTTAGGACAGTGAAGGTCCCACCCTCCTGCTGCCGCCGCGTGGGGGGGTGGGGGGCAACTTATCACTAGACTCATCACCCAGCGGCGTTCTGTGATAGCTACATAGTGCGCCTGTAATCCCTAGGAGGTTCCCAGTAGCAGAGGAGAAAAAACTGTGTCAGCAGCAGCAGCAGCTCCAACAGCGGTGAAACGATCTGCAGAACAGCTTCAGCGTTCAGCACAGAACCATCCAGTGTCCTACACACACAGTGGACACAGGAAGCAACAAGTGAAAGCACATGTCATGCTGTCACAAGAGGACAGCGGTGAGGAAATATTCAGGCTTTAATAAAATGGCCGCCAATGTAATCAAGGAAAATGGCTGCTGAATCTATAGCTTTCCCAAATCCAAGATGGCCGCCGGAATGGCGCCATGCAGTGAACAGAGAAAAAATAAAAACGAGCTGCCTGCTAACAGACAGATAACCTCCACAAAAACTGCTTTTTGGGATCCCCAGACCTGGACCAGGACAAACGCCAGCCGCACAGAGCCCCCACAGGTGAGAAAACAGCGACCCACACACAAACACACATACACCTCCCGCAGCGCATGCAGACACCCCCCTCAGAGGGGGGAAGGAAGGGTGATAGGGACTTGGGAGAGAGAATAAGAAGGTGAGGAGGCCCCCGAATAGACTCCCGAGGGAATGCCCAGCTGCTCACCCCACCGAAGCAGGGAGAGTGGTACTTACTTACCAGTCCTGAAGAGCTGGGAGACATTCCATCACAGACCTACACCTGCGCAGTTACAGGGTAGCTTCTGGCCTCGGTATACTGTGATCCAGACATCAGTAGCCCGGTCATATGTATACCCCGGAGAATTGAAGCTCACCGACCACCTCTAGAACATGAGGTATGTCGTGGCCTGCCGAGCCGTAGCTGCGGCCTGCTCATGCTTGATGGCCGGACTGGGGAGACTACAAGGATATCATTAATCAGCCTGTCACCCAGCCGGCAGTTGATAGAAGATCTCAGGATCTCTCATCTTGCGCAAAAAGCAGCAAACCTGCAGTAAAAATATGGACCGAGAGGTCCGCAGGGTTTCCTAGGTCATTCTCCTTGCTAGGCAAAATAAAAACTGAAGCTGCTAGCAGCAGGAGAAGGGTTGATAGCACGGGGTCCGCCCCCCTGGGGCGGGATTAAAGTTCTGTGTATTGTGTAAGAATTTTGCCTAGTTTCTCCTAATGGCAGGCTATACAACCCATTTAGTTACAGAGAGGAGCCGTGTCGGTCGGTGAATATAAGAGAAATATGCGTTTGATAAATAGTTGTGCAAATATGGTGTGACAGAAAAAAATTACATCTTTTTTGTCTACAAGGCCTTTGATTTCAGGCCTTTGATTTTTTGTCTACAAGGCCTTTGATTTTTTGTCTACAAGGCCTAATGCTCCAGGGGTCACCTTTGGGAACAGGTTACATGATCCCTCTGCTGCAGCTGCTCCCCCGCTGCTCTCTCTCCCTGTAACAGCAGTACGGGGATGTTCCCCACAGGGCTGCGTCATTCATTCACAGAGCTCTGTGTATGAATGAACTACAAGTGCTTGCATCCTTTGCAGCTGTCGGTTTGAAGTTCTCAGTTAACTACCACGGTGCTGTTGAGCGCTGCAGTAGTTCATTAAGTCTTCCTGTCCTATCAGCGTGAAACTGGCTGGTGTGTGATGTACGGGGCAAACAGTTTACACTGACAGTCTGCAGGAGACCTGCATGGCACCGCCAATCTGCTGATACCTGGTGCAATCAGGGCCAGTGCTACCGCTAGGCGAACAATTCAGCCTCCTAGGACACACTGCCACCTAGGGCGCAACCGTGGCCGCTGTGTACACAGCTCCCTAGTGTGGAGATGACAACAGCCTTGTGAGTAGAGCTGGGTGTCTCAGCATGACAGGACAAACAAACACAAGGGGGGGTGCAGAGACGGCATGACTCAGTTACTGGGGCAAGCAGTAGATTTTTGGTAGAGCCCCTCCGCACTACATGTGTATAGGAGCAATCTGCACTCCCCTCCTACCAACAATACACAGACCAGCATGGCCTGGAAGTGTCTTCCACTCAGCACCTGACATTCGTCCTTGGCACTGACACACACACTGGTAAAGTCCTAGCTGGGGAGCCGCAGTGTGGAGGAAAACACACACCAGTGGAGGAAAGTGGAGGAAAACACACACCACTGACCCCCGAGCCTTTATATTTCAACACATGCACCTCACTGACTGCTCTGCTGCACTGTGCTCTGTACGTACCCCCCCCCCCCCCAAATTAAATTACAGAATAAACAGTTCCTTCCACTTTCTGCAACTTTTAGAACAGGGCGACACCAGCGTTCGATGCAGCACTTCCTCCTAGTAACCCAGAGCTCCCTGGAATGTCCCACCCTCTTCCCCAGTCACATTGCACAGGTCACAGCGGGGCAGGTTGGAAGCAGAGGGTGTGGGTGAGTGATCTGAGTCCTGGTACACATACTATTATTGATAACAATGATGTGCAGGGTGTCCTGTCAGAAAGCAGCTACTCATCAGAAAATGCAACGGAAGTAACGTTCTGTTGCGGCCATCTTGGTACACCCCGCACTTTCCTGCACTAAGCCTACAAGTCAGAAGGAGGCAAGTGGACATCTTTTTACACCCACTGAAGTCTTGCATTTAACACATATTTTTACCAGTAAACTGAGCCTATATAGTGAAATACAGTATTATGAAATCCATGACACTGTTTTGATGTTGAATTTTAAAAGCATTGGCAAGCCACCTGATCTCACAGGTTTGCTAATCTGACAGAACACCACTGCTTTTAAGATTTAACATCAAAACAGCTTGACAGATTTTAAAATCCTGTATTTCACGATATAAACTCGGTTTACTGGTAAACATAATTGTGAAATGCAAGACTTCGGTGGGTGTAAAAAGATGTCCGCTTTGCAATTTCAGACTGTAGGCTTAGTGTGGACGATTGCGGGTGTACCAAGATGGCCATCAGTTGCACTTTCTGATAGAACACAGGGTCGTCATTGTGTCGGCTCTCTTTATGTTTCTTGAAAACGCTACCTACAGATCAGGCTGCTACCCACTAGTCCCTATGTATTCTTCTGGTTACTGCCATACCTCCCAACATTTTGAGATAGGAATGAGGGACACCTACTAGCAAATGTACAGTGGTGTGAAAAAGTGTTTGCCCCCTTCCTCATTTCCTGTTCCTTTGCATGTTTGTCACACTTAAGTGTTTCGGAACATCAAACCAATTTAAACAATAGTCAAGGACAACACAAGTAAACACAAAATGCAATTTGTAAATGAAGGTGTTTATTATTAAAGGTGAAAAAAAATCCAAACCATCATGGCCCTGTGTGAAAAAGTGATTGCCCCCCCTTGTTAAAACATACTATAACTGTGGTTGTCCACACCTGAGTTCAATTTCTCTAGCCACACCCAGGCCTGATTATTGCCACACCTGTTCACAATCAAGGCATCACTTAAATAGGAGCTGCTTGACACAGTAAGGTCCACCAGAAGATCCTTAAAAGCTACACATCATGCCGAGACCCAAAGAAATTCAGGAACAATTGAGAAAGAAAGTAATTGAGATCTATCAGTCTGGAAAGGGTTATAAAGCCATTTCCAAAGCTTTGGGAATCCAGCGAACCACAGTGAGAGCCATTATCCACAAATGGCGAAGACATGGAACAGTGGTGAACCTTCCCAGGAGTGGCCGGCCGCCCAAAATTACCCCAAGAGTGCAGCGACGACTCATCCAAGAGGTCACAAAAGACCCCACAACAACGTCCAAGGAACTGCAGGCCTCACTTGCCTCAGTTAAGGTCAGCGTTCATGCTTCCACCATCAGGAAAAGACTGGGCAAAAATGGCCTGCATGGCAGAGTTCCAAGGAGAAAACCACTGCTGAGCAAAAAGAACATCAAAGCTCGTCTCAATTTCTCCACAACACATCTTGATGATCCCCAAGACTTTTGGGACAACATTCTGTGGACCGATGAGACAAAAGTGGAACTCTTTGGAAGGTGTGTGTCCAAGTATATCCGGCGTAGAAGGAACACTGCATTTCAGAAAAAGAACATTATACCAACAGTAAAATATGGTGGTGGTAGTGTGGTGGTCTGGGGCTGTTTTGCTGCTTCAGGACCTGGAAGACTTGCCGTGATAAAAGGAACTATGAATTCTGCTGTCTACCAAGAGATCCTGAAGGAGAATGTCCGACCATCTGTTCGTGTACTCAAGCTGAAACGAACTTGGGTTCTGCAGCAGGACAATGATCCTAAACACACCAGCAAGTCCACCACCGAATGGCTGAAGAAAAACAAAATGAAGACTTTGGAGTGGCCTAGCCAAAGTCCTGACCTGAATCCTATTGAGATGTTGTGGTATGACCTTAAAAAGGCTGTTCATGCTCGAAAACCCTCTAATGTAACTGAATTAGGACAATTCTGCAAAGATGAGTGGGCCAAAATTCCTCCAGGACGCTGTAAAAGCCTCATTGCACGTTATCGCAAACGCTTGGTTGCAGTTGTTGCTGCTAAGGGTGGCCCAACCAGTTATTAGGTTTAGGGGGCAATCACTTTTTCACACAGGGCCATGATGGTTTGGATTTTTTTTCACCTTTAATAATAAACACCTTCATTTACAAATTGCATTTTGTGTTTACTTGTGTTGTCCTTGACTATTGTTTAAATTGGTTTGATGTTCCGAAACACTTAAGTGTGACAAACATGCAAAGGAACAGGAAATGAGGAAGGGGGCAAACACTTTTTCACACCACTGTATGAAGGGCATAGGACACACCCCCTTAACAAAAAAAAAAGGTTAATTAAATCTACAAGTGCTTTTTTTTACCACTACTATTCCTTTATATTGGCTTTTAAAATTTACAAATGCAGCAATTTAGAAATGGGATGAAAGGTTTAGCACTGGGGAAACACTACTTGAAAGATAAAAAGTCCATTTTATATACAACTATATGGATCAGACCAAAATGAGGGACAGATCAGGAGGAAAGAGACACAGAGGGACATTGGTCCAAATCAGGGACAGTCCCTCAAAATCAGGAACAGTTGGGAGCTATGGTTAGTGCTGATACTAGTGCAGTCTGGAGGTGCAGCATATAATAGAACTGGGCTGTAGCTTCCTCCGCTTGCAACATCTGAAAGCTGTCTTCTCCTCCTCTCCCTTCCACCAGTAGACAGCGGCTGCAGGAAGAAAATACAGCCAATCAGTTCTAGTAAATGCTACCCCCTCCTGTCCAGGGGTCTGTATGAGGGGGTTCCCACCATCCCTGTGCTGAGTTCCTAGGACTGTACACCTGCTGTGCCCATTATGAGGGGTTCCCACCATCCCTGAGTTGAGTTCCTGGCTCTATATACCAATTGTAACCATTATAAGGTGTTCCCAACATCCCTGCACAGGTGTTAACAACTGCTCTGCCCATTATGAGGAGATCCCAACATCCCTGTGCCGAGTTCCCTAGTTTGTACAACTGCTGTGCCCAATATGAGGGGTTTCCCACTGATGGGCACTAATAGGCTGCATTGATGGGCACTGATGAGATAGCACCAACAGACTACACTGATGAGGCGGCACTGATAGGTGGCACTCAGTGCCCATGGGTACTGATAGGCAGCACCGATTGGCCTCCACTGATAATCAGTGCCTTGATTATCTGTGTACATATCCCCTGTACAGGGCAGGTGCTACCTATAGGCAAGGTAGGCGCTGGCCTAGAGCGCACATCAGTCAGGGTCGCTGTGCCGATGACACCCCCGCCACCTTCGAGCCTCTATGTACACCTAATGCGTATCATACAGCTGGCCAGTGACTCACTCCACACCCCAAAATGGTAGCAGTCAAAAGGTGGGGTATACATAGGCAGGGCAAAGGGGGTGGAGTCAGGGGTAGAGCCAAGGGAGCAGGAAAATTAGGTTTCACCTAGGGTGTCAAAAATTCTTGCACCAGCCCTGGGTGCAATGCTCTCCAGGCTCCTAAAAAAAATTGTAAATACACATTTTTTTACCTGAACTTATCCTTTCAATCATTTTTGGCCAAAAAAAGCAACTTGCTCTAGTGCCGCAGTGGTAGTAAACTACCAGAGAAAAAACAATTTGGGCCCCCATGCAGGTGTAAGTCATAATGTACTAGTATGCACCGCATACTAGCACATTATGACAGACTTACCTGGACAGGGAGCCCTCCAGCACAGCGCTTCCATCTTCACTGTATGAATGGCTGCTGCTATTATGACGTCACTCCTGCACATGTGTGCGGAAGACCCGACCTCAAAGGTATGGCATGGGTATGCCGTCCATTCAGGGTGTATGCGCCGATGACGTCGCTGGCTGCATGCTGTGTGAATAGCTCCTAAACAGTGCAGGTTTAGGAGAGATTTACTGTACATACAGGTAAGCCTTATTATAGGCTTGCCTGTAGGTACAAGTTCAAAAGTGAACTTTATACCACTTTAGCCTAGTGATGGCAAACTTTTTTGAGTCTGAGTGCCCAAGCTGCAAAACAAAACGAACTTGTTTATTTCAATTTGTCAACACTGAATTAACACTGCCAGCGACTCTGTACAGAGGATGCAACTGATCACCCTTTTGAATGAGCCCAAATGGTAATTGTAATTACCTTTTGGCAAATAGAAGTGGTTTCTACTGATGTTCCAAGTGTGTCCGCCAAGGCAAAGCTCTGTAAACGTAGCCTGCCTGGGGACTGAATAGCTTGCGAGGAGGGCGCCATGCGTTCTACGCCCACCAGCGCACATGTGTGGCTCCACCAGTCCAGATGGGAGGCTCTAACCAGCACCGATGACGCCATCTGATTTTTTTTTTATATGCCTCTGTATCTGCACATCAATGTGTTCCTCCTTATCTATCACTGCATGTCACACCATTTTCCCTACAAAGGGCCGTGGTTATTTTGCCTTTGCTTGGGGATTGGGGAGTGTCTCTGCTGTGTGGCCGGATGATCTCCACCTGATGCATGGGGCCCATCAGATGGCGTCATCGGTGCTAGTTAGAGCCTCCCATCTGGGGGGTTTTGCTTGTGGACTGTTGGAACCGTGCGTGTGTGCTTGGAACGCATGGCGCCCTCCCCGCTAGCTGGGGGGGAGGTTGTAATGATCCGGCAACCACCATACAGCGCGATGCAGGGAAACGCAGAAAATCCTGTGCTTTTCCCGCATCGCATTAGCCTGGGTTCACACTGGTGCATGGAGAACACTGCATGTGATTTGCGTCGCATTCCTGTGTGCACATCACGTGCGATGTCTGTGAGGTGCAATTTGAGCCATGCATTTTGTATGGCTGAAATCGCATCCACACCAAAATGGAGCAGGACCCCTTTTTCCCACCGGCACCTGAATTGCATGGGTGTTTACAACTGTGTTTTGCAAACTGTTTTGGGGTGTTGTTAAACTAGAACTGATGCCGTTCGTTTGCTATGCAATGTGTCGCATCAGTGTGAACCAGGGCTCGTAAAAATCGTAGTTGCACACACAACCAACCAGAGTAAGCTGGAAACCTGGCTGTATTGTCAGTGGTATCTGGATCACAAAGGTTCCAGTAATGTCTGCTGGGAATATTTCCTCCAATTTTGTGTTATTTTAGCTTTCTCAAATCGTAAAAAGAATATACAGCTAATATGGCGTTTATATTGCATTATCCATTCTTGTAGGGGGTTGTTAGCTATAGACCTGGAGTGTGTTTCTCGGTAAAGCTATTGTGCAATGTCTGTTAAATGGCGACATTTTGTGCTGACTAGAAGCACGTGAGGCAGTACAGTACACAAAGCCACTGAGCTCTATCGTGCTTGGCCCAGCCTTGCTGTAATAACACCAGACCGGTCAGTCTGAGGCAGCACCGCTCTTTACAGCTGAACAGGATATACCGTGCGGCCACTTTGTAACCCCTTATTATTAATCCAACACTTTACAATTAGCGTATCACAAAAAGAAAACGTTACAAGCAACCGCTTTCCCCACGGTACCATCTTGTTTGCCCACCAGGGTTACAGTGTAGCCGGCAAAATTCGTTGTTTTGTTTTATATTGTTAAAACAAGAAAAACTGCATACGTGAAAAGACTATGCTTAACCGAGCAGGGACTACAAAATAAAAAAAAACAGCGTAACAAAGCTTCCCTCAAGACACAAAATGGCGCCCGCGCCACCTCCTCGTTTTCTTTATGTGCCCGTACACTGAGTAAAATCGTTCTATCGCTAGTCATATACAACCAATGGCAGACAGTACAATACGATTTCCCGCCCTCACCAGTTATGTACACCCAATGGCAATGCAATAACTCTCTCCCGCCCTCACCATCCCCGTACAGCCAATGATAGTACGCATCCGCCCGCGCTACAATGGCGCCTCGGTACTAGCAGAGACCATGTATTTTCAAAGGGGGGGATTTAATGCTTAAACTATAGCGGATAACAGTATTTATTCGACAATCTATAATAATGAATGAATAAATAATCAAAGAAATTATATAAGGTATTTGCTTTCGCCACCCTGGTTTCTGTCGATACAATATGTAGAGAACAATGAGGAGGCGGAAGTAGATGGTACAGTCCACCGTGGCGATGAATTATTCATAGAGTGGGCGAGGCTACACTGCTCTATATAACGAAGAGCCCAGCGGTCATTGCGCACTCTGCATTGCTGTTCTCTTTGTGTTCTGTACATCAATAAGGTAATGTGTAATGGCGGGAGGCTTTGTTGGATAGATGGGAAAAGACGGTTATTTTGCGGTTTCGGCCTGTGAGTGTGTTTTATACGGTAACCAGTTTTGCGGTTACCGGTCACCTCCTAATGTAGTGCATGATGCGTCGCCTTTGTGTAGACGGGGAGTGGAGCGCCTGAAGGGAATGACTAGACTCCGAAGCCACGCTATCCTAGCTGCCCCTCCCTACCGCCTTCCCGGGTTCCAATTCCTAGCGTGTGGTGACTGGAATTGGGGCAGGAGTCGTGCAGACGAATGACGTAGGTTGCTCGGCGGCCATTTTGTGGACGAACACGTTGTAGTGACTGGCCGGCTCCATTTTGTTTCCGCAGATCTCATCATGTCGTCTGACGAAGGAAAGCTGTTTGTCGGAGGACTGAGCTTTGATACCAATGAGCAGAGTCTAGAACACGTGTTCTGTAAATACGGACAAGTCTCTGAGGGTGAGTTTGTAGGAAGATGTGCTTGAAATAAGTTAAGTATTAAGTGGCTGATCTCTAATGACTTCTGTGTTCTTTTTATTTTTAGTGGTTGTGGTGAAGGATCGGGAGACCAAGAGATCACGTGGCTTTGGATTTGTCACTTTTGAGAATCCAGATGATGCAAAAGATGCCATGCAAGCAATGAATGGAATGGTGAGATTTTTTCTTTTACAACATCAAATCTATTGGGTTGCCATGCTTAAATCAAGAGCAGACATTATAGGATTTGGGCTGTGGGGGGGGGGGGGGTGAATATGTATATTATTGCTCTCATTTAAGGGTTGGGGTTTTTTTTTTTTTTTTTTTTTTTTTTTCCCTTCCTATTTGGAATCAAGTATCTATGCTGTGTAGCCCACCGATGCTTTTAGGAAGATTGTGTGTGTATACCCTTGTTTAAAAAGGCATGTTTTCTACTTGAATTTATATTTCATCAGTGTTATATGCAAATTGAGAGCTGCATATACTGAACAACCATTTAAGGGTTAATGTGTAAAGTATTCTGCAGTTTTTTTTCTCTCCCTTTCCTACACCTTATTGTACTTGTAGCCTTCATAATCACTGAAGTGTGCTTTTCTTTAATGCAAATATTTTATTTGGTTTTAGTCTGTGGATGGACGTCAGATTAGAGTTGATCAGGCTGGAAAGTCCCCAAGTGACAGGAGAGGAGGCTACAGAGGCGGCTCATCTGGAGGAGGAAGAGGTTTCTTCCGTGGAGGTAGCAGCCGTGGTATGTTTTATGGTAGTTAGAAATGTTTGGCCTTAAGGTGGATGTATACCCAGTGAAGTGAACAGCCTCAGTACACAGGGCTGAAACCAATCTCCCTACAGAAGTTTTAAATGTGTCTACTGTCTTCCCCTTGAATTTACATCGTGTAAGATTTTTAATTCCTCATTCTGCTGTGTAGCTTGGAGTAAAGGGACACACATTCTCCCCCCCCCCCCCCCCCCCAAGTTATATAGGCAAGGACTTGCAGAGCTTTCCTGTGAATCAGCTAATCTATAGCAACCTCCCACAACAAAGGTCTGGCTCATGTCTTGGGAGAACTTGTCAGCCAAGTTATCGGTCTGATAGCAGAGCTATGAAGCGGAAAGCCATGGGACTTGTTGCTTTGGAGAGAGATGAGAAAACATTGCAGATTTTTCCAGTTCTAATTTCATAAATCTGGTTTACTTTCACTTTAAAGAGGATGTGATGTATACCTGATTCATGAAACTTGAGCTGGAAACATCTGCAGTGTTATGTCTCTACTAAGGCCAATGGCTTTCCTCTGCTTGCTCCTGACAAGTTCTATAAACTGATCAAAAAATAGCCTGAATTGTCGGGGTGGGTGCTATAAGTTGGTTGAAAGCTGGTCACTTCAAATCACAGCTCTGCTAGTCTTTCCTCTAATCACTTGTCTCCGTGTATGGCAAGACTCTTCCCCTTGCTGGAACAGGAAAAGTCTAACAAAGTTCATTTTCTGAACAGTATATAAAGTGTAAAACAGCAGATATACATGAAACTTGTGTAGGGGAGAATTGTTTCATCCCTGTGTAACATCTGAGGCTGTTCACTTCACTGGGTATATGTGGTTTTACTACATCCACTTTAAGATGGCATTAGGATTAGAAAAATGTCAAGGTACATGCCACACAAATGTTGTCAACATGGATTTTACCGTACATGAAATGTTACTGTAAGACCCCCTTTGACACTATGTGGTTTCAGGTGCTTAAGGGCTAAAATTCCTCCCCTCCAGTGTGAAGGCCTGAGCGCTTTCACACTGGAGTAAAGTGTTGGAGCTTGCAGGATGTTTTTGATAAAAGTCCTGCAAGTGGCATATTGGGAGCAGTGGGTGTATACACTACACTGCCCCTGACCATTGAAATGGGCACCACTGCCGAAGTGCTTGGGCAGTGGTGCTCTTTGGGCAACCTTAACCCTTGAAGTGCAGCTAAAACTAGCAGTGCTTTACAGAAAACATGGCTGAGTGTGAAAGGGCTATTGTATTATGCTTTGTATACTAATGTGAGTAGGGCTGCGACTAACTATTTTCATAATCGGTTAGTAACCTTAACAAAAATGTGTCAAATTGATGGTAATTTTCAACCAGTGATGGGGAAAATTTGGAAATTGAAAATTCCTTTGACTAAGAAGTTTCCTGACAGTGTATGGTTTTCATTCAGAAATTATTCATTTTAAAAACAAGTGAAATTTCAAACAATTCTTTCTTTCAGCAAATGTACAAAGATTTTTCACCTGAAAATTGATCCGTATGGCCAGCATAAGGCTCGGTACACATCTAATGCAGTTTGCTTTTGATCTTTTTTTGCACATGTGATTTTACTGCAATTTGCACTTTTTGCGCAGATTAAAAAACTGCTGCAAAAACGCATTACAAGCTTTTCTTCAGCTTCTCCATTGAAGTATATTTAACCAATAAAGCACTATTGTGCATTAAAAGTCCCTGACCCTTTCAGATGTGAACATGTCCCATAGATGCGAACTGTAGTGCATTTCTGCAAAAAGCACCATAAAACGCATGGATGTGAACCGGGTCTAAGATGTTTAGTAACATAATGGGGTAAACTAAAACAAGCCCTTTATAGTAGAAAAAACTGATCACTACTGTAAGGGGTTCATTTTACTGTAGAACTGTAGCGATTATTTGCTTTTGTACTATAAAGGGCTTTTTAGATTTTTTTTTTTTTTTTTAACCCCATTATGTTACTGGCCAACTATGAAAATGGTAATCCTATTGATTTCATAATTGTTTCAGCCCTAAATGTGAGCTTGGGTTCTAAAATTTGATCGACTAATACCTCAAGTGTGGGGCATTCACTATTTACAGTGGGGTGGGGGGGCTTCACTTTATTCCCCTTTCCAACTCTATTGCCGTCATAAGGGATGAATAACCTCCTTTGTGATAGCTGGGGCTGTGACATGCTCTCTTAAAAGAGTGGAGTCTAAAACCCTGATCACTTCAGAGCCTGGGGGGGGGGTGCTCCTCTATACTGGCATTCAGAGCATTAAAGTGTAAACTAGACCCTAAGACTGCTTGACTCACTTTTCCTAGCCTGTTGAAAGCTGAAAAGTGATATCAGGATCATGTCTGCAGCCATGGTCCTGGTAGGACATGCCTATATCTGTTGGAAGCAGTTCTAAGGGCTGAAAGTGGTTAAGTGTGGGGGGGGGGGGGGTCTTGGCTAGGTGGATGCATAATCGGGTCTGATTCATCTGGTGCTCCTACACTAAGAACTGAGCAGACACTGCCAATCGGCAGCTGCAGACAACTCTTGTTAAAGCACTGAGCTGGGGAGAAGGGCAGTGGCTTGCTGATGTGGTGCCTGGGGACTCGGCTGAAAACATCACAGGCATACAAAACTTTACTCCTGTAATCCCCAGGAGAGGTACAGCCAAATGTGCTTTTTTTTTTTTTTTTTTTTTTTTGAGGTTTGAATATGATCTCCTACTATAGGAAATCTAAACGACTGATACAACATGGCTTGCTTTTCCTTGGGTATGGTGGCTGCTATATTCAGGCTAACAAATTACCTAATGCAGTGTTGGTCATTTTGGTCTGAAAACAAAGTAAGACTTGCATGTCTTGTGTAGATTACTTTTCCTTAGACACATGTAATTGTAATACAACACCAAATGTATTTCAGATATGAGCCAGGTTTTCTCATTTAGTAGCCTGGCTTCAGTGCTTGGGCCCCTTACAAGTGTCTGAGGGAGTGGGTGTGTTGAATGTGTGCCATTTTATTTTCAGTTTGACTTTCTGCTGCTACATGAAAGCTAACATATTTTTGTGATTAAGGTGGAGGTGACCGTGGTTATGGAAGCAGCCGATTTGACACCAGGGGTGGCTATGGTGGTGGATCCCGGGATTATTATGGCAGGTAATTTTATTTTTTTTCTGAATTGTGAAGTACATTTTTATTTATTTTTTTTTCCTCCCCTATTGGGCAAAATAAAATGTGTTTTTACAATTATATATATTTATTTATTTAGTGGCAGGAGTCAAGGAGGTTATGGGGATCGCTCAGGAGGAAGCTCCTACAGAGACAGTTATGACAGCAACTATGGTAAGTTGTGGCAGAGGGGTGTGATGTGAGGTTTTTTTGGGGGGGGGGGGGTTGTTTTACTCTAGTGGTATCTGGATGGGTTTGCTTGTAAATAGCCAGCAGCCCAACAAATGCATGTCTATAAAAATTTTTGTCGAGGCTTAAAAGGCTCTACAATCATTAGCAGTGGGGCTATGTGGGTTGGGCTTTAGTGTAGGGGTAAAATGCTGGGATCTGACAACTGCTTCAAGTGTCTTTACAACTGTGCCTGCTTCTTGTCCTCAGCCTCAAACGAGTAAAATACCTTCCTGACTCAAGATCGTCCTTCCAATGGCTGTATTTATAAAGATTTTTGGAGCTTCGCTGAATCAATAATGTGTAGTATGTCAACTTGTGTTCACTTTTTTTATATAAATTTGGTTAATCTTGACAGCCTCACTGGTAGAATGTGAGCAGCTGTTCAGAGGGCGTTATCCTTTGGGCATGCTTGCTTTTACTTTTTGTTTCATACTGCTGTTCTGAGGCTGCCGATACGTGAAGCTCTTATTTGTAAATGAGCAGATTCATGCTGCAGGAAATGGCTTTGCTCAGCAAATGGGGTGATGCTTCTGCATTCGCATCCCTGTAAATGGGTATGTCTCCTACTACAGCGTGGTCTTACTAGATCTCTTGCTGTTATGTAAATAGTCATGGGATTGAAACCGTGAGCTTATTTTGAGCTCTTATTGTTTAAAAATACTTACTACTTTTTTTTTTTTTCTTTGTGATGTGCAGAGCCTGGGCGCACTGCAAATGACAGCTGTACCACCTTGATATAACTAAAGTGAACAAATGGATCTGTCACAAGACGTTCTTAAAATGTTTGTTTGTATTGTCCTTTTTTTATACAAATATTTCATTTGAATACTGTACTGAAGTGGTTACAGAATTGTATTTACTTTCTTTTTGGCTTCACGAAGCCTATTAAAAGACAGTCTGAAAGAAACGTGCTCCTGAAATTACCTTCTGCACAACACTAAAGTGGGACTTCACATACTTCACGGGGGGGTGGTGGGCAGATTGGCTTTAGTCAACTTACCCAAAAGTGCTTGTAAGGAACTGCATGGCAAACAGTAACACAATAACTAGCTTTAGAAAAGGATCTAAAAAAAAAGGGGTTCTATTGCAGGTTTTTTATGCAGCATTTTAAACCTAGAAGTATGGCAGTGTTTTCCACATATTGGAGATGAGGGGAAATTATTTGCAAACTTGCTCCTATTGGTTTTCAGTGTTTCAAATATCTAGGGAACTGCTTCAAATTTTAGTTTGGCTTTTATTCTGGAACTGTTTAATGGACAGTAGTACACAAGATTGACATGTGCAAGCTTTTGCATATTTTTAGACTGAAGGTTTTGTTTCAGGGTTTTTCCTTAAAGAATCCTGTCATAAAGCAAGTGATTAAACTTTTAAAATGGTGCTTAAATTTTAAGATTAATACAAGTAAAATCAGTGTGGTGTCTGGTTACTAGCCCTGCACTTGACTGCTTCTGCAGGCTGAATAGTATCCTAAACAGATTTGCAAGTGTCCCCTCCCTTGAGCAGTTGTATGTGTAAACAAAGATCCTGCTAGTCACAAGGTATCACAAAACCTTGAACAGACCAACATACATGCTGGTTGCCCAGTGAAAATTGTTTTTTTTTTTTTTCTATCATTACCAAAGATGAACAAATTTTCACCCATTTTAAAGTAATGGGTTAATGTATACCTATAAGAGAAATTAAGCTAATCCTGTTGACTGCTCTTAATGGCAAATTGCAGTGTCTGCAAAGCATCAGACCCATGGCAGTCTGCTTTTGTGACAGCCCCTTTAAATAGGAAACTTGTGAAGCTGATACAGGTTTGGGACACTTTTGGTAGTGGGCAAGATTTAAATTCGGTCAGGTTTTAGACATTACATAATACTTCCTGTAACGACCTCTGGAAGTGAGTAAATCTTAACGGCAACAAAAACTTGATGGATCTAATACTTTCCCACACTCCACCATAGACATGTGGAATAGGTTTGGCATTTTGCATGCCTACAGTAAACATGTACACTTTTTTTTTTTATTTTTGTGAATTGGGTTTTTCTGCAGAAAGTTTACAGCACCTTAAATCCTGTGTTGAAAGGGATATGTAGGCTGCCATTTCTTACGTCTGAAGATGCTAGTTGCTGATCATCAATAATTAAATTCTATTTAGAATTAACATTAAACCAGTGCAGACAAGCCTTAATTTTCATACTTTGAATTTCATGACTTCAAGTGTTGAAACTGGATCAACTTGATGAAGCAGATGGCAATTGTAGGCTGGGTTCACATTTTGTCTTGTGGGACACCAAATGTGATTCAAATGGAAATCTCACTGCCTTCCTATTCAAATCATGGGATTATTTGCAGTGCACTTTGGGACTATTGTGTTTGATGCACCTAAATTGGGTTGTATGGGTGTTCCACCAATGTAATCTAACTTTCAGTTGCAATGCATTTTGCAGTGTCAACATTGATGCCAGTGGGCAGATTGCATACAGAGTGAAATGCCAGAAACGCTCATTTTTTCTGCACCACATGTGAACTCTGAGCCTATAAAGTAGATCATAAATGGCAGCCCCTATTTCTAATTCAGCTGACATGAGATTGGGTCTGCCAAGTTATGCCACTTGTCTTGTCCAACTGGCTAGCCTGCACTCAATACTTAGCTTCTGTTGTAAGTCTGCAATATAGTATAGTTGTGCCATATATAAAACAGCATAGATTCCTAACTGTAGCTAGTGAAAGCAATGTTAGTACAATACTGTTACCTTCTGAGAATCCTCTAAGTACAGAAGCTGCATTTTCCTTGGAGAAGTCCAGTGTTGTGCATCCTGTGGAGCCTGACGAAAGCTGCTCATGGCTAGTTCATTTTCGGAATTAGTGCGGTAGTTTGAGGTAACTCTTTTGCTCATGTCCACATCCCTTTTCCTCCAAGCTCATGTTGTGCCTGATAAAGTTAGATTGCTCACTGATCTTGGTACTGGTGTGCTCATACAATATAATTGGCAAGCATTCTTTGGTTATTCAGCAGTCTGGTTCTATAGCATTTCCCCAGAATCTGTCCACAACCTGCTGGGTATTTTCAGGTGCTACCAGTACTCCATGTAGTTGCTTTTCCCCATGTCCCCACGCAAGCTACATATGTTAATGTTCTACCTGCCAAAGGATTTATAATGCTTTTGCCTGCCACTTATTCCAAGCTATCGTGACTTGCACAGTATGCCACGCTGCAAAGCCAGGTAGGTGACCGTTGGGTTAGTAATGCAGCTTCCCATGTCACCTCTGCCTCAGTGGGGTGGTGATCTTCCTGGCTTTGGATTGTCATAAGGTGTGTAATCTATAAAGTCCGCTTGTATAATTGCTTTTGGCAGGTGAGAGTTAATGTATTGGCAATTTTCAGTTTACCTGGGGCTTTACTTCAAATAAAACAAATGCCTTACAGCTGCAAACCAGACTTAAAAAGCCCCACCCTTAGACATCTCATTTTTAAACAAAGTGGCATCCATTTTAAACTTGTGTTCTCCTTGTTTCAGGATGACCATAACAGCTAAGCTTTCTGGTGCTGATGGATTGCTGTTTGTACAGTATTGTGGGACTTCTATAAATAGAATCATAGGTAAGTTGGCTTTGTCATGCTACTATATAGGCAGTTTTGTTCACACCCCCTCTTTGAAAACTGCAGTGTCATACAGATCTTGCAGCATGGAGAACATTTTACCAACCCCAAGTCACATTCAAACGCCAGCTTTTTAGGCTCCCTTCACATCTAGCAATTTGTGGGCATTTCAAATGTGTTGAATAAAATTGGCACTCTGGTGCAATTCAATGACAACTAACACCCCTTTCACACCAGGGCGTTTTGCAGGCACTATAGCATTAGAAAGCATGCCTGCAATCCACCCTAAAAACTGCACCATCGTCTGTAGTGTGAAAGCCCTCAGGCTTTCACACTACAGCGGTGTGCTGGCAGGACGTCTGAAAATTCCTGCCAGCATCTTCTTTAAAGTGGTGTGTTTATCGCTCCTCCACTGCTCCCCATTGAAATCAATGGGGCAGCGCTGTAATACCTCTAGCAAAACGCCGCTATTGTGGTGTATTGCCAGCGGGTTTAACCCTTTCTTGGCTGCTAGTGGGGGTAAAAGCACCCCGCTAGGGGCTGAAATGCAACACAAATCCGGCGGTAAAATGCCGCTAAAAATAGCAGCGTTTTACCACCCATGCTATGTGTGGTGTGAAAGGGGTCTCAGTGTGGTTATGCCTTGGTAATTGCAGCAAACGGCTAGCTTGTTGCTCAAAAGTAAGCTGCAGCATGATTTATTGCAGCAAAGCTGCACTGCATTTAGGCGACATTGCAGCACGCATGGTCAAGTGTCATTTTTCATTTTGCCAGCATTGCAGTGTGATTTGGAATCCAATTTTTGCTCACAATTTCTAATCATGTGAACGGGCCCTCACAGAGCCGAGTGATCACCTGACTGCTAATTGGTTGGATCAAATTATGTGAAACACTGGAATTTGTTTTCAACTACAGAAAAACCCATAGTAATGGGGGGAGGGGGGGTCTCAACTTGTGCTGCTGTCTTAAAGTGGTTGTAAACCCCAAAAACCTGCAAGACAAAGTCATGAGCTAGTATGCATAGCATACTGGCTTATGTATTGCTTGGATCAAAGCCCCCACAGTGGTCCTCAACCACTCCAGTTGGTGACATCACTTCTGGCATGAGTTCTGGGTATCGTGGGCTGTGATGTCACTCCCATGCATTAGACTGCCGTTACAGCAGCTCCCACGCTAACTGAAGCAACGGCATGCAAATACAGGGGATATCTCCTTAAACACTTTTTGGATGTAAAAATGGTCAAGGGTTTACAACCACTGTGTTCCCAGTTTGGCTGGACTGAATGCCTTGAGCAAGGGGGTTCTGTAGCCAAAAATGATTTGGCTATGATGCTGAATGACTGACGCACAGGCAGTGGTCTTAAACTTTCCTTTCTTGGAGAACAATATTGGGATGTAGCCACTCTTGGTAGGCAAGTTTTGGGCAAAAAAGGGTTCAAAACGAATGCAGCCAACCAATGACTAGTAAACCACAACATATGAAGTGGGATTTTTAGATATTCTTAAAAAAAACTGACTTTAATCTGCATTGGAGGAACTTAACGAAAGATGAAAATTTAACATGTAAATTAGATGCTGGCCTAACTTTTTTTTTTTTTTTTTTTTTTTTTTTTTTTCTAGGTGTGGAAAGAAGAGTTTTTTTATTACAATAAAAAAATTGAATACATCACTTGTGTGTGCTTTTTGTTAGTGCTTTAGGCACATATGTACTGAAATGTCAAAGATCCAGATCAGTGATATTTTGGTGAGTGCGCTGGAAGCCCTAATGTGGGCCATTTGACCCAGTGTGTCAGCTTTTGCTAATCTCTCTCAATGATACTCTGAATTATGTGCAGGGCTGAATGCATTAAATTCTCAACTTTGGGCTGGCTTGTTAAAAAGGTAAAATGACAACTGCTTAAATATTAAGAGCCGGTTCACACTGCAGGCGATGCGACGCGCCTCGCCGCAGTGTGACAAGTCGCCCCCGTTCTGTACAATGGAACCGTTCTGAGAGGAGCGACTCGAGTCGCTCCGACTCAGAAAAAAGGTTCCTGAACTACTTCTGGGTGACCTCGGGGCGACTTGCATTGACTTCTATACAGAAGTCATCTGCAAGTTGCCGCTGAGGTCGCGGCGAGGCAAGTCGGTCTCGCCTCGCCTGCAGTGTGAACTGGCCCTAACCTTCAAGACCAAAATACACATACAAGTGCATCTTCTATAATGCATCTACTTAAAACATACAATTTTTGAATGTATACAATAAAGTAATATTTTGTTTAGGACTTGCAGCTAGTGAACACAATTTAATATCACAGAAAGTTAGTGTGGCATGGAGGTGATCAGCCCATGGCACTACTAAGGTTGTATGAAATCCCAGGTTGCCTTGATGGTGGCTTTCAGTTCATCTGCTTTGGGTCTAGTGCACAGCTGAAACGACTTTACTGTTAGCTGGTGTCGGTCACATATAAATGTCATTTGCACCACACATGAAGACCTCTAAATCTTAACAGGCAGCCTGCTAATTTGGTCCCCAATAGATATTTAATCACTGGGCACTTAAACAACCTTAACCAGACCAATTTTCAGCTTTTGGTGCGCACATTTTGAATGAGTTTTGTCTTTTTTTTTTTTTTTTTTTTTTTTTTTTTTTTTCACACATAGAGCTTTCTTTTGGTGGTATTTAATCACCGCTGGGTTTATTTTTTTTGTGCTATAAGACCAAAAATGCTGTAAAATTTTTCTTGTTGAATTTAGCAGGTTAGTAATCTTTTCTTAAATTTTGGCCAAAATTTAAACTACATATCTTATCACAAAGACCAAATATACATTTGTAATTTACCAGAGTCCACACGCTAGGGTGCCAATATCTTAAAATTAATAACACCTGAAGTACTGATGGCCTATCATTTCTTGAGACCCTAACATGCCATAAAAGTACAAATTTCCTTTTTTGGAAAGACATGACATTCCAAGGTATTTAGTAAGAGGCATGAGTTTTTTTGAAATTGTCTTTTTCCTACAATTTGCAAAATCAAGTGTTTGTTTTCCCCATAAAATTTTTTAATGTTCTCACACACAGCATATGCATACCACAAATTACACCCAAAAACACATTCAGCTATTTCTCCAGAGTATGGCTATACCACATGTGAGACTTTTACACAGCATGGCCACATACAGAGGCCCAACATGCAGGGAGCACCATCAGGCGTTCTGGAGCACCCAGGCAATTCTGACATTTCTCTCCTACATGTAAAAAATCATCATTTGCTAGAAAATTACATGGAACCCCAAAACGTTGTTTTTTTTTTTTTAAGCAAAGACCCTAGAGCAGGGGTCTCAAACTGGTGGCCCTCCAGCTCTTGTGAAACTACAAGTCCCATCATGCCTTTGTCTGTGGGAGTCATGCTTGTAACTGTCAGCCTTGCAATGCCTCATGGGACTTGTAGTTTTGCAACAGCTGGAGGGCCGCTAGTTTGAGACCCCTGTCCTAGAGATTACAATGGTGATCGTTGCAACTTTTTTTTTATCATGCACAGTATTTGCGCAGCAAATTTTCAAACGCTTTTTTGGAAAAATGTTGTGCTAAAAAAACAGTAGTTGGCCCAATGTCTTTGCATAATGTGAAAGATGAAGTTACGCCAAGTAAATAACATGTCACGCTTCAAAATTGCACACGCTTGTGGCATGGCGCCAAGTCACTAGTTAACCACTTGGGCTGACAATTGGTCCGGGGCTTAAGGACCAAAGGTCTTTTTACAATTTCGCACTGCTTTAACTGGTAATTGCGCGGTCATGCAATGTTGTACCCAAACAAAATTTGCGTCCTTTTTCTTCCCACAAATAGAGCTTTCTTTTGATGTTGTTTGATTGCCTCTGATTTTTATTTTTTACAACATAAAAGGAAAGACTGAATTAAAAAAAAGCTATTTTCTACTTTTTGTTATAAGAAAAATCAAACTAAATTTTAGTCATGCATTTAGGCCAAAATGTATTCAGCCACATGTCTTAAATAAAAAAAAGAGTAAAGCATATATTTATTGGTTTGCGCAAAAGTTATAGCGTCTACAAATGAGTACATTTTCTTTAATTTACACAGCTTTTAATTTATGACTGCCTATCTCCTTTCTTGAGGTGCTAAAATGCCCTCATGACCCCTTTTTTTTTTTTTTGCAAAGTAGACACCCCAAGGAAATTGCTGAGGGGCATGTTGAGCCTATTGATTTTTATTTTATTTTTTTGTCCCAAGTGATTGAATAATGACACAAAAAACTAAATGATATATTGCTCACACATGCCGTAGTTATATGTGGAATTGCATCCCAAAATATTTTCTGCTGCTTCTGAGTACGGGGATACCACATGTGGGACTTTTTGGGAGCCTAGCTGCGTACAGCACCCTGAAAACCAATCACTGCCTTCAGGATTTCTAAGGGTGCAAATTTTTGATTTCACTCCTTGCTACCTATCGGTTTCGAAGGCCATAAAATGCCAAAATAGCACAAACCCCCCCCAAATGACCTCATTTTGGAAAGTAGACACCCCAAGCTATTTACTGAGAGGCATGTTGAGTCCATGGAATATGTTAGCAATCGCAGGGATCAGGCCTGACTGCGTACGCTGCAGTTATGTGTTTTGTAAGTGACTGATCGATACTGGACTTGGGTGGGCTGGGCGAAGGGGCAAAACGCAGGTGCTAGCAGGTATCTGGGCTGATCCCGCTAACGATGCCTTTTGGATCAGGGGGTTAAACCTTTATTGGGTAATAAATGGTGGGTGCCCTGATGCTATAAAAACCAAACTAACCAGTCACCCGTAACACTGTGATCACTGGTGAAAGGGTTAACTAGGGGCAATCGGGATTAAAATCTTTATTAGGTAGTATATGGGGGTCCCTGACGCTATATGAAAACCTGACGGGGAACCTAAATAACTAACTGGCTATCCAGCGTCACCAGTGACACTTAAACGGTGATCGCTGGTGAAAGGGTTAACTCTAGGGGCAATCAGGGGGTTAAAACCTTTATTAGGTTGTATATGGGGGTACCTAATGCTATAAAAACCTGGCGATGAACCTAAAAAAGTAACTAGCTACCTAGCGGCACCAGTGACACTAATGCAGTGATCAGAAAAATGATTGCTTAGTGACACTGGCAAAAGGGGGTGAAAGGGTTAACTCTAGGGGTAATCGGGGTTAAACCTTTATGGGGGGGCTACTCTGGACCTAACACTAACTGCCCTGACACTATACTGTCACAACTGACACTAAATGCAGTGATCAGTAAATAAATGATCACTGCAATGACTGGGAGGGGGGCGATTTGTTCCTATGTGTACCTATGGGTCAGTGTAGTGATTGGTGCACTTACTATGTCCTCTCCTCGCAGTCCGGTCAAAAAGACTGCCCGAGGAGAGTGACATCACTTCCTCCCTGCCTGTGTTTACACTACACAGGCAGGGGAAGCTTCTCATTCGCCAGGAGCGAGCGACAGGGGATGGCCAGAAACCCAACGGCCATCCCCTCATCCTGGATCGCTCCTGAAGTGAAACGGACCGCTGCAGCCAGCTGGAGGGGGTCCGATCAGAGCCTCCACCCGCTGGAAGGCAAGCACGTACGGGTACGTGCTTGTGCCTGTACATGCCATTCTGCTGACGTATATCTACATGTGGAGGTCCTTAAGGGGTTAAAACATGTAACCATTAAAATTTAAAGTGTCGCCTGTGGGGATTTTTGAGTTAGAGGAGGTCAAGGCCAAAATTTATTTCTCTCGCTCTAACGTTCACAGTGATAACTCGCGTGTGGTTTGAACAGTTTTTATATGTGGGCGTGACTTACGTATGTGTTCGCTTCTACTTGCGCATGGAGACATGGGCGCTTTCATTTTTTTTTTTTTTCATTCTAGTTTGACATTTTTTTCCCTAAAATAATTTTTTTGATCACTTTTATTCCTATTACAAGGAATGTAAACATCCCTTGTAATAGGAATATGGCATGAAAGGTCCTCTTTACAGTGAGATATGGGTTCAATAAGACCCCACATCTCTCCTAGGCTGGGAAGCCTGAAATAAAAAAAGGCAGAGTATTGGTAGGGTTAATTTTCGGTGAGCAGCACTGCTGACACTGATTTCTTCCCCCTCCGCTGTACCAATCGGTACAGGGAGGGAGGAAGCGATGTCATAACAAGACACCGGTTTGTTTACAACTGATTGCTCTGTCAAATGACAGAGCGATCACGTGGTGAGCAGCCATTTACCGTGATGGACCCGGCGGTCACAGATGCTCTCGAGTGCGCAAGAGTGGAATTCTGGGGGGACGTCATATGACGGCCTCTCAGAGTTAAACAACCGCCCTGTAGCCGTCATTCGGTTATGGGCCGGTTGTTAAAGAACTGTAACTTATTGCAATTCCATGAGCATGCATAATTTTTAAAAATGTGGCATGTTGGGTATTTACTCAGCATAAGTCCTTCACTCCCAAAAAAATTTAGTTATCTTATATTTAACATCCGGGACCACCTGCTGTTAAACATTGGTACGTTTACATTGAATACCATTGTTATGGCAGCTACCATAACTCCATTATTTTCCAAGAGGGCAGTCTGTCTGCTTTTAGATGAGAGGTCTCTGCAGCGGATTTGCCACAAGATCTCTTGGTGGTCATCTCCCTGGCTTGCTGCTGCAGTCAGTAGCAACCGAGACTATCTGATCCTTTCCCCTTGGAGGTACTAAGTCAAGCAAGGGAATGAAGGTGCCCACTCGACTGACGGAAGCAATGTCAAGCGTCACTTGCACCCAATGGCCTTACAGGGACTTTTGAATTTTTTTTCTTAAAAAAAAAGTCAAGTGTAAATGTGAGGTCTTTCTGGCCCCCAGATCTCTCATTATAGAGGTCCTGTCATGCTCCAATCCCCCCCCCCCCCCTTTTCCATTACAAGGGATGTTTACATTCCTTTAAAAAAAAAAAAATTGGACCACTTTTATTACAAGGCTGTGCTTATGCCCATAAGCGAAAGCATATGCAATTTATGCCCATATAGGTAAACAGTGTTCAAACTAAAAGTGTGGGATCTCCACGATAGTGACATTTTTGCTATATTTCTTGCTCACTCCAACGAACAAATTGGTAACCTGTAGAAATATTTTAACATTGCCTATGGAGATTTTTAAGTGTTTGTCGCCACTCCATGAGCAGGTGCAATTTTGACGCATGACATGGTATCCATTTATTCAGCGTAACAACATCTTTCACAATATAATAAAATTGGGCAACTTTTAAATGTTTAATTCAATCCCCAAAAAATTTGTAAGACTGCTCTGCAAATACGGTGTGACATAGTATTGCAACGACTGCCATTTTATTTTCTAGGGTGTCTAAAAATAAAACTTTCAAATTTTATATGTATTATTTCTACCAAACAACCCACCTGATTTTAACTTGTAAACAAGTTTGAAAGATAGGCCTGGTGCTTAAGGTGTGTGGGTCCCCCCCCCCAAATTTTTATTTTTTTACAATTGTTGCAAGATCCGTCTTTGCACATACATTTTATTCCCTAGGGCAGGGGTGTCAAATTTTCAAAGAGGGCCAGATTTGATGAAGTGAACATGTGTGAGGGCAGATCATTTTGCCTGACATTCTTTGGACCATTACAATTTGGTTTAAGTGCGTTTTTGTCTGAGCACTTATACACTGCCCAACAAGTATTCTCAAGCACTGACAGATTACATACAGGAGAAATTCCAGCCTCCTATAATGGGCTTAGAACAGTTGTCATATGGCAGCCTAGGAGGTGGGACTTCCTATTACAGAAGCTGCCAAGTAAACAGGAGATTCTCCTGTATGAAATTTGGCACTTGTCCCACCCACTCCACTTCCAAATCACCAGGGGTGCTGTATTAAACTGGAACACACTTTGGACATGCCTGCCCTAGGGTCTGTGATTTAAAAAAAAAATGTTTTAGCAGTCATAAGTAATAACATCACCGGTACAAATAACCAAGGTTTGGTTTTGGGTGTGTGACTTCCCTTGTGCCCTCTCCCTGTAGGACAAAGGCCCCTTTCACACCGAGGCGGTTTCTCTTATATTCACCGGCCGACACAGCTCCTCTCTGTAACTAAATGGGTTCGTTAGCCTGCCACTAGGAGAACTAGGTAAAAATGTAACAATACACAGAACTGTCAGTACAGCCCAGGGGGGCGGACCCTGTGCTAACAACCCTCCCTGCAGTCTCAGTTTTATTTTGCCTAGTGAAGGAGAATGACCTAGGAACCCTGCGGGCCCTTTGGTCCATTTTTTTTTTTTATGCTTTTGCGCAAGATGAAAGTTCCTGGGATCTTCTATCAACTGCAGGCTGGGTGACAGGCTGGTTAAGTTATCCTTGTAGTCCCCCCAGTCCAACCATCGAGCATGTGCAGGTCGCAGATAAGGCTCGGCAGGCCACGACATACCTCAGCTCCAGAGGTGGTCGGTGAGCTTCAATGCTCCAGGGTATACATATGACCGGGCTACTGATGTCTGGATCACAGTATACCGGGCCAGCAGCCACCCTGTAGCTGCGCAGTAGTGGGTCTGTGACGGAATGTCTCCCAGATCTTCAGGACTGGTAAGTATGGCTCTCCCTCCTTCGGGGGCTGAGCAGTGGGGCATTCCCTGGGAGGTCAATTTGGGGGCCACCTCACCTCCTCTCCCACGTCCCTATCTCCCCCCCCTCGAGGGGGGGCTGCATGTGCTGCGGGCGGTGTGTGTATGGGGTTCGCTGGGTCTCTCACCTGTAGGGGGTCTGTACGGCTAGTGATGGTCCTGGTCCCGGTGTGGGGGGTCCCAAAAGGTGTCTGTGGAGGTATTCTTGCTGGTTGAAGGCAGCGATGTTCTATGATTTTTCTTGTCACTGCATGGTGCTGTCCGGCGCCCATTTTGACTGAGGACGGAGCAGGTTCCCCTTGTGAGCCTCAGGTGCCATGTTCTATGGGATTTTCCTATTGGCATTGGCGGCCATTTTTTTTGAAGCCCGATCGCTTTTCACCGCAGTTCTCTTCTGACAGCATAACATGTGCTCTCACATGCTGTTTTCTGTGTCCACTGTGTATACAGGACGCTGGATGGCCTTTTCCTGAACGCTGGTGCAAGCTCTGCAGATCGTTTCACCACTATTTTCTACAGCTGCGGCCTACAGTTTCTTCACTCTTCACGTGGGTAACCTCCTGGGGACTACAGGCACAGCTAGTAACCATCACGGAACCCCCCAGGGTGGTGAGTCTGGCACTAGGGACCCCCCAGGCGGCGGCAACAGGAGGGAGGGACCTTCACTGTCCTAAGTCCCCTTGCAGGTGGCAGACAGGGTAGGGTCAGCATGGCTTCAGAAACTGGTGTTTCTTCCCCCGAAATCCAGGCTATTGCAACCGGGTCACCTGCGGATATCGCTGTGCCCATGGACACCCTGACTACGGTCCTTAACTCTTTTGTTGCTAAAATAGAGGCGGTGCGTGGAAGGAAAGGTGCACGTAATAGGCCCCTGCCCCCGTCCTCTGGGGAGAGCTCTGATGCAGACTCGGGCCCTGCTGCGGCTGGTGACCCCTGCTCTGACCTATTAGACGAGGCTGACCAGGACCATTAGGACAGCGAGGATGACTCCGGGTCCGGGCGCGACAAAGCGCTTGCTGGAGCACTTATCACAGCTCTGCGTGATACCCTGAAGATCCAGGAGCCAGCGGATCCCTCTGCTGATGTATCGGTCCCTTTTGGGTCCCGCAAGCCAGCACGTTCACCTAAGGTGTTCCCGTATTTGGCTTATTTTGTGAAGTTCATCTACAGGGAATGGGGTTGCCCGCAACGGACCTTTTCGGTCCCCAAAAACATGGCGGTGCGTTACCCCTTTGAGGAAAGCCTTCTCAAGAAATGGTCGGCTCCTCCAGTCGTGGACCCCCCAGTATCTAGGTTAAATAAAGTAACCACGATCCCGGTTGAGGGGACTCTTGCATTCAAGGATCCCACGGATAGGAAGGCCGAAGCGGTGGCTCGTTCCTTGTTTATGGTTGTGGGGTCAGCCATGCGACCAGTACTGGCATCTGCACTGGTGTCGCAGACACTGACTGAGTGGGCAAAGCTTTTGCACCGCGAATTGGGAGAGCAACAGGCCTCCCCTCTCTGTGTGGAACTAGCAGACCAACTGGTGCAAGGCCTTAAGTACGTTTGTGATGCGGCCCTGGATACTCTCCCTCTGTTATCCAGGGCTTCAGTGTCAGCTGTGATTCTGAGGTGCCTGATTTGGCTAAAATGCTGGTCTGCTGACCAGGCATCCAAGAAAGCCCTGACGGATCTTCCCTTCCTTATCGACCGGAGCTTCGTTGGATGACATTATCAAAAATGCCACGGGTGCTAAGAGTACACTACTCCCACAGGCCAGGAAGGCTAAGGAGCCATGCCGCAGGCAAGGGCCCTATTTTTTCACTCACAAGCGGCTTTTTCATCCAACCGGGTGCTTCGACAAAACATTCCCAGCCCAACAGGACATCCACGGACGGTCAAAAGCGTCCCTGGAACCGCAAGGCTAACAAACCTGCGAACAAAAGTGCTACCGCATGAAGGTTTGCCCCCACCCATGTCCCGGGTGGGGGAGTCGTCTTCGGGAGTTTGCAGCCCGGTGGACCTCCTGGTTATCCATCCAATGGGTCTGCGATCTGATTTCCATGGGCTACAAGATAGAGTTTCTCTCTTGGCCGCCAAACAGATTCTTCCCCTCCAGCATACCCGTGTCCCCGGTTCGCTGGGAGGCCCTGTTAGGGGCGGTAAGGGACTTGCTGAATCAGGGGGTGATTGTACCAGTTCCGGAATTGGAACGCTTCCAGGGGTTCTACTCAAATCTGTTTGTGGTTCCAAAGAAGGAAGGGGTACGTCCGATCTTGGACTTAAAAGCCCTCAATCACTGTAAAAGTGCAGAGGTTGAGAATGGAATCAGTTCGCTCAGTAGTTGTGGCACTCCATCAAGGGGACTCCCTGGCGTCCTTGGACATTCAGGATGCCTACTTGCACATACCCATATGCCTTCGGCATCAAAAAATTCTGCGTTTGGCAGTCGGGGAAGCCCACTACCAATGTGTGGCACTTCCTTTTGGCCTGGCATCAGCCCCCTGAGTCTTTACCAAGGTACTGGCTCCATTATTGGCGTTGCTGCGATAACATGGGATCCCAATCGTGGGTTACCTGGACGATCTCCTCCTGAGGGCATCTTCCACCTCAGGATTAGAGGAGGATGTGGCGATCACCATGCAGACTCTGGGAGAATTTGGGTGGCTGTTGAACCTAAAGAAGTCGGTAGTTGTACCGACCCAGAATCTGGAGTACCTAGGTTTACTATTGGGCTCCTGGGAAGCAAGGGTTTTTCTCCCTTCAGACAAATTGCAGACTCAGATCTGCGGTCAAACTACTGATGAGCGGCAAGGGGTTGTCGCTCTGCTTTTGAATGCGAGTACTGGGGCTCATGGTAGCCCCCTTCGAGGCAGTACCTTATGCCCAGTTCCACAGAACAGTACTGCAGAAGGAGATTTTGACAAAATGGGACAAATCTACGTTGTCCCTGGATCGGCAGATCCAGGTGAGCCAGCCAGTCAGGGACTCTCATCTGGTGGTTGAGGTCCCCGGTGATTCAGTCCGGAAAATCATTCCTTCCTCTGAAGTGGACGGTGATCACTACGGACGCCAGTCTATCCGGCTGGGGTGGACTAATGGTGGTTCAGTCGGCACAGGGCCTCTGGTCGACAGAAGTATCCGAGTTGCCGATCAATATGCTCAAATTGAGAGCGATCAGGCTGTGTCTCCATTCATGGTCGATGTGTCTTCAAGGGCATCTGACCAGGATTCAGTCAGACAACGCTACGGCTGTGGCATACATAAATCACCAAGGGGGAACAAGAAGCTCAGCCGCTGCTCGGGATGTCGCTCACATACTTTGGTGGGCAGAGTGACACATTCCGGCCCTGTCGGCCATTTACATCCCGGGGGTGGAAAATTGGCAGGCAGACTATCTGAGTCTACAGATGCTGGACCCAGGGGAATGGGCATTGCATCCGGAGATATGCAGGCTGTTGTGTCTGAAATGGGGCACACCAGATGTGGATCTATTGGCCTCCCGCCTCAATCGGAAGGTGCCGAGATTCGTGTCCAGGACAAGAGATCCGTGGGATCAGTACCAGCTGATCTACGCCTTCCCTCCGCTAAAACTGTTGCCACGTCTGCTGCGCCAAGGGGATCCCAGTAATTCTGGTGGCCCCAGATTGCCCTCAGCGGCCCTGGTACACAGACCTGGTGCGTCTGGTGGCAGACGCTCCCTGGCGACTGCCGCTGCGAGGGGACCTTCTATCTATAGGCCCAATCTGCTTTACCGTCGCTGGCTTTAACGCCATGACTATTGAGAGCCAGGTGTTGAGGAACCGGGGTCTGTTGGACTTAGTGATTCCAACGATGTTGGGCGCGGAAATCTCGGAAGATATACCATCGTACCGGGAAGGCCTATATCTCCATGTGTGAGGAGAAAGGGTGGCATCCGCGCTCCTTTTCTATATCCAGAATCCTGATGTTTCTTCAGCAAGGTGTAGACCAGAAGTTTGCGTTGAGCACCATTAAGGGGCAAATTTCAGCTATGGCTGTCTTTTTTTTTTTTTTTTTTTTTTTCAGCGACCCCTGCCGTCTCATTCCTTAGTGAGTACTTTTGTTCAGGGGTGCGACATGTAGTCCCTCCAGTGCGTCCACTGTTACCTACGTGGGATTTGAACCTGGTATTGTCGGTGCTTCAAAAGCCGCCATTTGAGAATATCAGGGAGGTTCCCTTGTTGACCCTTTCACAAAAAGTGGTTTTACATTACATCGGCCAGGAGGGTTTCGGAATTGGCGGTCTTGTCCTGAAAGTCGCCTTATCTGGTCATCCACAGGGATAAGGTGGTGTTGCGTCCGCAACCGTCCTTTCTACCGAAGGTGGTCTCTGCTTTTCATATCAATGAGGACATTGTATTATCATGATTATGTCCTAAGCCGAAGCACCCCAAAGAGGTGGCCCTTCACACTCTTGATGTGGTTAGGGCGTCTAAAGGTGTATTTGTCTGCCACAGCTCCCTTTCGAAAGTCAGACTCGCTGTTTGTTTCGGTGTCTGGTCCAAAGAAGGGTATGGCGGTCTCGTCGGCCACCATTTCTAGGTGGATCAGACAGATTGTAGTACAAGCCTACGCCTTGAAGGGGCAGGTGCCCCCTTTCCGGTCACGGGCCACTCTACGAGGGCAATCGGAACTTCTTGGGCCTTCCGACACCAAGCGTCGGTCACTCAGGTGTGTAAGGCGGCAACCTGGTCGTCTGTCCATGCATTTACCAAGTTCTACAAGGTTGACGTCAGTGCATCGGCTGATGCCTGTTTTGGCCGCAAAGTTTTGCAGGCGGCCGTGTAGTTGCAATGTGATTTGTTTTCCTGGTTTTTCGATAAAAACGCAGTACTGTTTGTTAATGCACTGTTGTGAATATAAGAGAAAATAGGATTTTTGTACTCACCGTAAAATCCTTTTCTCTGTAATTCACCGACCGACACAGCACCCACCCCTCCTTTTCCTTTGCGTTATACTGCTTGTTGACGTACTGAGACTGCTGGGGCAGCAGGGAGGTTTGTTAGCACAGGGTCCGTCCCCCTGGACGGTACTGACAATTCGGTGTATTGTGTTACAATTTTGCCTAGTTCTCCTAGTGGCAGGCTAACAAACCCATTTAGTTACAGAGAGGAGCTGTGTCGGTCGGTGAATTACAGAGAAAAGGATTTTATGGTGAGTACAAAAATCCTATTTTTCAGGTGCTACAGCGCCTGGAAAAAACGTCCCCTTTCACTTCAGTGTGAAAGCAGGAGGGCTTTCACACTGGAGCGGTGCGCTAGCAGGACGGTGAAAAAGTCCTGCTAGCAGCATCTTAGGAGCGGTGTATTCACCGCTCCTACTCATTGAAATCAATGGGGCAGCGTGGCTATACCGCCGGCAAAGCGCCGCTAGTGGAGGTTAAAAGAGCGCGGCTCCCGCCCCAGTCTGAAAGGGGGGCGAAGGGAGTAAAAGGAACTGCCTAAGGGGCCACTGTCTGGATACCAGCTCCAGTGCAGCAACACTTTTTAAGGCTGGATTCACAACTATGCATTTTCCAGATTTGTACTACAGTCCATTCAACATGGTTTCCTATGGAACACGTTCTGTTGTGCAAAAAGCACTAAAAATGCATAGGTGTGAATCCAGCCTAACCGATTGCCGACCA
Source organism: Lithobates pipiens (assembly GCF_037356315.1). Lineage (NCBI taxonomy): Eukaryota > Metazoa > Chordata > Amphibia > Anura > Ranidae > Lithobates > Lithobates pipiens. The sequence goes on along the minus strand of NW_027507718.1, from coordinate 191,307,373 downwards.
GCTGCTGCAGTATAGGCAGGTTGGCTCCGCTGCACGAATCACTGCAGCTGTAAGTTGGTCCCTGGCACGACCGCTCCTCAGAGTCTGTTTACGTGGGCAGATTCCCGTTCAAACAACCCTGTTCTGACAGGAGTAGAGGGAGATTGTCTGTTCCTAGTGATCAGGAACAGCGATCTCTACTCCATCAGCACACTCCTACACAGATGAACACAGCTCCTTGATCCCCCCCCCCCCCCCCCCATAGTGTTAACCCCTTCCGTGCCATTTATACAGTGATCAGTGGCTTTTTTTTTTTTTTTTTTTTTTAGCTCTGATCGCTGTCGGGCCTCCTGCACACTGGATGTTCAAATAATGTTATAAAAATGCCAGTAGCTTTTGCAGTGTGTGGATTTTTTACAGCTGAAAAACTCCTTTCAGAACCCACTAGTTTGGGGGGTTTTTTTCAGCAGTTTTTGGGTGGGGCTGTTTTTTGGCTGTTAGCCTATGTGTGCATGGACACATAGGATAACATGATGGGGAGTTTGACTAGAAGAAAAAAAAAACATCTGAAGGCAAAAACAGCAGTTGTAAAAATGTCCAGTGTGCATGAGGCCTGATGTCACTGTCCCAAAAAAGTGTCCGCTGCAATGTTGCAGTCCAGCTAAAAATCACTGATCACCACTAGTAAAAAAATAAAAATTATGATAAAAATGCCATAGAATACATATTGGCCTAACAACTTATAAAGAAATTTGTTTATTAACCACTTGACCACTGGACACTTAAACACCCTTAATAACCAGACCAATTTTCAGCTTTCGGTGCTCTCACATTTTGAATGACAATTACTCAGTCATGCAACACTGGACCTATATGAAATTTTTGTCCTTTTTTCACACAAATGGAGCTTTCTTTTGGTGGTATTTAATCACCGCTGGGTTTTTTATTTTTTGTGCTATAAAAGAAAAAATACAGAAAATTCTGTAAAAAAATGAATTTTTCTTCATTTCTGTTATAAAATGTATTAGTAATTTTTTCTTCATAAATTTTGGCCAAAATTTATACCACTACATATCTTTGGTAAAAATAAGTACAAATTGGTGGATATTATTTGGTCTTTGTGAAAGTTATAGAGTCCACAAGCTATGGTGCCAATATCTGAAAATTGATCACACCTGAAGTACTGACGGCCTATTTCAATTCTTGAGACCCTAACATGCCAGAAAAGTACAAATACCCCCCAAATGACCCTTTTTTGGAAAGAAGACATTCCAAGGTATTTAGTAAGAGGCATGATGAGTTTTTTGAAGTTGTCATTTTTTCCCACAGTTCTTTGCAAAATCAAGATTTTTTTTACTTTTTTTTTTTTTCACAAAATTGTCATATTATCAGTTTATTTCTCACACACAGCATATGCATACCACAAATTACACCCCAAACACATTCTGCTATTACTCCCGAGTATGGTGATACCACATGTGTGAGACTTTTACACAGTGTGGCCACATACAGAGGCCCAACATGCATGGAGCGCCATCAGGCGTTCTGGAGCACCCAGGACAATTCTGACATTTCTCTCCTACATGTAAAAATCATCATTTATTTGCTAGAAAATTACATTGAATCCCAAAACATTATATATGTTTTTTTAGCAAACACCCTGGAGAATACAATGGTGGTCTTTGCAACTTTTTATCTCGCAAGGTATTTGCGCAGCAATTTTTCGAATGCTTTTTTTTGGAAAAAAACTGTTTTGTGCTTAAAAAAAACAAAAAACACGGTATCGTTAGCCCAATTTTTGCATAATGTGAAAGATGAAGTTACACCGAGTAAATCAATACCTAACATGTCACTCTTCAAAATTGCACAGGCTCGTGGAATGGCGCCAAATGTCGCTACTTAAAAATCCCCATAGGCGACGATTTTTTTTTCCTTTTTACTGGTTATATGTTTTGAGTTACAGAGGAGGTCTAGGGCTAGAATTATTGCTCTCGCTCTAACGTTCGCAGCGATACCTCACATGTGTGGTTTGAACACCGTTTTCATATGTGGGTGGGACTTATGTATGCGTTCGCTTCTGCATGCGAGCACATGGGGACAGGGGCGCTTTAAAAAAAAAAAAATAATTTATTGTTCATTTTACTTTATTTATTTTAGTTTGACATTTTTTTCCCAAAAAATAAATTTTTTGATCACTTTTACTCCTATTACAAGGAATGTAAACATCCCTTGTAATAGGAATATGCCATGACAGGTCCTCTTTACAGTGAGATATGGGGTCAATAAGACCCCGCATCTCACCTCTAAGCTGGGAAGCCTGAAAAAAAAAAAAGATTCTGGATTTGATCGTATTGGCGAGTCGGTAGAAGCACCGGAGGGCGGCGGGAGGGGGGGGTGTCTATGGCTGGGTATTGCAGGGTATCACCGACTATGGCTGGGTATCTCAGAGTATGGCGTTGCAGAGTATTGCGTTGCAGAGCATTGCAGGATATTGGAGGGTGTTGCAGAGCATTGCAGAGTGTTGCAGGGTATTGGTGGGTGTTGCAGAGCATTGCAGGGTATTGACGGGTGTTGCAGAGCGTTGCAGGGTATTGACGGGTGTTGCAGAGTATTGCAGGGTATTGCAGAGTATTGCAGAGTATTGCAGAGTAATGCAGGGTATTGCAGAGTAATGCAGGGTATTGCAGAGTAATGCAGGGTATTGCAGAGTAATGCAGGGTATTGCAGAGTAATGGCAGGGTATTGCAGAGTAATGGCAGTGTATTGCAGAGTATTTGCAGGGAATTGAGGGGTTAATTTTCAGTGAGCAGCGATGTGGGCACTGCAGATGCAGCCCACATCGCTCCTGACACCGATCTCTTCCCCCTCCGCTGTTCCGATTGGTACAGAGAGGGGGAGGGAGGAACCGGCGTCATAACATGACGCCGGTTTGTTTACAAGTGATCACTCCGTCATTTGACGGAGCGATCACGTGGTAAACGGCCGCTATGAGACCCGGCGGTCACGGATGCTCTCGAGTGCGCGCCCCAGGGGGCGCGTGAGAGCGGAATTCTGGGAGGACGTCATATGATGGCCTCCTAGAGTTAAGAAACCGCCCTGTAGCCGTCATTCGGCTATAGGGCGGTTATTAAGTGGTTAAAAAAAAAAATTGTGATTTATTTTTTTCACAATTGTCAGCCTTTTTTTTATTTATAGTGCAAAAATTTAAAATCCCAGAGATGATCAAATACCACCAAAAGAAAGGTATTTGTGGGGGGGAAGGACATCGATTTTGTTTGTGTACAGCGTCACATGACTGCAATTGCCAGTAAAATGACGCAGTGCCATATTGCAAAAAAATGGTCTAGTCATTAGGGGGTAAATCCTTATGGGACAGGAGTGGTTAAAAGAATTCCTAAGTAGCATTGGAAAAATAAATGACAACTTCGTGGGCACTGAAGCTCTAGGGGAGCTCTCCCTTACGTTTGGTCAAGTACCATATCCTCTGTTGCTGGCCGAAATCCTGATGTTTGCTGCCGATTAATATGGGTAGATCATAGCTGCTGGCTTCCCTAAGGCTCCATGTATGCTGGACGTTAAAATAATTTTAAAAGACTCACTGCAAAGCTACTGGTGTTTTTTTTTTTTTTTTTTACATTTTTGTAATAGCGTTTTTTTGCTTTAGCATTGCTTATTTCTCTTATATTCACCGACCGACACAGCTCCTCTCTGTAACTAAATGGGTTGTATAGCCTGCCATTAGGAGAACTAGGCAAAATTGTTACACATACACAGAACTTTTAATCCCACCCTAGGGGGGCAGACCCTGTGCTATCAACCCTCCTCACTGCTCCCAGCAGCTTCAGTTTTTATTTTGCCTAGTAAGGAGAATGAGCTAGGAAACCCCGCGGGCCTCTCGGTCCATGTTTTTGCTGCAGGTTTAATGTTTTTTGTGCAAGATGAAAGATCCTGGGATCTTCTATCAACTGCCAGCTAGGTGACAGGCTGGTTAAAGCGGGGGTCCACCCTAAAGTGGACCTTCCGCTGATTGGAATCCTCTGCACAGGTATCTGCACCCACTTCCTGGATAGAGCTCTGCGGAAAGGGGCGTAGATTACGTCCCTTTCCGAAAGTCCCCCGCTGCCTGCTGGGAAACACACAGATCCCAGAGGCAGCGGGTCCATCCTCATTGCGCAGCGCGGCTCGCGAATGCGCAGTAGGCAACCGGGAAATGAAGCCGAAAGGCTCCACTTCCTGATTCCCATACCCAAGATGGCGGTGGCAGCACCCGAGAGACGATCGAGAGATCGGCTTCGGGTGCCGACATCGCGGGCGCGCTGGACAGGTAAGTGTCACTATTTTAAAAGTCAGCAGCTGCAGTATTTGTAGCTGCTGGCTTTTAAAAAAAAAAAAAAAAACACGGAGTCCCGGCGGACTCCCGCTTTAACCACTTGCTTACTGTGCACTTAAACCCCCCTCAGTCCCAGACCAATTTTCAGCTTTCAGCGCTGATGCACTTTGAATGACAATTGCGCGGGCATACAACACTGTACCCAAATGAAATTTTTATAATTTTTTTCCCACAAATAGAGCTTTCTTTTGGTGGTATTTAGTTACAGCTCTGAGTTTTATTTTTTGCTAAACAAACAAAAAAAAGATGCAAAAAAAAAAAAAATCATGTTTTAATAGTTTGTTATAAAATTTTGCAAATGGGTCATTTTTCTCCTTCATTGAAGTGCGCTGATTAGGCGGCACTGATAGGCGGCACTGATGGGCTGCATTGGTGGGCACTGATAGGCTGCATTGGTGGGCACTGATAGGCTGCACTGGTGGGCACTGATAGGCATAGTTAAGGCGGCACTGATGGGCACAGATAAGGTGGCACTGATGGGCAAAGATGGGCACAGATAAGGTGGCACGGATGGGCACTGATAGGTACCACTGATAGATGGGACTGATGGGCACTGATAGGTGGCACTGATAGGTGGCTCTGATAGGTGGCACTGCTGGGCACTGATGGGCGGCACTGCTGGGCACTGGTAGATGACACTGATGGGCACGGATATGTGGCACTGGGGTGCAGCACCTTTGAGGCAGATTGTGGGCACTGCTGGGTGGCACTATGGGCACTGCTGGGTGGCACTGACGGGGGGCACTTACTTTTATTAAATGTGGCACTGCAAGGGGCAGGTGGGCACTAGCAGGGCTGGCCGTGATCGGGACTAATGTCCCGATCACGGCCGCCGGTGATCGGCTTTTTTTTTTCTCCTCGCGCTGTCAGCGCGAGGAGGAATAATAGCCGATTACCGACTCCGTTATATCACATGATCAGCTGTCATTGGCTGACAGCTGATCACGTGATAAGGGGTCGGGATCGACCCCTTGCACGGATCGGTGATCAGGCGAGTCTCATGGACTCGCCGATCACAGAGCGCGCAGGCCGCTCGTACACGGGACTACGTCTATTGACGTCGTCCCGGAAAAGGAGATCCGCACTGTAGCCGTCATTTGGCTATAGCGCGGATCTCAAGTGGTTAATGATATCCTTCTAGTCTCCCCAGTCTGGCCATTGAGCGTGAGCAGGCCGCAGCTAAGGCTCGGGAGGCCACGACATGCCTCAGCTCCAGAGGTGGTCGTGAGCTTCAATGCTCCGGGGTATACATATGACCGGGCTACTGCTGTCTGGATCATAGTATACCGGGCCAACAGCTACCCTGTAACTGCGCAGGAGTAGGTCTGTGATGGAATGTCTCCCAGCTCTTCAGGACTGGTAAGTACGGCTCTCCCTGCCTCGGTGGGGTGAGTGGCTGGGCATTCCCTGGGGGGTCGATTCGGGTGCCACCTCACCTCCCTATCTTCTCTCCCAAGTCCCTATCACCCCTCCTTCCCCCCTCTGAGGGGGGTGGCTGCAGGCGGGGTGTTGTGTGGGTTCGCTGTTTTCTCACCTGTGGGGCCTCTGTGTGGCTGGCGTTGGTCCTGGTCCCGGTCTGGGGGTTCCCAAAAGTGTTTGTGGAGGTTGCTCTGGCTGTAGGCAGGCAGCACTTTTCTATTTTTTGTTCTGTCACCGCATGGAGCTGTCCGGTGGCCATCCTGGATGTGGGAAAGCCTGTATTCCCCTGGTGAGGTTCAGCAGCCATCTTCTTTAAGATCTATTGGTTGCATTGGCGGCCATTTTTTGAAGCCTGAGCGCTTTTTTCACCGCTGTTCTCTTGTGGCAGCATTACATGTGCTCTCACTTGCTGTTTCCTGTGTCCACTGTGTGTACAAGACGCTGGATGGCTCTTTGCTGAGCACTGAAGCTAGCTCTGCAGAATGTTTCACCGCTGTTTATAGCAGCTGCTGCTGACACAGTTTTCTCCTCTCTGCAACTGGGAACCTCCTAGGGACTACAGGCACTGCTAGTGGCATTCACAGAACGCCCCAGGTTGGTGAGTATAGCGCTAAGTACCCCCCCACGCGGCGGCAGCAGCAGGAGGGTAGGACCTTCACTGTCCTAAGACAGGCTAGGGTCAGCATGGCTTCAGAAACTGGTGTTTCTTCCCCCGAAATCCAGGCTATAGCAACCGGGTCACCTGCGGTTAGCACGGTGCGCATGGACACCCTGACGGCGGTGCTTGACTCCTAATTTGCTAAGATAGAGGCGGCACCTGGAAGGAAAGGTGCAGGTAAGAGGCCCCTGCCCCCCCCCCCCCCTGTCCTCTGGGGAGAGCTCTGATGCAGACTCAGGTCCTGCTGCGGCTGGTGACCCCTGCTCTGACCTATCAGATGTGGCTGACCAGGACCGTTCGGACAGTGAGGATGATTCCGTCTGGGTCCGGGCGTGACAAATCGCTTTTTGGAGCACTTATCACAGCTGTGCATGATACCCTGCAGATCCAGGAGCCAGTGGATCCCTCTGCTGACGTATCGGCCCCTTTTGGGTCCCGAAATCCAGGCTATTGCAACCGGGTCACCTGCGGATATCGCTGTGCCCATGGACACCCTGACTACGGTCCTTAACTCTTTTGTTGCTAAAATAGAGGCGGTGCGTGGAAGAAAAGGTGCACGTAATAGGCCCCAGCCCCCGTCCTCTGGGGAGAGCTCTGAGTTGCCGATCAATATGCTCAAATTGAGAGCGATCAGGCTGTGTCTCCATTCATGGTCGATGTGTCTTCAAGGGCATCTGACCAGGATTCAGTCAGACAACGCCACGGCTGTGGCATACATAAATCACCAAGGGGGAACAAGAAGCTCAGCCGCTGCTCGGGATGTCACTCACATACTGTGGTGGGCAGAGTGACACATTCCGGCCCTGTCGGCCATTTACATCCCGGGGGTGGAAAATTGGCAGGCAGACTATCTGAGTCTACAGATGCTGGACCCAGGGGAATGGGCATTGCATCCGGAGATATGCAGGCTGTTGTGTCTGAAATGGGGCACACCAAATGTGGATCTATTGGCCTCCCGCCTCAATCGGAAGGTGCCGAGATTTGTGTCCAGGACAAGAGATCCGTGGGATCAGTACCAGCTGATCTACGCCTTCCCTCCGCTAGAACTGTTGCCACGTCTGCTGCGCCAAGGGGATCCCAGTAATCCTGGTGGCCCCAGATTGGCCTCAGCGGCCCTGGTACACAGACCTGGTGCGTCTGGTGGCAGACGCTCCCTGGCCACTGCCGCTGCGAGGGGACCTTCTATCTATAGGCCCAATCTGCTTTACCATCGCTGGCTTTAACGCCATGACTATTGAGAGCCAGGTGTTGAGGAACCGGGGTCTGTTGGACTAAGTGATTCCAACGATGTTGAGGGCGCGGAAATCTCGGAAGATATACCATCGTACCTGGAAGGCCTATATCTCCATGTGTGAGGAGAAAGGGTGGCATCCGCGCTCCTTTTCTATATCCAGAATCCTGCTGTTTCTTCAGCAAGGTGTAGACCAGAAGTTGGCGTTGAGCACCATTAAGGCCGCGTACACACGGGCGGACTGTTCGCCCAACCTTGTTCGGCAAACAGTTTCATCAAACAGTCCGCTCAAAATTTGCATGAGCGGACTTGCCCACACACGAGCGGACTGTTTGACGAACAAGGTTGGGCAAACAGTTCGCTCAACTTTTGAAATGAACGGACTCGCCCACGTAAGGCGGAGGCAAATCCGCCCATTTCGAGCGCGTGTACAGGTAGGCGGGGCCCGCGAAGGAGACGTCGCGGGCTCCGCCGCCTGGAATGGGCTTAAAGGGGAACCCCAACGCCGAAAAAAATCGGCGTGGGGGTTCCCCCCAAGTCCACACCAGACCCTTGTCCGAGCACGCTACCCGGCCGGCCAGGAAAGGGGGGCGAGCGAGCGAGCGCGCCCCCCCTCCTGAGCCGTACCAGGCCGCGTGCCCTCAACATGGGGGGTGCCTTGGGGAAGGGGGGGCCGCGCGGCCCCCCCCACCCCAAAGCACCTTGTCCCCATGTTGATGAGGACAAGGGCCTCTTCCCGACAACCCTGGCCGTTGGTTGTCGGGGTCTGCGGGCGGGGGGCTTATCGGAATCCGGGAGCCCCCTTTAAGAAGGGGGCCCCCGGATACCGGCCCCCCACCCTATGTGAATGAGTATGGGGTACAATGTACCCCTACCCATTCACCTGTGAACTAAAGTACAATAAAAAACACAACACAGAGAAAAAATATTTTATTGCACAGCTCCGGGGGTCTTCTCGCCGGACTCCTCCGCTATGTGTGTGTAGCTCTTTTGCTAGCGGAGGAGTCCGGCTTTCTTCCTCCCCGCCGCCGGCCTCTTCTCCCGACTTCGGGGGTCTTGTCCCCCTCTTCGGTTCTTCTGCCGGGCCACCGCGCCTGGTCCGGTGGCCCGGTCTTCTGTCGCCGTCTTCCGTTCTTCTGTCGCCGCCTTCGGTTCTTCTGCCGGGCCACCGCGCCTTCTTGTAGCTCTTTTACAGGCGGTGGCCCGGTCTTCTGTCGCCGCTGTCGTCGCCGCCGCCGCCTTCCGTTCTTGTTCTTCTTCTTCTTCTCCTGGAGATGTTGACTCGACGATCTCTCCGGCCGGAATGCCAGAGCCGCGCTGTGCGGTCACTTATATAGTGACAATGGGGCGGTGTCACATGGTATATGTCACATGGGTTGGTCACATGGTGACCCCGCCCCCTTACGATGTCATAGTCCCCATGTGACATCAACCCATGTGACCAACCCATGTGACATATACCATGTGACACCGCCCCATTGTCACTATATAAGTGACCGCACAGCGCGGCTCTGGCATTCCGGCCGGAGAGATCGTCGAGTCAACATCTCCAGGAGAAGAAGAAGAAGAACAAGAAGAAGAACAAGAACGGAAGGCGGCGGCGGCGGCGGCGGCGGCGGCGACAGAAGACCGGGCCACCGCCTGTAAAAGAGCTACAAGAAGGCGCGGTGGCCCGGCAGAAGAACCGAAGGCGGCGACAGAAGAACGGAAGACGGCGACAGAAGACCGGGCCACCGGACCAGGCGCGGTGGCCCGGCAGAAGAACCGAAGAGGGGGACAAGACCCCCGAAGTCGGGAGAAGAGGCCGGCGGCGGGGAGGAAGAAAGCCGGACTCCTCCGCTAGCAAAAGAGCTACACACACATAGCGGAGGAGTCCGGCGAGAAGACCCCCGGAGCTGTGCAATAAAATATTTTTTCTCTGTGTTGTGTTTTTTTATTGTACTTTAGTTCACAGGTGAATGGGTAGGGGTACATTGTACCCCATACTCATTCACATAGGGTGGGGGGCCGGTATCCGGGGGCCCCCTTCTTAAAGGGGGCTCCCGGATTCCGATAAGCCCCCCGCCCGCAGACCCCGACAACCAACGGCCAGGGTTGTCGGGAAGAGGCCCTTGTCCTCATCAACATGGGGACAAGGTGCTTTGGGGTGGGGGGGCCGCGCGGCCCCCCCTTCCCCAAGGCACCCCCCATGTTGAGGGCACGCGGCCTGGTACGGCTCAGGAGGGGGGGCGCGCTCGCTCGCTCGCCCCCCTTTCCTGGCCGGCCGGGTAGCGTGCTCGGACAAGGGTCTGGTGTGGACTTGGGGGGAACCCCCACGCCGATTTTTTTCGGCGTTGGGGTTCCCCTTTAAGCCCATTCCAGGCGGCGGAGCCCGCGACGTCTCCTTTGCGGGCCCCGCCTACCTGTACACGCGCTCGAAATGGGCGGACTTTCCGAGCGGGAACAGTCCGCTCATTTCGAAAGTACAGCGGACAAGCCCACACACGGGCGGACTGTTCGCTCAAACACAGTTTCAGCGGACAGTTTTTCGGAATTTCCGAAAGACTTTGTCCGTCCAACTGTCCGCTAAAACTGTCCGCTGAAAGCCCACACACGAGCGGACTGTCCGCCCAAACACTGTTCAGCGGACAAGGTTGGGCGAACAGTCCGCCCGTGTGTACGCGGCCTAAGGGGCAAATTTCAGCTATGGCTGTCTTTTTTTTTTTTTTTTTCAGCGACCCCTGCCGTCTCATTCCTTAGTGAGTACTTTTGTTTAGGGGTGCGACATGTAGTCCCTCCAGTGCGTCCACTGTTACCTACGTGGGATTTGAACCTGGTATTGTCGGTGCTTCAAAAGCCGCCGTTTGAGAATATCAGGGAGGTTCCCTTGTTGACCCTTTCACAAGAAGTGGTTTTCCTTGTGGCCATTACATTGGCCAGGAGGGTTTCAGAATTGGCGGTCTTGTCCTGAAAGTCGCCTTATCTGGTCATCCACAGGGATAAGGTGGTGTTGCGTCCGCAACCGTCCTTTCTACCGAAGGTGGTCTCTGCTTTTCATATCAATGAGGACATTGTATTATCATGATTATGTCCTAAGCCGAAGCACCCCAAAGAGGTGGCCCTTCACACTCTTGACGTGGTTAGGGCGTCTAAAGGTGTATTTGTCTGCCACAGCTCCCTTTCGAAAGTCAGACTCGCTGTTTGTTTCTGTGTCTGGTCCAAAGAAGGGTATGGCGGTCTCGTCGGCCACCATTTCTAGGTGGATCAGACAGATTGTAGTACAAGCCTACGCCTTGATGGGGCAGGTGCCCCCTTTCTGGTCACGGGCCACTCTACGAGGGCAATCGGAACTTCTTGGGCCTTCCGACACCAAGCGTCGGTCACTCAGGTGTGTAAGGCGGCAACCTGGTCGTCTGTCCATGCATTTACCAAGTTCTACAAGGTTGACGTCAGTGCATCGGCTGATGCCTGTTTTGGCCGCAAAGTTTTGCAGGCGGCCGTGTAGTTGCAATGTGATTTTTTTTCGATAAAAACGCAGTACTGTTTGTTAATGCACTGTTGCATTATTTCCGCATACAGTTGCGGTGTTGGGGATCTCTCCTGTTGAGAATGCCCGGTTATGGCTGTGTTTTTTTCCGTACACTGCTGTTTTTTGTGGGTTTAGTTTCACTAGTTCCCACTTGCCATGGTGGATGAAGTTTTTATGCTGTTTTCCCACACCTCGTTTGGCACTGCTTGGGGACGTCCCATTTAGTTACAGAGAGGAGCTGTGTCGGTGGGTGAATATAAGAGAAAATAGGATTTTTGTACTCACCGTAAAATCCTTTTCTCTGTAATTCACCGACCGACACAGCACCCACCCCTCCTTTTCCTTTGCGTTATACTGCTTGTTGACGTACTGAGACTGCTGGGGCAGCAGGGAGGTTTGTTAGCACAGGGTCCGCCCCCCTGGACGGTACTGACAATTCGGTGTATTGTGTTACAATTTTGCCTAGTTCTCCTAGTGGCAGGCTAACAAACCCATTTAGTTACAGAGAGGAGCTGTGTCGGTCGGTGAATTACAGAGAAAGGGATTTTACGGTCAGTACAAAAATCCTATTTTTCAGGTGCTACAGCGCCCGGAAAAAACGGCCCCTTTCACTTCAGTGTGAAAGCAGGAGGGCTTTCACACTGGAGCGGTGCGCTAGCAGGACGGTGAAAAGTCCTGCTAGCAGCATCTTAGGAGCGGTGTATTCACCGCTCCTAATCATTGAAATCAATGGGGCAGCGTGGCTATACCGCCGGCAAAGCGCCGCTAGTGGAGGTTAAAAGAGCGCGGCTCCCGCCCCAGTCTGAAAGGGGGGCGAAGGGAGTAAAAGGAACTGCCTAAGGGGCCACTGTCTGGATATCAGCTCCAGTGCAGCAACACTTTTTAAGGCTGGATTCACAACTATGCATTTTCCAGATTTGTACTACAGTCCATTCAACATATGGAACACGTTCTGTTGTGCAAAAAGCACTAAAAATGCATAGGTGTGAATCCAGCCTAACCGATTGCCGACCAGCTGCTGCAGTATAGGCAGGTTGGCTCCGCTGCACGAATCACTGTAGCTGTAAGTCGGTCCCTGGCACGACCGTTCCTCAGAGTCTGAACGGGAATCTGCCCACGTAAACAAACAACCCTGTTCTGACAGGAGTAGAGGGAGATTGTCTGTTCCTAGTGATCAGGAACAGCGATCTCTACTCCATCAGCACACTCCTACACAGATGAACACAGCTCCCTGATCCCCCCCCTCATAGTGTTAACCTCATCCATGCCATTTATACAGTGATCAGTGGCTTTTTTTTTTTTTAGCTCTGATCGCTGTCGGGCCTCCTGCACACTGGATGTTCAAATAATGTTATAAAAATGCCAGTAGCTTTTGCAGTGTGTGGATTTTTTACAGCTGAAAAACTCCTTTCAGAACCCACTAGTTTGGGGGTTTTTTTTCAGCAGTTTTTGGTTGGGGCAGTTTTTTGGCTGTTAGCCTATGTGAGCATGGACACATAGGATAACATGATGGGGAGTTTGACTAGAAGAAAAAAAAACATCTGAAGGCAAAACAGCAGCTGTAAAAATGTCCAGTGTGCATGAGGCCTGATTTCACTGTCCCAAAAATTGTGTCCGCTGCAATGTTGCAGTCCAGCTAAAAATCGCTGATCACCACTAGTAAAAAAAAAAAAAAATTATGATAAAAATGCCATAGAATACATATTGGCCTAACAACTTATAAAGAAATTTGTTTATTAAAAAAAAAAATCGTGATTTATTTTTTTCACAATTGTCAGCCTTTTTTTTATTTATAGTGCAAAAAATTAAAATCCCAGAGATGATCAAATACCACCAAAAGAAAGGTATTTGTGGGGGGGAAGGACATCGATTTTGTTTGTGTACAGCGTCGCATGACTGCAATTGCCAGTAAAATGACGCAGTGCCATATTGCAAAAAAATGGTCTAGTCATTAGGGGGTAAATCCTTATGCGACGGGAGTGGTTAAAAGGATTCCTAAGTAGCATTGGAAAAATAAATGACAACTTCGTGGGCACTGAAGCTCTAGGGGAGCTCTCCCTTACGTTTGGTCAAGTACCATATCCTCTGTTGCTGGCTGAAATCCTGATGTTTGCTGCTGATTAATATGGGTAGATCATGGCTGCTGGCTTCCCTAAGGCTCCATGTATGCTGGACGTTAAAATAACTTTAAAAGACTCACTGCAAAGCTACTGGTGTTTTTTTTTTTTTTACATTTTTGTAATAGCGTTTTTCTGCTTTAGCGTTGCTTATTTCTCTTATATTCACCGACCGACACAGCTCCTCTCTGTAACTAAATGGGTTGTATAGCCTGCCATTAGGAGAACTAGGCAAAATTGTTACACATACACAGAACTTTTAATCCCACCCTAGGGGGGCAGACCCTGTGCTATCAACCCTCCTCACTGCTCCCAGCAGCTTCAGTTTTTATTTTGCCTAGTAAGGAGAATGAGCTAGGAAACCCCGCGGGCCTCTCGGTCCATGTTTTTGCTGCAGGTTTAATGTTTTTTGTGCAAGATGAAAGATCCTGGGATCTTCTATCAACTGCCAGCTAGGTGACAAGCTGGTTAATGATATCCTTCTAGTCTCCCCAGTCCGGCCATTGAGCGTGAACAGGCCGCAGCTAAGGCTCGGGAGGCCACGACATGCCTCAGCTCCAGAGGTGGTCGTGAGCTTCAATGCTCCGGGGTATACATATGACCGGGCTACTGCTGTCTGGATCATAGTATACCGGGCAAACAACTACCCTGTAACTGCGCAGGAGTAGATATGTGATGGAATGTCTCCCAGCTCTTCAGGACTGGTAAGTACGGCTCTCCCTGCCTCGGTGGGGTGAGCGGCTGGGCATTCCCTGGGGGGTCGATTCGGGGGCCACCTCACCTCCCTATCTTCTCTCCCAAGTCCCTATCACCCCTCCTTCCCCCCTCTGAGGGGGGTGGCTGCAGGCGGGGTGTTGTGTGGGTTCGCTGTTTTCTCACCTGTGGGGCCTCTGTGTGGCTGGCTTGGTCCTGGTCCCGGTCTGGGGGTTCCCAAAAGTGTTTGTGGAGGTTGCTCTGGCTGTAGGCAGGCAGCACTTTTCTATTTTTTGTTCTGTCACCGCATGGCGCTGTCCGGTGGCCATCTTGGATGTGGGAAAGCCTGTATTCCCCTGGTGAGGTTCAGCAGCCATCTTCTTTAGGATCTATTGGTTGCATTGGCGCCCATTTTTTGAAGCCTGAGCGCTTTTTTCGCTGCTGTTCTCTTGTGGCAGCATTACATGTGCTCTCACTTGCTGTTTCCTGTGTCCACTGTGTACAGGACGCTGGATGGCTCTTTGCTGAGCGCTGAAGCTAGCTCTGCAGAATGTTTCACCGCTGTTTATAGCAGCTGCTGCTGACACAGTTTTCTCCTCTCTGCAACTGGGAACCTCCTAGGGACTACAGGCACTGCTAGTGGCATTCACAGAACGCCCCAGGTTGGTGAGTATAGCGCTAAGTACCCCCCCACGCTGCGGCAGCAGCAGGAGGGTAGGACCTTCACTGTCCTAAGACAGGCTAGGGTCAGCATGGCTTCAGAAACTGGTGTTTCTTCCCCCGAAATCCAGGCTACAGCAACCGGGTCACCTGCGGTTAGCACGGTGCGCATGGACACCCTGACGGCGGTGCTTGACTCCTAATTTGCTAAGATAGAGGCGGCACCTGGAAGGAAAGGTGCAGGTAAGAGGCCCCTGCCCCCCCCCCTCCCCCTGTCCTCTGGGGAGAGCTCTGATGCAGACTCAGGCCCTGCTGCGGCTGGTGACCCCTGCTCTGACCTATCAGATGTGGCTGACCAGGACCGTTCGGACAGTGAGGATGATTCCCTGTCTGGGTCCGGGCGTGACAAATCGCTTTTTGGAGCACTGATCACAGCTGTGCATGATACCCTGAAGATCCAGGAGCCAGTGGATCCCTCTGCTGACGTATCGACCCCTTTTGGGTCCCGCAAGCCAGCACGTTCACCTGAGGTGTTCCCGTATTTTACTTATTTTGACAAATTCATCTAAAGGGAATGGGGTCGCCCGCAACGGACCAAAAACATGGTGGTGCGTTACCCCTTTGAGGAAAGCCTTCTCAAGAAATGGTCGGCTCCTCCAGTCGTGGACCCCCCAGTATCTAAGTTAAATAAAGTAACCACGATCCCGGTTGAGGGGACTGCTGCATTCAAGGATCCCATGGACAGGAAAGCCGAGGCGGTGGCTTGTTCTTGTTTACGGTTGTGGGGTCAGCCGTGCGACCTGTACTGGCATCTGCACTGGTGTCGCAGACACTGACTGAGTGGGCAAAACTTTTGCATCGCGAATTGGGAGAGCAGAACTCCTCCCCTGTCTGCGTGGAGCTAGCAGACCAACTAGTGCCTTAAGTACGTTTGTGACGCGGCCCTGGATACTCTCCCTCTGTTATGCAAGGCTTCAGTGTCAGCTATGGTGCTGAGGCGCCTCATTTGGCTAAAATGCTGGTCTGCTGACCAGGCATCGAAGAAAGCCCTGACGGATCTTCCCTTCCTTGGCGAGCGGCTCTTTGGAGCCTCGTTGGATGACATTATTAAGAATGCCACTGGTGGTAAGAGTACTCTACTCCCACAGGCCAGGAAGGCTAAGGAGCCTTGCCGCAGGCAAGGGCCCTCTTTTTCCGCTCACAAGCGGCTTTTTCGTCCGCCTGGTGCTTCGGCAAAATGCCCCGGGCCCGACAGGACGCCCACGGACGATCAGAAGCATCCCTGGAACCGCAAGCCTGCGAACAAAAGTGCTACCACATGAAAGTTTTCCCCCACCCATGTCCCGGGTGGGGGGGTCGTCTTTCAGGAGTTTGCAGCCCGGTGGACCTCTCGGTTATCTATCCAATAGGTCTGCGATCTGATTTCCATGGGCTACAAGATAGAGTTTCTCTCTTGGCCGCCAAACAGATTCTTCCCCTCCAGCATATCCGTGTCCCCAGTTCGCTGGGAGGCCCTGTTAGGGGTGGTAAGGGACTTGCTGAATCAGGGGGTGATTGTACCAGTTCCGGAATTAGATTTGAGTAGAACCCCTGGAAGCGTTCCGTTTGTGGTTCCCAAGAAGGAAGGGTTACGTCCAATCTTGGACTTGAAAGCCCTCAATCACTTTGTAAAAGTGCAGAGGTTCAGAATGGAATCAGTTCGCTCAGTAGTCGCTGCACTCCATCAAGGGGACTTCCTGGCGTCCTTGGACATCCAGGATGCGTACCTGCACATACCCATTTGCCTTCGGTATCAAAAACTCCTGCGTTTGGCAGTTGGGGAAGACTACTACCAGTTTGTGGCTCTTCCTTTTGGCCTGGCATCAGCTCCCCAAGTCTTTACCAAAGTACTGGCTCCAGTAATGGCATTGGTGAGGCAACGCGGGATTGCGATTGTGGGTTACCTAGACGATCTCCTCCTGAGAGCATCTTCCGCCTCAGAATTAGAGGAGGAGGTGGCGATCACCTTGCAGTCCCTGCAAGAATTTGGGTGGCTGTTGAACCTAAAGAAGTCGGTGGTTGTACCGACTCCGCGTCTGGAGTACCTGGGGTTACTATTGGACTCCAGGGAAGCGAGGATTTTTCTCCCCTCAGACAAATTGATGACTCTCAGATCGGCGGTCAATCTACTGATGAGCCGCAAGTGGTCATCGCTCCGCTTTTGTATGCGAGTGCTGGGGCTCATGGTAGCCTCCTTTGAGGCGGTACCTTATGCCCAGTTCCACACCAGAGTCCTGCAGAAGGAGATTTTGACAAAGTGGGACCAATCTCCGTTGTCTCTGGATCGGCAGATCCAGGTGAGCCAGCCAGTCAGGGACTCTCTGATCTGGTGGTTGAGCCCCCCGGTGATTCAGTCCGGAAAATCATTCCTTCCTCTGAAGATGACAGTGATCACTACGGACGTCAGTCTATCCGGCTGGGGTGGAGTGATGGGGGTTCAGTCGGCTCAGGGCCTCTGGTCGACGGAAGAATCCGAGTTGCCGATCAGTCTGCTCGAATTGAGAGTGATCAGGCTGTGCCTCCACACATGGTCGATGAGTCTTCGAGGGCATCCGATCAGGGTACAGTCAGACAACGCTACGGCTGTGGCGTACATAAATCACCAAGGGGGAACAAGAAGCTCAGCCGCTGCTCGGGAGGTCGCTCACATACTTCGGTGGGCAGAGCGACACATACCGGCCCTGTCGGCCATTTACATCCCAGGGATGGAAAATTGGCAGGCAGACTATCTGAGTCGACAGATGCTGGACCCAGGAGAATGGGCATTGCATCCGGAGATGTTCAGACTACTGTGCCTGAGGTGGGGCACACCAGATGTGGATCTATTGGCCTCCTGTCTCAATCGGAAGGTACCAAGATTCGTGTCCAGGACGAGAGATCCGTGGGCAGACGCATCAGATGCGCTGGTGGCTCCGTGTTATCAGTACCAGCTGATCTACGCCTTTCCTCCACTAAAACTGTTGCCACGCCTGCTATGCAGAGTGGAAGCAGAGGGGTTCCCAGTGATCTTGGTTGCCCCAGATTGGCCTCAGCGGCCCTGGTACGCAGACCTGGTTGACTGCCGCTGCGGGAGGATCTCCTGTCTCAAGGTCCAATCTTTCACCCTGCTTTACCATCGCTGGCTTTTATCGGCATGGCTGTTAAAGAACCGGGGTGTGTCGGACCCGGTGATTCCAACTATGTTGAATTTGGCATTGAGTACCATCAAGGGGCAAATTTCAGCTCTGGCTGTTTTTTTCCAGCGACCCCTGGCGGCTCACTCATTAGTGAGTACCTTTGTTCAGGGGGTGCGACATGTAGTCCCTCCGGTGCATCCTCCATTACCTCCGTGGGATTTGAACCTGATGTTGTCGGCGCTTCAGGAGTCTCCATTTGAGAATATCAGGGAGATTCCCTTGTTGACCCTTTCACAAAAAGTGTTTTTTCTGGTGACCATCACATCAGCCAGGAGGGTTTCGGAATTGGCGGCCTTGTCATGCAAGTCGCCTTATCTGGTCATCCACAGGGATAAGGTGGTGTTGCGTCCGCAACTGTCCTTTCTACCGAAGGTGGTCTCGGCTTTTCATATCAATGAGGACATTGTATTACCATCGTTGTGTCCTAAGCCAAAGCACCCCAAGGAGGTGGCCCTTCACGCCCTTGACGTGGTTAGGGCTCTGAGGGTGTACTTGTCTGCCACGGCACCCTTTCGGAAGTCAGACTCACTGTTTCGGCGGCTGGTCCAAAGAAGGGTAGGGCGGTCCCATCGGCCACCATTTCCAGGTGGATCAGACAGATTGTAGTCCAAGCCTACGCCTTGAAGGGGCAGGTGCCCCCCTTTCCAGTCACGGCCCACTCTACAAGAGCAATCGGAATGTCTTGGGCCTTCCAACACCAAGCGTCTGTCGCTCAGGTGTGTAAGGCGGCAACCTGGTTGTCTGTCCATACGTTTACTAAGTTCTACAAGGTAGACATCAGTGCATCGGCTGATGCTGGGTTTGGCCGCAAAGTTTTGCAGGTGGCCGTGTAGTTGCAATTGATTTTTTTCCTGGTTTTTCGATAAAAACGCAGTACTGTTTTGTTAATGCACTGTTGCATTACCTCCGCAATGTTGCGGTCTTGGGGATCGCTCCTGTTGAGGATACCCGGTTATATGGTGGAATTTTTCCACACACTTCCACACACTGCTGTTTTTTTTTTTTTTGTGGGTTTAGTTTCACTAGTTCCCACTTGCCTTGGTGGATGAAGTTTTTATGCTGTTTTTTTTTCCCATCCCTCGTTTGGCACTGCTTGGGGACGTCCCATTTAGTTACAGAGAGGAGCTGTGTCGGTTGGTGAATATAAGAGAAAATAGGATTTTTGTACTCACCGTAAAATCCTTTTCTCTGTAATTCACCGACCGACACAGCACCTACCCCTCCTTTTTTCTACGTTATTCTGCTTGTTGACATACTGAAGCTGCTGGGAGCTGTGAGGAGGGTTGATAGCATAGGGTCCGCCCCCCTGGGGCGGGATTTAAAGTTCTGTGTAATGTGTAACAATTTTGCCTAGTTATCCTAATGGCAGGCTATACAACCCATTTAGTTACAGAGAGGAGCTGTGTCGGTCGGTGAATTACAGAGAAAAGGATTTAACGCTGAGTACAAAAGTCCTATTTTTTTTTCCTGGTGCCTCCATGGCAGCATACCTGTGACAAGCTCCGCCTTGGCTCCTCCCTCAGGACTAGTGAATATTATAAAAGAAAAGGTTAGTACAGCCCCCGCATTCTCCTTTTTTTCCTCATACCTCATGGCAGTGAATTCTGGTCGGCGTCCTTACCTTCTGCATTCGGCAGCTTCCGTCCGGGTTCAAGCCTCTCCCGGACGCAGTTCCTTTTCTTGGGCAGCTAAATGCGCTTATAAGGTTGGAAGTCCCTTCTGTAGGATCTTTTGGGACAAGCAGTTTGTCTCTTAAGAGCTTTATCTGCAGTTTGGGTATTCAGGCTTCAGCTCATGGCAGCAGAGGTAGCAGCTTTTTCTATTTTCCTTTCTGTCTCTCCCTTCCCTCCTGTCCTCCTTTTCTTTCCTTTTCCCTTTATTTTAGGCTTGTAATTCATCTCTTGCCTCTCCTTTCCTCTTCCCTCCCTCTTTTCCTCCTCCCCAACTTTCTAGTTCCCCTGGCTCCCCATACCTCTCAGAGACCCCCCTCCCTTTCCCCCTCGCCCCTGCCGTCCTTCAGCCTCCCTAGGGGCCGTGCGCGGCGAGCGCCAGGTTTTTATCTACTGTCGGGGTTCCCCGCCATCTTCTGCGCATGCGCCGGCGGGTCGGATGCTTCGTCGGCTCATTTCGCCCCTCGGCGCATGCGCGGTGGATTCGGAGGCTCCGGCGGCCATTTTTACTGAGGGCGGAGTGTCCACTTTGCCCTTAGAGTGTCAGGGGTGGAGCACAGGCGTGCCCCCACTCCTCCTCCTCCTATTTATCTCCCTAATAGCCTCAGTGGGATGCCTGTGGCTGTGAGGAGAACTGCACTCTGGAGCTCCAGGTTATACCCATTCTTCTAAAGGTAGGCAAATGATTTAATGTATGTATATACATATGTGTATATATATATTGTACTAAATAATGTAGATGGATAATATATATATTAATTTATTTAAATAAATGTAAATTAATAAATTGAATTAATTAATTGATCATTTGTGGTTCCAAAAAAAAATAAAAGGGGGGAAAGTCATTATTTATGCAGGTAAATTCCCTTTTTTCCTTGTAAGTTAGGGCACGACCAGTTGACGCTTCTCCTCTGACTCTTTTCCTAGCCGTTGCCTCTGCTAAGCCGCCTAACATGAGCCTTTCGCCGCCCGCTCAAGATCCTACTCTACTCCCAAGGTAAGGACCTACGTCCAGGTAAGTCTTAAAAAAATATTATATAATTTCAGTCCTAAGAGGACCTCAAGGCGATATGAAGATGACGATGACTCTAGTCACAGTAGACAGGTCACCCAGACGTGGGGATTACAGAAGTGGCAGGAAAGCTTCGGCCAAGAAGCGCCGTAATTCGCGCTCCCTGAGACCTAGACCCACTAGATGTCAGGCCTGTGGAGGTACCCCACTTCCGGACAAACTGATTTGTCGAAATTGTCTTAGAGACTATGCAGCGGACAGAGAGTCTGAGGGCCTGCAAGTGGCGGATCTCCTTAAAAAGGCAGTAAAGAACTCCGACGCAACAACCAGCATCCCCTCCTCGGGAGCAGATGGCTGAGGCCTACATTCCCGGGCCATCCACGAGTGGAATTTTTTCGTCCGACGCCTGCATCTTCCTCTAAGCATCAAGATGAGATGGCCATTTCAGAGGAATCTTCTGATGACCTAGATGCCTCCGGCTTTGCCTTCCCCATGGTCCAGCCTTATGTACAGGCAGTTAAACAAGCGATCGGCTGGGAAGAGTTCAACACGGAGGTTAAGAAGTCGAAATCATACTTCCCCTTTCTCAAGCGCCAGATCTCCTTTTTCCCTCTTATGGAAGAGATCAAGGAAGTGATCGAGGAAGAATGGGGGAGGACAGAAAAGAGATTTTCCACCAATCGCTTGGGAAAATATATACAGTATATCTCTTCTATCTGTTGTTCTCAGAGTGTATTCCATATTTTGCTCCCTAACCATATAGTTGGTTATTTAGATTTACCAATGCATAGAAATATTTAAAAATACATTTTTTTTTATTTTACAAATTAAATTATACACCACACTTTTTTAAGGTTATTAACCCATTAATTGAAACAATCGGGCAACTAATCAATTATGAAAATAATCATTAGTTGCAGCCCTAGATGACAGTAACACACTATATTTTCTGAATGCAGTTGTTTCACTTGTTCCCTTGTACCAGTAACTCTATAGCTGTATGCCCTTTATTATGCTAAAAGTTCAGACCTAATCAAATGGAGCATATGCCTCCTGGTATATACAAAAGAGATGTATGTGAAGTGGGGAATGGTGGACTGTTAGGCTGGCTTCACACTATTGCAGATTGGATGCGGGTCTCCCTGCTTCCAATTCACAAGTCAGGAGATCCTGACCAACTCTATGAAGCTGGTTGACACATCTCCGTAGCGAATTGCAAGGGAGTCCTGTACATCGTCCGTCTGAATTTAGCCAAAAATTGCTGCTGAAATCAGACCTGAAATGGTGAACGGGGGACACACTGGACCCCTGCTGTGAGCCAACCCATGTTGCAGTGTGTACCCAGCCTTAAGTGTTTATTGCAGTCTTTGTTCCTGCTGGGGAGATTCACACTGGTTGACACTTTCCTGGTAAACCCTAACTGAGAAATCCAAAAATTGAGGCGTCAGTGGAGCTTTTTCCTGCAATATGCACACCTGTTGCTGTAAACTCTTTCTTTTTTTTTTTTTTTTTTCTATTGCATAGGCAGTCCTAAAACTACCTATGGTCGTATTTATAAACACTGTAATCCTTTTTTGTGGGTCATGGTATGGAGCGATAGGGTCCACTTTCTAATGTCTATCGCCTTCTGTAAGTTGGAGGTAAAACGCTTTTTTTATTTTATTTTTCTAAATATGTGAACACTTTTTTTCCCTTGTGAGGGAAAACACTTCTGCAACCCTAGAGGATCTGGAAAAACCTGGCGTTGATGAAGAGCCTCAGCATGTTTTGGACCGCTTGTGAAACTTGAGGCAGATTATGACAAAAAGCTGAAGGAGTCCCAGGTAAGTCGTTTTGTTTTTTATCTGACCATTACTGAGCATTAGCAGTTTCACAGGTCACTGTTCAACTATTTGCACATTAAATAATATGCATAGAGATATTACATTGTGTGGTAAATACATTTATTATGCTCTAGCTCCTTGTATTCCCATATGCCCTAGTCATTTTTCCCAACTGGGCTTTCCAGTAGAGCTGCACGATTCTGGCTACAATGAGAATCACAATTTTTTTGCTTGGGAGATAGATCGCAATAGCACACGTGTGTGAGGGCGCACGGGTGTGCTCGATGGTGCACGAGATCTCGTGGCTATTTCAAACGGCTCTGGCGTCCAAACGGGTTGCTTGTTTGTCGTCAGCTTCCCGTTTGCACCTGCTTCCAGTTTTGCCATATCTGATTACCTACTGTGACCCAGACTGTTTTGACTACGCTGCTGGTCTCCTCGATCTGACCCTTGGCTTGCTCAACAGACTTTGCCTGATCTGCCTACACGTGTTTGACCTTCGGCCTGCTTTACAGACTTTGCTCAACCTGCTTACAAGTGTTTGACCCTCGACCTGCCCAACGGACTTGCTTACACGGATTTGACCCCTGGCCTGCTTCACAGACTTGCTCATTTCCTCTTGTGCCTGATCCCTTGCTGTGTTCCGGATTGTCTGCTAAACTCTGCACCGGATCCTCAGTCGATTCCTGAATCTCAGCTCACCCCCTGTACAGTTCTACAGACTTCTTCAGGAACTACACCTGCTGGTGGCCCATGCATCTGCGTGCCACCCGCTCCCTGTACCACCTCCGGGGGGCGGGGTGCACGTAGTCGTAAGGGCGAACCGCTCTCGGCATCTCGGCCATGGTAAGTACTTCTTGTGACAAAATGTGTCAAGTGTCCGATCTGTCCATCGCAATGTTGCAGTACCGCTAAAAGTACACAGATCACCACCATTACTAGTAAAAAAAAAAAAAATGATATATATATATATATATATATATATATATATATATATATATATGCACACACACATACATATGTAGTGGTACCCCCATGGGGGCTGCTGGGTTGTTCATCATCTTCTTGCCAATCACTCCGCTTTCGTTCTTCAATCACACTCACATGACAACAGTCAAAGTTTAAGTCATATTAATATTAATTCATGGAATAAGTCTGGGGCTGTTCACTGAGAGATATGAGATGCTCCACCAGACCCCACTGCATGAGGGTATAATCCATAACTGTAGCTTTGTTACTGGACTCCCCTATAGCAATCCTTTCCTGATTCTATTATGTCCTGTAGGGCAGCACTCCCAAGTTAAGGAAAAAGGGGCATTACTCTGAATAATTCCCTCCGTCGGATTGATAGATTTCCTTTGGGTGTTGGACCTAGAGCCACAGGCCAGCACCGCCTATTTCCATGACTCACACGTTAACATCCCTCAGTCATTGAAAGTACTGTCTTATGGTTTATACTGTGATCCTCTGGCTCCCAGTATATGACTCCAAGCACTTCTGCACTAGTTTCTCTGGTCTTCCACTCACCTGTTCTCTCCCAATCAACTGTCCATGTTTCACTCACAGAAAGTTGATCACCCAGTTCTCTTCTTCTGCTTTACTCCTACTTCCTCCTCACTCGCCGGACACATCCCCGCTCTCTCTCTCAGCGTTACATGCTGGCTCCACTGCATTCCAGGTGTCCGGCCTGAGTCTCCTGAAGTACTCCTCAACTTCCTTCTTTGCTCTCCCGGGCCCCAGGCCCTCTTGTCTCCACACGCTCGGGCCCCCATGCCCTTCCCCCCTTTTGAAACATGTGACCCCCTTTAAATAGGAAACCTTTCGACCACACAAGTTAATGATTGGTCAGGACTCCCACATAAACTTCCTGCCACTTAGGTTTCAGCCCATCCTCTCCTTCTGATCCAATTCACCGTCAGGCAGAGGAGGTATCTCTGAGCCCAAGTGTAGGTGGCCACACCCCCCTCTATTCTTACACTTCCAATCCTAAATCAAAACAACCAGGCCTGGTAAAAGACCGCAGGCATGACTAAATTCACCTATACTAAATCCTACGCTACAAATTCTACAATATCACACCTACCCTTAAGTAGAGGGCGCTACACCCACCCCCCACTAAAAATCACAACTGTCCTCAGTTGTGGAAAAAAAAAACACAAATTGAAAAATCCCTCTTTGTTAAAAGAGGAACGGCATCTCATACCACCTCAGTTAAAATGGGAAAAAGTGATAATAAAAGAATTAACATGAAAGGAATAACATAGCGTCAAGCACATATCTTCACATATACATTTTCACAGACTGTACATCCTGACTACAAATTCCCTACAACTACCCTGCACTTACAAGTGGAACCAGAGCACTACTCCCTGGGGAGAAATACCATAGGTTTACCATAGGTCTTCTTCCTTCTCTTTATAACGATGATAGTATGCCACCGTGTCCTGGATATTCCTAAGAGAAAACAGAATATATGTAACTAACTGTAAACTATCTGACATTTACAGTTTACCAGAAGTATGGGGTTATGATCCTCCATCTGGTAACAGAACCATAAATGAAAAAATGGCATGGAGTTCCCTGTCAGTACTGTCACTGATATAACGCATGGGTGCCCGTAGGCCAATACACTTTCTGTTCGGCTCCTAAACAGAAGTCTTTTTTTTTTTTCTTTTAAATGGCATAGGGAAATTTAGCAGGGATGACACATCCTAGTGTCCATGGTGTTGTCCTTTACCAGGCACCCTAAGTGGCCACCTCCTGCCCAAACAGTCATTTGAGGGGAAAACCCACCCTAACCCATCTCAACTGTAGTCCCAATCAGGTAGTACTGTGGGTCAGGCAATTACCTCCAACTGTCCCTTTCTCCTCTAACAGAGATAGATATGAAAGCGGGACAGTATACCCGGTCTTAACAAGCACTCTGTCCTTATATTTGGCTCTTTCAAGCTTAGACTCTTTCTTAATGTCCTGAAACTGGACCCAGACCTCACTATCTGGCGTCTGCTTTGGCTTTGGAACATGAAGACAGTCCCAGACCAAGTCATCCTTCCGCTGCTCCCGAGAGTCCTCTATTACCTTTGTGACATGATCGAGAACGTACGGGTAGTTCAGACCCCACTCCTACGCAACTCTCTTCTGCACATCATGCTGAAACCGTGAGAGTCACTGTAGTTCTTTGGGCCTTCCCCACCCAGGCAGAACATAAGAGTCTGTTGACCTGTTCACCCATATGTTATAGATTGACGCTCCCCCCGATGAAATACTTGGGGAGCTGTAAGAATGCTTAGGTGTTTGAATGGGGGTAGATAGCAAGCATAGTGGCTCCTTCAGCACCGCTGCTGCGTCTCCTTTGGATGAGGACTTTATTAGGTTACACAGTTCATCCTCACTGGATGATTCCTTCCCAGGGGATGACCACTTGAATAACTTCTCCATGGAACCGTACTGCTCTAATATGTGTGTGGACCCACAGCCCGACCCTTGCTCACCCAAGGGATTTCCCTCCCGTGATTGCAGCTCCTTCCGGACCGGCACAGCAAAGGTCTTAGAACCGACCGGCTCTTCAGGGGTTTCCTCCAGGGTCTGCCCACTATTAGTGACCGCCTCTGGGTCCTTGGCCAGGCCACAGGCCTCCCCAGCATTACCTTCTGACTTTGCCTCTGAGAGTTCTGAGATAGACGATGCTGAGGACATCTCCTTCACTGCTGGGGTGGGCGGCACATGACCTTCTACTTTCTAGGCCACCTATGTCTGTAGTGTATAAAGTATGGTAGTCGGGTGGACAGTATAGTATTGCGTCTCCCATTGCACTGATCCCAGCCAGGTCAGGGGACTTCCGCAATGGCTGCACCGGACTCAGGCACGAACCCCAGTGGTGGACCAGTAACATTTCGGACACAACATGCACAGCCTCTCCACCCCAGCGACCACTCTCAGAGCCAGTCCTCCGCTAAACTCCAAGCGGATGCTGGTATCTACCAACACCCGATCCTGCTGTTCAGTGGACCACTGCATGGTAGATGCACTCTGAATACTCTGCCATCTTCCTCCACCTCATGGTTTGGGCGTTGCACGCTGAGTTTTTTTTTACTTCTCCTCTGGGGCGTGACTCCACCCCCTACTTGTTGGCTCAGTGTGCGAGGAACTGTAGCACTACATTTTCGTTGTGCTCCCCAGCCATACCTGGCGGCAGGTACTGTTGAATTGCAAACTAGCTGGCGGCAGTCTCTAATTACACACGAGAATGTCTCCTTGCGATGTCCCACTGTAAGAGACCAACCCTTTTCAGTCCCCATCCAACGACCCCCCCTGTGTCCATGTTTCCCGGGGCAACAGTGTAATCCACAAGCCTCTTCCACATTCTCAACTGTCTTAGCAGGACAATTTTTTTTTCCAAACAGTGGGAGATTGCCCGTGCTGTACCCACGCTGGACAACTGTAATTCGATGGATCGATGCTGCTGTGATTGTTACGTATGACAGCACATGTTAAGCCGCGTACACACGGGGCGGACTGTCTGGCCAACTTAGTCCGTCAGACAATCCGACGGACAGTCCGTCATACTTTCGAATGAACGGACTTGACCACACACACCACTTTTTTAGCGGACTAATACGGCGTACTAAGTCCGCCATACTATCCGCCCTACTTTTGAAATGAACGGACTCGCCCACACATGCGGAGGAAAGTCCGCTCATTTCGAGCGCGTCTCCAGGTAGGCGGGGCCCGCGAAGGAGACGTCGCTGGCCCCGCCGCCTGGTATGGACTTAAAGGGGAACCCCAACGCCGAAAAAAATCGGCGTGGGGGTCCCCCCCAAGTCCACAACAGACCCTTGTCCGAGCACGCTACCCGGCCGGCCAGGAAAGGGGGGCGAGCGAGCACCCCCCCCCTCCTGAGCCGTACCAGGCCGCGCGGCCCCCCCACCCCAAAGCACCTTGTCCCCATGTTGATGAGGACAAGGGCCTCTTCCCGACAACCCTGGCCGTTGGTTGTCGGGGTCTGCGGGCGGGGGGCTTATCGGAATCCGGGAGCCCCCTTTAATAAGGGGGCCCCCGGATACCGGCCACCCACCCTATGTGAATGAGTATGGGGTACAATGTACCCCTACCCATTCACCTGTAAAATAAAAGTACAAAAAAAAACACAACACACGAGATAAAATACTTTATTGCACAGCTCCGGGGGTCTTCCGTCTTCGGGGGTCTTCTCGCCGGACTCCTCCGCTATCTTCTTGTAGCTCTTTTGCTAGCAGAGGAGTCCGGCTTTCTTCCTCGCCGCCGGCCTCTTCTCCCGACTTCGGGGGTCTTGTCCCCCTCTTCGGTTATTCTGCCGGGCCACCGCGCCTTCTTCTAGCTCTTTTACAGGCGGTGGCCCGGTCTTCTGTCGCCGCCGTCGCCTTCCGTTCTTCTTCTTCTTCTTCTCCTTCTCCAGCAGATGTTGCCTCGACGATCTCTCCGGCCGGAATACCAGGGACGCGCTGCGCGGCCACTTATATAGGGACAAGGGGCTGTGTCACATGACTTTATGTCACATGGGTTGGTGTCACATGGTGACCCCGCCCCCTTACGATGTCATAGTCCCCATGTGACATCAACCCATGTGACATAAAGCCATGTGACACCGCCCCTTGTCCCTATATAAGTGGCCGCGCAGTGCGTCCCTGGCATTCCGGCCGGAGAGATCGTCGAGGCAACATCTCCTGGAGAAGAAGAAGAACGGAAGGCGACGGCGGCGACAGAAGACCGGGCCACCGCCTGTATAAGAGCTAGAAGAAGGCGCGGTGGCCCGGCAGAAGAACTGAAGAGGGGGAAAAGACCCCGAAGTCGGGAGAAGAGGCCGGCGGCGAGGAAGAAAGCCGGACTCCTCCACTAGCAAAAGAGCTACAAGAAGATAGCGGAGGAGTCCGGCGAGAAGACCCCCGAAGACGGAAGACCCCCGGAGCTGTGCAATAAAGTATTTTATCTCGTGTGTTGTGGTTTTTTTTGTACTTTTATTTTACAGGTGAATGGGTAGGGGTACATTGTACCCCATACTCATTCACATAGGGTGGGGGGCCTTTATCCGGGGGCCCCCTTATTAAAGGGGGCTCCCGGATTCCGATAAGCCCCCCGCCCGCAGACCCCAAGAACCAACGGCCAGGGTTGTCGGGAAGAGGCCCTTGTCCTCTTCAACATGGGGACAAGGTGCTTTGGGGTGGGGGGAGGGCACGCGGCCTGGTACGGCTCAGGAGGGGGGGGGTGCTCGCTCGCCCCCCTTTCCTGGCCGGCCGGGTAGCGTGCTCGGACAAGGGTCTGTTGTGGACTTGGGGGGGACCCCCACGCCGATTTTTTTCGGCGTTGGGGTTCCCCTTTAAGTCCATACCAGGCGGCGGGGCCAGCGACGTCTCCTTCGCGGGCCCCGCCTACCTGGATACCCGCTCGAAATGAGCGGACTTTTCTCCGGGCGGGAAAAGTCCGCTCATTTCAAAAGTACGGCGGACTGGCACACACACGGGCGGATTGTCCGCCGAAATGCGAGTCCGACGGACAGTATTACGGAAATTCCGAAATACTTAGTCCGCCAGACTGCACGCTGAAAAAGTCCGCTGAAGCCCACACACGAGCGGACTGTCCGCTGAAATGTGTTTCGGCGGACTAAGTAGGCCAGACAGTCCGCCCGTGTGTAGGCGGCTTTACAGTCACTGAATGCTAGACTTCCTATTATAGTGAGCGTCCAATGATGCAACTGGATGCAGGAAGTGCGCAAACCACTTCGTTCCTGACGGTTGCTAGAAGCAACTGCACTAGGTAGCAAATCTGGTTTGGTTGCTATGGGCAATGACCAGCAGGTTGGTAGTGAAGGAAAATCTCGGTGTGACCTCCATGTGTAGCTGTACCCCCATTGGGGCTGCTGGGTTGTTCATCATCTTCTTGCCAATCACTCCGCTTCCGTTCTCCCATCACACTCACATGACAACAGTCAAAGTTTAAAGTGGTTGTAAACTCTTACAAACCACTTTGACCTACAAGTAAGCCTAGATTAAGGCTTACCTGTAGGTCCAAGAAATATCTCCTAAACCTACACGGTTTAGGAGATATTTACTAAAAGACAGTCACAGCTGTCTACGGCGCATGCGCCGTAGACAGCTTCATTCCGCCGCTAACGGCGATATGCCGTTAGTGGCAGCTTCCGTGCGCATGCGCGGGAGTGACGTCATCGCTGCTCTGGTGCTGTGAGTGGCCAGAGCAGCGATACCCGGAAGAAGATGGACGTTCCGGACTACAAGGGACAGCGGTGACATCGCTGGCTCCTCTGTCAGGTAAGTGACACATAATGGGCTACTATGCGATGCATAGTAGTCCATTATGCTATACCTTTGCAGAGAGACAAAGAGGAAGTAAACCCATCAGGGTTTTATTATTTTCATGGAATAAATCTGGGGTTGTCCACTGAGAGATATGAGATGCTCAATCAGACCCCACTACATGAGGGTGTAATTCATAGCCATAGCTTTGTTACTGGACTCCCCTAGTATGATCCTTTCCCGATTCTATTGTTTCCTGTAGGGTAGCAAAAAGGGACATTACTATGAATAATTCCCTCTGCCGGACTGATAGATTTCCTTTGGCTGTTGGACCTAGAGCCACAGGCCATCACCGCCTATTTCCATGACTCACACGCCAACATCGCTCAATCATTGAAAGTACTGTCCAATCAGCTGTCCATGTTTCACTCACAGAAAGTCGATCACCCAGTTTTCTTCTTCTGCTTTACTCCTAGTTCCTCCTCACTCACCCGGCACATCCCCGCGTGGTGATGTCCGGCTCTCTCCCTCTCTCAGCGTTACATGCTGGCTCCGCTGCACTCCAGGCATCCGGCCTGAGTCTCCCAAAGTACTCGACTTCCTTCTTTGCTCCCTCGGGCCCCAGGCTCTCTCGTCTCCACACGCTCGGGCCCCCAGGTCCTCCCCCCTTTGGAAGCATGTGACCCCTCTTTATATAGGAGACCTCCTTTCGAGCACACAAGTTAATGATTGGCCAGGACTCCCACATAAAGTTCCTGCCACTCAGGTTTCAGCCCATCCTCTCCTGATCCAATTCACCGTCAGGCAAAGGAGGAATCTCTGAGCCCAAGTGTAGATGGCCACACCCCCCTCTATTCTAACACTTCCAACCCTAAATCAAAACAACCAGACCTGGTAAAAGACCGCAGGCCTGACTAAATTTACCAACATTAAAGCCTACACTACCAATTCTACAATATCACACCTACCCTTAAGTAGAGGGCGCTACATATATGTGTGTGTGTGTGTGTATATATATATATATATATAT
Source organism: Lithobates pipiens (assembly GCF_037356315.1). Taxonomy (NCBI): domain Eukaryota; kingdom Metazoa; phylum Chordata; class Amphibia; order Anura; family Ranidae; genus Lithobates; species Lithobates pipiens. The sequence continues at coordinate 191,276,682 of NW_027507718.1, read as the reverse complement.
ATATATATATATAGATAGATAGATAGATATCAATATATGCTTATTGCGATTTTTTTTACCAAAAATATGTAGAAATATATATATTGGCCTAAACTGATGAAGACATTTTTTTTTTTTTTATCATATAAAAAAAAAAGTAAAAATATATATATTTTTTCAAAATTCTTGCTCTTTTTTGTTTATAGTGCAAAAAATAAAAAACGCAGAGGTGATCAAATACCACCAAAAGAAGCCCTATTTGTGGGAAAAAAAAATTTGTTTGGGTACAGCATTGCATGCCCGCGCAATTGTCAGTTAAAGCGACGCAGTGCCAAATTGTAAAAAGTGCTCTGGTCAGGAAGGGAGTAGAATCTTCTGGGGCTGAAGTGACATCACTCATTGATAATGTGTTGATACCTACCATTAATTGCCCACTAGAGAACCCCTCCTCTTCTACCAACACTACATACTTTACATCATCAAATTTTTTAGTACACACCCCACCTCTCTGGCACCACAAAGACAATAAAAGCATTTCATCATTCCTCGCTCACATTGTTGATTGAGGAGACTTCCATCTTGAAGAAAGGCCTGAATTTTGCCCCAAGCAATCCCCCTAACCCCTTTGTTGTGTTCAGAGATTTCAATAGCTTTATCCAAAAGCTTACTTTAAAAAAGATTTTTCCATATGAAAGAGTCTCCCATAACAGCATCCCGCCCCCTTCCTCCTCTGGGCCCAGTGATGATCCTTTGATTGAAAAGGACATCAGGACCTTGGAGACCTTGGAAGCATCACAGTCTGAGTAGCTGTGCAAGAACTTTCCCTCATGCACACCCATGTCATTTCCCCCATTACACATACGGATTTAAAACCACCCTCCATGCCAAGAGCTCTTTCATAGATGCATTTTATCATTTCACCTTTGCAGATCTGTGCCAATTGTGTGCATCTGCGCAGTCCAATCATCATAAACATCAAAATTTGACCAAAAAAAAAAAAAACACAAGCCCTAGATCACACACACACACACACACACACACAAGCGCTAGATCTTAGGTCAGAATGACAAGCTCATTATCAAACAGGCCCATAAGAGAGGAGGTGTGATCCAAGACAGATCGGATTATCTTATGGAAGCAGAAAGAATATTGTCCAACAAGGAAACATACAAAAAAAAAAAAACGTACACAGGATCCCTTGGAATCCTATAAGCTGGAACTAAAAACTGACACTAGAGGTGGGTTTCTATTAGCTTGAGTTTATTATTTACGGCTCTTTGACACATAAACGGATATATTAAACTGCACTATTATCCCCATAAGAAGAAATGCAATGGAACTATTTAGTAATATTGCTTCAGCAATGCTTGCTTGTTTTCATTCAGATTTCTTACATTTTCCCATACTTACTTTTATTATCTATTTACTCTTTTTTTTTTCCCCTATGCATTTTTCAGCTTTGCAGCAGCACATACAGCATAATAGCCTTATACTTATCAAGGATTGTTTCTACTTATCTTTGATATAAATGTATACGTTTAGGAGCCTTACTAATAATTGAAAAGCCGTATACATGGTCTCATTGCTCATCTGTGTAATGAGATGTCATTTAATGAATTTGTGCTTCAATGAATCCTTTATTTATTATTTGTTTTTTGTATTCCTTTTTTATTAGACTTGTGTGTCTATGTCTATGTCTATAGATATACATATATATATAAATATAAACTTTGAGGGAAATTATCCATACAGAATATCTTTGCACAGAATCAAAAACGGTATGTACTTTGGAAAGTGTGGGTGTAATAATTACCTTGATAGACATGCCTGTTAAAAAAAATTCTCCCCTTAACTAGATGCCGACCGCCGGCTGTCAAATGACGGCCAGGCGGCGCACCTATTGTGGCGAGAGGAAGTCTGATGAAGTCACAGCCGATCACAGATGGTCACACCCCGACTGTGCACGGCGCATGCGCGCGATCGTGAGCGCGCTGCGCGTGCACGTCGGTGGCGGCGTGTTCCCCGGGAACACTGCTCATCACCGACGCTGGTAAACAGCCATTGGCCGGCTGTTTACCCACGTGATCGGCTGTGATCCTTTCACAGCCGATCAATAAAATGTAAACAAACCGCGGTAACGAGATGTTACCGGGTTGTTCTCCTCCTCACACACCGATCGTGTGTGAGGAGGAGATTGCGGTAACATCTTGTTACCGCCTAGTGTACACCAATCACACTGATTGCCTGCCTGCCCCCCCCCCCCCAATAAAGAGGACCTGTCACCACCCCTCATAGTACCTGTCAATCATCACAGTCCATCAGAGTACCTGTCACAGTCCATCAGAGTATTTGAGTACCTGTCCCAGCCCATCAGAGTACCCGAGTACCTATCACAGCCCATCTGAGTACCAGAGTACCTGTCACAGCCCATCTGAGTACCCGAGTACCTGTCACAGTCCATCTGAGTACCCGAGTACCTGTCACAGTCCATCTGTGTACCCGAGTACCTGTCACAGTTCATCTGAGTACCCGAGTACCTGTCACAGTCCATCTGTGTACCCGAGTACCTGTCACAGTTCATCTGAGTACCCGAGTACCTGTCACAGTCTATATGAGTACCTGTCACCGCCCTTCAGAGTACCCAAATACCAGTCACCAAACCATCAGAGTACCTGTCACCAGGCCATCAGAGTACCCGAGTACTTGTCCCCAGGCCATCAGAGTACCCGAGTACCTGTCACCAGGCCATCAGAGTACCCGAGTACCTGTCACCAGGCCATCAGAGTACCCGAGTACCTGTCACCGCCCTTCAGAGTACCCAAATACCAGTCACCAAACCATCAGAGTACTTGTCCCCAGGCCATCAGAGTACCCGAGTACTTGTCCCCAGGCCATCAGAGTACCCGAGTACCTGTCACCAGGCCATCAGAGTACCCGAGTACCTGTCACCAGGCCATCAGAGTACCCGAGTACCTATCTCCAGCCCATGAGAGTACCCGAGTACCTATTTGCAGCCCATGTCTCATAGAATATACGTTGGGGTGTTTACCCACAAAATGACCCCATTTTGGAAAGCAATTTCACTGTCCTGGTGGTCCAGGACCTTCAAAAGTGTGATGGGTAGGAATGAAATGAGCTCCTAGAACGCCTGAACGTACTACTTCAATATTTGGCCTCTCTATGTGGCCAGGCTGTGTAAAAGTCCTACACATGTAGTATCGCCATACTCGGGAGGAGTAGCAGAATGTATTTTGGGGTGTAATTTTTGCTATATACATGCTATGTGTTAGAAATATCTTATAAATTGACAATTTTGTGTAAAAAAGAAATGCGTTTTAATTTTTTTCCACACATTCCAAAAACTTCTGGAAAAAAATTAACCATTCAAAAGACTCATTATGCCTCACAGATTATACGTTGGGGTGTTTGCTTTCCAAAATGGGGTCATTTTATGGGAAATTCCATTGTCCTGGTACTCCAGGGCCTTCAAAAGTGTAATAGGTGGTTGAGAAATGAGATGCGTCATTTTTGCTCATAGAACGTCTGAAGGTACTACATCAATGTTGGTGCTCTGTATGTGGCCAGGCTGTGTAAAAGTCTCTCACACGTGGTATCGCCGTACTCGGGAAGAGTAGCAGAATGTATTTTGGGGTGTAATTAGTTGTATGCATATGTTGTGTGTGAGAAATAACCTGATAATATGACAATTTAGTAAAAAAAAAAAAAAAAAAAAAAAAAAAATCTTTCTTTTGCAAAGAATTGTGGGAAAAAATGACAACTTAAAAAAACTCACCATGCTACTTACTTAATACCTTGGGATGTCTACTTTGTAAAAAGGGGTCATTTGGGGGGTATTTGTACTTTCCTGACTTGTTAGTGTCTCAAGAAATGAGGTACACCTGATGTACTGAAGGTCTGATCAGAAGTGATCAATTTTCAGTGATTGGCACCATAGTTTGTAGACTCTATAACTTTCACAAAGACCAAATAATATATACTAATGTGGGTTATTTTTACCAAAGATATTTAGCAGTATAAATTTTGCCCAAAATTTATGAAGAAAAATTACTAATTAGCAAACATTTATGACAGAAACAAAGAAAAAGGCATTTTTTTCACAAAATTTACGTTTTATTTTATTTATAGCACAAAAATTAAAAAACCCACTAGTAATTAAATACCACTAAAAGAAAGCTATATTTGTGTGGAAAAAAGGACGCAAGTTTCATATGGATACAGTGTTGGATGACTGAGTAATTGTCATTCAAACTGTGAGAGCGCTGAAAGCTGAAAATTGGTCTGGTCAGGAAGGGGGTGTAACTGCACTGTATTGAGGTGGTTAAATCTCTTTTCAGAATGTAGTTATATCTGTTCTCCTGCCTCTGAAGAAGGGAATTTCTTCCTGAAACATGTCAGACTTCTGGAGCTCACTTATATGATTATAGAACCTAGTTTGCCCAGAGATTGTATGTGTGTATATATATATATATATATATATATACATACATACATACATACATAAACATTATGTGTGGATTTTTATGTCTATGTATATGTCGTTTTTTTTTTCCTTTTTTTATGTAAAAAAAATCATTTTTGAATAAATATATTTCTTTTATAATATAAATTTTGTTTGCCTTAAAAGTCCTACTGTACTGCGGGGTACTGATATCCCTCTAATCAGGAATTCGCAAAAAATAAAAACTTTAGTAGATCAGGCCTGTACCCCTTTCACTGCCAGAGCCATTTTTGCAGGGTTTTTTTGCTTTTTTTTTTTTTTTTGTTTAACCACTTGCCGACCGCCGCACGACGATATACGTCGACAGAATGGCACGGGCAGGCATATGGGCGTACCTGTACGTCCCTGCCTTCTCGCGGGTGGGAGGCCCGATCGGGCCCCCCCCCCGGTGCCTGCGGCGGTCGGTATTCGTTCGGGAGCGATCCGGGATGAGGGGGCGGCCATTCATTCATGGCCACCCCCTCGCGATCGCTCCCGACGAATGGAAATGCTCCGTAACATCACTTCCTCTCCTGTAATGTAAACACAGGCAGAGGAAGTGATGTAATCTCTCCCTTGTGTCGGTATTTTTCGTTCCGGCACCAAGGAGAGAGGATCGGTGAGTTGCACCAACACGACACTACACAGTAGAACATGCCAGGCACACTCAAACCCCCCCTTCACCCCCCGATCACCCCCCCAATTACCCCTGCCCCCCCAGTCACAGTGACACCAATTGCATTTTATTTTTTTTATTTTATTTTTTTGCATTGGTGTCATTTGTGACTGTAATAACTGTTAGGGCAGTTAGGGTTAGCCCCCTTTAGTTCTAAGGTACCCCCCTAACCCCCCCAATAAAGGTTTAACCCCGTGATCACCCCCCGTCGCCAGTGTCACTAAGGCTGGGTTCACATTGCAGCGGTTTATGAGAACGGATGTGATTCGCACCGCACTGCAGTGCAAATCACATCCGATCTCTGTGCGATTCGAGTTCAGCCATACAGATAGTATGGCTGAATTTGCGTCGCACCCGCCGCAAACTCGCACGGGACCCTTTTTTTGGTCCGCAGCAGAATCGGATCGCATGGGTGTTCACACCATGCGATCCAAGTTTGCAGATCGCACTGCGATATGCGAACTGATCTGGGGGTGTCATTAACATTTCACTGACACTCCCAGCAGTTCGCATAGGGCAGTGTGAACTGCCGCCGGGAGGCATGCCATGCGGGAACCCGCCGCGGATTCGTGGCGTTCCCGCATCGCTCCAGTGTGAACCCAGCCTAATAAGCGATCGTTTTTCTGATCGCTATATTAGTGTCACAGGTGACGCTAGTTAGGCAGGTAGGTATTTAGGTTCGCCGCAGCTTTTTATAGCGCCAGGGACCCCCATATACTACCGCATAAAGCCCCCTGATTGCCCCCTAGTTAACCCTTTCACCAGTGATCACCATATAACTGTTACAGGTGACGCTGGTTGGTTAGTTATTTTTTTATAGTTTCAGGGCACCCGCCATTTATTACCTAGTCTCACTCGTGTACCCCTAAATTTAGGGGTGTCTACTTTCCAAAATGGGGTCATTTGGGGGGGGTTTGTGCCATCTTGGCATTTTATGGCCTTCAAAACTGTAACGCCCTTAGAAAGCCTGAAGGCGGTGCTTGGTTTTCGGGGCCCCGTACGCGGCTAGGCTCCCAAAAAGTCCCACATATGTGGTATCCCCGTACTCAGGAGAAGCAGCAGAATTTATTTTGGGGTGTCATTTCACATATGTCCATGGCATGCGTGAGCAATATATCATTTAGTGACAACTTTGTGAAAAAAAAAAAGTTTGTAATTTTCCCGCAACTTGTGGCAAAATATAAAATATTCCATGGACTCAACATGCCTCTCAGCAAATAGCTTGGGGTGTCTACTTTCTAAAATGGGGTCATTTGTGGGGGTTTTGTGCCATCTTGGCATTTTATGGCCTTCAAAACTGCAATAGGTAGTGAGAAGTGAAATCAAATATTTACGCCATTAGAAAGCCTGAAGGCGGTGCTTGGTTTTCGGGGCCCCGTACGCGGCTAGGCTCACAAAAAGTCCCACATATGTGGTATCCCCGTACTCAGGAGAAGCAGCAGAATTTATTTTGGGGTGTCATTTCACATATGCCCATAGCATGTGTGAGCAATATATCATTTAGTGACAACTTTGTGTAAAAAAAAATAATATTTTTTTTTTTGTCATTATTCAATCGCTTGAGGCAAAAAAATAAAATATTCAATGGGCTCAACATGCCTCTTATCAATTTCCTTAGGGGGTCTACTTTCCAAAATGGGGTCATTTGGGGGGGTTTTGTACAGCCCTGCCATTTTAGCACCTCAAGAAATGAGATAGGCAGTCGTAAACTAAAAGCTGCGTAAATTCCAGAAAACGTACCTTAGTTTGTAGATGTGACAACTTTTGCGCAAACCAATAAATATACAGTTATTGACTTTTTTTTTACCAAAGACATGTGGCTGAATAAATTTTGGCCTAAATGTATGACTAAAATTGAGTTTATTCGATTTTTCTAATAACAAAAAGTAGAAAATATCATTTTTTTTCAAAATTTGCGGTCTTTTTACGTTTATATCGCAAAAAATAAAAATCGCAGAGTCAGTCAAATACCTTTAAAAGAAAGCTCTATTTGTGGGAAAAAAAGGACGCAAATTTTGTTTGGGTACAACATTGCATGACCGCACAATTACCAGTTAAAGCAGCGCAGTGCCAAATTGTAAAAAGACCTCTGGTCATTGACCAGCAAAATGGTCCGGTCTGAAAGTGGTTAACCACTTAAGGAGAAAGCCTCTTTTTGAGATTTGTTTTTTACAAGTTAAAAACATTTTTTTTTGCTAGAAATTTACTTATAACCCCCAATCATTATACTTATGCCCCTGACACTCCCAATACAGCCCTGACCCCCCACTACACCCTAGAAGTGAAAAAAAATGAAAATTGTATACTCAGCTTTCCATAATTTTCCTTTCCTGACGCATCTTCATGACAGCACACACACTGGGTTGTGACTCCGCCCCCACAACCTAACAGGATTGGTTTAACTAAATTTGAAGGGGAGACACCCCGCTGCGTCAGGAAAGGAAAATTATGGAAAGGTGTGTATACAATTTTCCGTTTTCCTGACGCCTTCATGGCAGCACACACTGGGAAATAACTCACCAGTCAGGTGGGTGCAAGAAAAATAATATTTATTCCTTATAATGCGGAAGAATTGGCTCTAACAATGGATCTACCGAAGTCTGCCATGGACAAGTGAGCAGAATCCACTCTGTAGTGGGAAATGAAAGTGTGTCTGGAAGACCATGTTGCTGCTCTGCATATTGTCTCTGGTGAGACCCTGCAATACGCTGCCCAGGAGGTAGCCACTGCCCTAGTCGAATGAGCCCTGATGTCTTCAGGAACTGTGAGATGCTGGGTGGAATACACCTTCTTAATGGCTCTCACTAACCAGGATGCAATAGTGCGTGAGGAGGCTGCTTGCCCCCGTCTGATCCCTTGGGGAACGACCATGAGAGAATCAGTCCTTCTAAAGGAGGTGGTAGCTGCTAAGTAGTTAATGATGGTAGTCTTGACGTCCAGTGGATGAGGTTCACCCTGATCATCGGTGAAGGATGGAAGGATGATGTCTTTGTTGTAATGGAAAGAAGTTGTTACTTTTGGTACAAAGTGATGTGAAGGTCTTAGAACCAGTCTATCAGGAAAAAAAACTAAGTAGGGTTCCGAAATCATTATTGCCTGAATCTCAGATACTCTCTTTGCTGATGTTATTGCAATGAGGAAGGAAAGCTTCAAAGTCCAGTCCCATAGTAAAAGCGATTCGGATGGAATAAACAGAGGATTAGAGAAAGCATGGAGGACTACCGACAGATCCCATGATGGGAAAATTGGTTTCCTGGGAGGTTTAATCTTTAGACCGGCTCTTAGAAATTGTATTATCAGAGGGGGAAGTGCCCACCTAGTACCTGTCTTAGCAGACAGTGCAGATATTTGTACCTTAAGGGTATGTGAGCTCAGACCCTTGTTAACTCCTGATTGAACAAACTATAGAATTTGAGAATGTTCCGGAGAAAAAGGGTTCCATTCTTTCTGTTGGGCCATGGAGCGGAATTTTTCCCAAATCCTTGAATAGATGGTGTTAGTAGTGTTTTTCCTGGCTTGCATCAGGGTTGATATAACTTCATGAGAACAGCCTTGTGCCCTTAGCCTAGCCCTCTCAACCTCCAGGCCATCAGATGCAACTTCTCTGGTGTTGGGTGTAAGAACTGTCCTTGGGATAGGAGATCCGGGGTTATTGGAAGAGGAATTGGACGTTGAAGGCTGAGCTATAAAAGGGTCATAAACCACGGTCTTCTTGGCCAAAGTGGAATTACTGTCACTGAGGACCTCCGGAGCCTGGACAGGAATCTCGCGATTAACGGAGTAGGAGGGAATATGTACCCCAGCCTGAAATTCCACGGATGGATCAGACAGTCCACCCCCTCGGCTGATGGAAACAAACCAGTCCACAGGAACCTGAGACACTTGGTATTCCTTGGTGTGGCTGCTAATTCTATTTCCGGCATTGCCCAGGCTTCTGTAAGGAGAGAGAAGGCTTGAGGGCTCAGAGGCCACTCGTTTGATAGGGTCTCTTGACTCAGGTAGTCTGCTAACATGTTCTGTGCCACTGGGACATACACTGCCCTCAAGTCTGTTAGGTGTATCTCAGCCCATTCCAAGATGGGACGGACTTCCTCCATCAGCGTGACACTCCTGATGCCTCCTTGTTTCTGAATATAGGACACTGCCACTCTGTTGTCCATCCAGATAAGCACATTCTTTCCCCTTAGGAGCGGTGTGAATGCCCTAAAAGCGTGGAAAGCCACCCTGAGTTCCAGTATGTTCGAGACCACAACTTGTGCCTGGAGATGCCATTGGCCCTGGGCTGCCTGATTTTGAAAGTGGGCTCCCCAGCCGCTCTGGCAGGCATCCGCGGTGACTACATTGGGGTCCGGAGGGACTATCCGCCTGCATTTTCCGAGATTGCTTGGGTGCGTCCACCACCATATTGATCGCTTCACTAATCTGGAGATGAGAATGGTCTGATACATCCCACTGCTTGAGAAATGAGTTCTGCAGGACTCTCATGTGCCATTGTGACCATTGCACCATAGGTATAGTTGCGGACATAGACCCCAGTATACTCAGGCAGGCTCTAGCTGGTAGATGATTTGTTGATAACAGCTTTCGCATTTTCTGTTTTAAAGGCTGAACCTTCTCTTGAAGGAGCTGTACCCGGTTTGATTTTATGTTTAAATTTGCTCCCAGAAATACCATATTTTGAGTGGGTTGTAGACGGATTTTCTTCCAATTGATTATCCAACCAAAATTCTGGAGAGTTGTAAGAAGAAATTCCCGGGGTTGGATCAGCGTCTCCCCGACTTTCTGCTAAAAGTAGGATATCGTCTAGGTAATGGTGAATTCACAATCCCTTGTTCCTGAGGAATGCCACTAATGGTAACAGAACCTTGGTGAATGTCCTGGGTGCCGAGGAGATGCCGAATGGGAGGCACCAAAATTGGAAATTACATCGATTGATGGCGAACCGAAGGAACTTTTGAAAAGCCGGATGAATTGGGATATGAAGATAGGCATCCGATAAATCTATTAATAGCATCCAGTCTCCCCTAGATTTATTGCCAGGAGTATGGACTGGGGACTTTCCATTTTGAAAGCTTCCACTTTGATGCCTTTGTTGAGTTTCTTGAGATCTAACACAGGTCGTAAGTCTCCTGTCTTTTTCTTTACCAGAAACAAAGGGGAATAGATTTCCTCTGCCACTCTGACTTGATGGGACTTCCAGAATAGCCTGTTTAAATTCTGCTACGTATTTTTTTAGCAGACTTATTTTGGATGGTGAGAATGGCAATCTGGTTGACTGGAAGTGATTTCCTGGGAGTCTGTGAATTTCCATTTGTGTCCAAATTTGATTGTGGACAGTGTCCATAGATCTTCTATATGATTTGTCCAGATTTGAATTAAGTTCTTTAGCCTGGCGCCCACGTGAGCCGGGTGGGCAGGCGAATTTTCAAAACAATTTCTGCTGCTCCCCTGCCGGGGTAGCCTTGGATTTTTGCATCCTCGGGAAAGAAGGTTTTGTTTTCTTCCAGTCTCTTCTAAATTCCTTACCAGGACGGTAGGATCTAGATTCTCTGTACTTATCTGGAAGATTACGTTTGTAAGTCAGCCCTTTCTGGGCCTTGGGTCTTCTATCGGAGCGAATCAGACCCGACTTCCCTTCTGTTACCTTGGAGATGGTGGAGTCTAATTTGGCACCGAATAGATTTGAGCCATCGTACGGAATTCTGCACCAGTTTGTTTTGGATGCTGTATTGGCCATCCATGATTTAAGCCACAAGGCTCTTCTTGCTGTTACTGAGGCTAGCATTGCCCTGGCTGAGGATTTTTTGATATCCACTGAAGCCTCTGCTACAAAGTCACCCAGCAGTCTGATTTCTTGAAGAGAGGAAATTATTGTTCCCATTTTGATGCCATCTTGTAGATCTTTTTCTATCTTGGTTGCCCATCCTGAGATGGCCTTATGCCGCGTACACACGATCAAACAATCCAGTGGAAAAGACCGGTGGACTCGAGTCCGCCGGACAATCCCCCGGTGTGTGGGCTTTTTTACCTAAAAGTAGTTTTGCACCAAAATATGTCCGCCGGACAATACGGCCGTGTGTGTGCTAGTCCGCCGTACTTTTGAAATGAATGGACTTTTCCCGCACGTAGAAATGTCCGCTCATTTTGAGCGTGGCTCCAGGTAGCCGGGACTAGCAAAGGAAGCATCGCTGGCCCTGTCACCTGGTATGGAGTTAAAGGGGAAGCCCTTCGCCAAAAAACGGTGTGGAGGTCCCCCCTAGGTCCATATCAGACCCTTATCCGAGAACGCTACCCGGCCAGTCAGAAAAGGGGGTGGGGATGAGCGAGCGCCCCCCTCCTGAGCCGTACCAGGCCGCGTGCCCTCAACATGGGGCCCCCGCGGCCCCCCCACCCCAAAGCACCTTGTCCCCATGTTGATGAGGACAAGGTCCTCTTCCCGACAACCCTGGCCGTTGGTTGCCGGGATCTGCGGACGGGGGGCTTATCGGAATCTGGGAGCCCCCTTTAATAAGGGGACCCACGGATCCCGGCCCACCACCCTATCTGAATGAGTATGGGGTACAATGTACCCCTACCTATTCACCTGTGAAAAAAAAACACAAGACGTGTTTTTAAAATAATTTATTGGACAGCTCCGGGGGTCTTCTTCAGTCTTGGGGGGTCCGAGCTGTGGTAATTGCTGGCCTACAGACACCCCCGGCTGTAGAATATGCCGCAGGTCAATTTTCCGATCGAGCACGTCCCGAAAAGAGACAGCATCCTCGATTGGTAGTGTGACGTGGCATTAATCAAAGACTTTACTTTTGATTAGTTCAAAAGGTACATCTTCGCCAGTCTGTTAGTAAGGCTAGATCGCATATCTGATCTCTCCCACTCGTCTTTAATGAGATCCTTGAATTCTTCTATAAACGGAAAAGATTCTGGATCTCTTTAAATTTGGGAAATATTTCCAAATTTTTTGTGGTTCCGCCTTATCGTCTTCCCAGCTGATCGCTTCCTTCACTGACTCCACTAGAGAAAAATTTAACCCTACTGATATTTCCTGACCTTCATTTTCAGAGGAAGATTCTGATGCCTGGGTGTAATGGGGTTCTGCTAAAGATGTACTAGGAGCTGCTCTATCCATTGTCGGTGCTGTTGATTACAAAATGGACTCCTGCACTGATTCTCTTATGAGCTCTGAAGCCATCCTTGCGTCTGCTTCCTTCTCTTTGGTAGCTTCATTGAAGCAAGAGCGGCAGGCTAGTTTATCTGGCAGTGCCAGAGCGCCGCATTCCCAGCAAGCGTTGGCTGCAGGTCGGGTGTGGCGGCTCTGATGGTGCGAGGAAGGAGACTGCCTGCGATTTGACCGACTATGGCGTAAATAGCTGTGCCGCGAGTGGCTATGTCGTCGATGGCGAGATGGAGATCTTGAGCAGCTCCTGCAGGACCTTCTGCTTAAAGTATGGTTTGATCTTCTCCCATGCCTGGAACTTACAGCTCTTGATCTGGTTGGGCTGCCAAGAAAATGCAGCATTTAGGGGTCTGGCACTCTTTTTTCCTCCCCTTCTTCAATACTTACCTATAACTGGTACGTACAGCCTCTTACCTAGTCTGTTGAAGGTGGTCTGCGTGGGCAGTGGACTCCGTAGGGAAAAAAGGGACACTGCAGTCTGAAGAAAATATAAGAGAAATAATGCAGTATTTCTGTATGTATGTATGTATGTATGTATATATATATATATATATATATATATATATTAGCCATAATATATTTTCAATACAAATGTAGGCAAAAAACTCAAAAACTAGTGAAAAAAGTGACTTACATCCAAGCTTGAGCGATTTGGGGCAGACAGAGCAGATACTTGCTGGATGCAGGAACCAGATCAGTTTCTTAGTAGCAGCAGCAGCAGAAGAAACAGAGAAAAAACTCTGTGTTTAAAAATGGCGCCATTGCAGCGGCTAAATGACACTCTGGCGCATGCTCAGACACTCCCCGAGCATTCCAGCGCCATCTTGGATAAGGGCACAATGTAAACTAGCCTATCCCTAGCTCTGCACATGCACAGAACAGTGAGAAAGACGACGTCGGCCATAACAGCACAGCGGTGGACAGTAAGAGCCAGCAGACGAGAAAAACAAAGTAAGAAAATGTTTAAAAGGGGAAAAAGGAAAAAAAAGGAGGAGTGAAAGGGAAAGTGCACTGCAAAAGGAAAGGCTTCTTTAAAGCTTATTAAATGCCAAAATTCAGTCGCCCCCTGAGACGGAATGGGGGTTCCCTCCATAAAAGCTCCTTTATTCATTTGCTTTTTATAGCGCCAGGGACCCCCATATACTACCGCATAAAGCCCCCTGATTGCCCCCTAGTTAACCCTTTCACCAGTGATCACCATATAACTGTTACAGGTGACGCTGGTTGGTTAGTTATTTTTTTATAGTTTCAGGGCACCCGCCATTTATTACCTAGTCTCACTCGTGTACCCCTAAATTTAGGGGTGTCTACTTTCCAAAATGGGGTCATTTGGGGGGGTTTGTGCCATCTTGGCATTTTATGGCCTTCAAAACTGTAACGCCCTTAGAAAGCCTGAAGGCGGTGCTTGGTTTTCGGGGCCCCGTACGCGGCTAGGCTCCCAAAAAGTCCCACACATGTGGTATCCCCGTACTCAGGAGAAGCAGCAGAATTTATTTTGGGGTGTCATTTCACATATGCCCATGGCATGCGTGAGCAATATATCATTTAGTAACAACTTTGTGAAAAAAAAAAAAAGTTTGTAATTTTCCCGCAACTTGTGGCAAAATATAAAATATTCCATGGACTCAACATGCCTCTCAGCAAATAGCTTGGGGTGTCTACTTTCTAAAATGGGGTCATTTGTGGGGGTTTTGTGGCATCTTGGCATTTTATGGCCTTCAAAACTGTAATAGGTAGTGAGAAGTGAAATCAAATATTTACGCCATTAGAAAGCCTGAAGGCGGTGCTTGGTTTTCGGGGCCCCGTAATGAAGCTCCTGTGTCCCGTGATGTATGATCAAGAAAATTGGATTTTTTATATACAGCTTACCTGTAAAATCATTTTCTTGAGAGTACATCATGGGACACAGAGCTCTTGCCCCTCTTGGGTTTTACGTGGTTTCTTATTGCTTTGCTACAAAACTGAGGTGCCTCCCATATGGGAGGGGTTATATAGGGGAGGAATTCTCCTTAACCACTTCAATACAGGGCACTTAAACACCTTCCTGCCCAGACCAATTTTGAGCTTTCAGCGCTGTCGCATTTTGAATGACAATTGCGCGGTCATGCTACACTGTACCCAAATTAAATTTTTATCATTTTTTTCCTACAAATAGAGCTTTCTTTTGGTGGTATTTGATCACCTCTACGGTTTTTATTTTTTGCGCTACAAATAAAAAAATACCGAAAATTTTGAAAAAAAACGTTTTTTTTGTTTCAGTTTCAAAACTTTGTAAATAAGTACGTTTCTCCTTCACTGATGGGCACTGATGGGGCTACACTGATGGGCACTGATAAGGCGGCACTGATGGGCACTAATGATGTGGCACCAATGAAGTGGCACTGATGAGGTGGCATTGATGGACACTGATAGGCGGCACGGATGGACACTGATAGGTGGCACAAATTGGCACTGATAGCTGGCACGGATTGGCATGGATGGGCGACACAGATGGGCATAGATAGGCGGCACAGATGGGCATGGGTGGGCACTCATAGGCGGCACAGGTGGGCACTCATAGGCGGCATTGGTGTTATACTATACTAATGGATGCCAATCAGTGCCAAACAATAATGCATGCCAATCAGTGATGCCCATTGTGGGCACTGATTGGCATCCATTATGGGCACTGATTGGCATCCATTGTGCTGACTGGCATCCCTGGTGGTCTAGGGAGGATTACCTTTTCCCTAGTGGTCTGGTGGCGTCCCTGGTGGTCCAGTGTGGGCATCCTTGGGGGGGGCTGTGCTGATAATCGATCAGCACAGACCCCCCCTGTCAGAGGAGCAGCCGATCGGCTCTCCTCTACTCGCGTCTGACAGACGTGAGTGAGGAAAAGCCGATCACCGGCTCTTCCTATTTACACTGTGATCAGCCGTGATTGGACAAGGCTGATCACGTGGTAAAGAGTCTCCATCGGAGACTCTTTACCGAGATCGTAGTTGCCGGGTGTCAGACTGACAGCCCGCAACAACGATCGCCGCGATGCGCGCCCCCGGGGGCGCGCAGCGGCTCATAATCCTGATCACGTCATATGACGTCCGATCAGGATTATGAAACCACTTTGCCACCGTCAATTGTCTATAGGGCGGGCGGGCAAGTGGTTAATTGGGGTCAACCAGTGTCCAATCACCAGAGGTGCCTATATAACCCACTATGTAATGAAGCTCCTGTGTCCCGTGATGTACTCTCAAAAAAACGATTTTACAGGTAAGCTGTATATAAAAATCCAATTTTTCTTTTCTTACATCAGGGGACACAGCGCCATAGTAATAACTATGTGGGATGTCCCATAGCAATGGCAACTGAAAGGGGGGGGGGGGGCAGACTCAAGGAAACAGGAGGCCAGAGGACTCATACTGCAGCCTGCATTGTATGCTGGGCCCAAAGGCAAACTCCTCATGACCTTTAATATCGATTTGAAAAAAAAAAAATCGGATAAACGTCTGAACCAAAGACCAATGTTGCGGTCTTACAGATGTAAGCCATAGAGGCCTGATAATGCATCACCCAAGAGCCACTAATTGCCCTGGATGAATGTGCTCTTAATATGAGAAGGAAGAATTTTCTTTTTTTTTTAACATGAGTTCTTTTTATTGAAAACATTTTGCACATACAAAAATAAAGTGTATCGAATTGGTAGCATATGCTTGTCTCTGTTTGACTCTTATACATAAACACAAAATTACATTCACAGAAATAAGTACATCAGTGCATAGCATTCAAATTGGTACCAGAGCCATACAAACCCCTCCATGGGGCCACCCACCCTAACCCGCCAACTCCCGACATTTCTCCATGGACTCACCCAGAGTGCATGACAGTGCCCATCTAGAATCAAACCACTATATGCATGTTGCAGAGCTCTTTAGCCATCTGTCCCAAACTTTCTCATATTTGGAGGGGCACCCCCTATGGGTATATATAAGTTTCTTGTACGGTAGTACATTATTAACTTCCCCGATCCATTGTGAGACGGTTGGGGGATCAGGTCTCATCCAGACTCTGGCAATAACTTTCCGCGCAGAAAATAGCGTTTCATGCAAAAATACTTTAGTAAATTTATTAGAGTCAGGATCCGGGAAGATTCCCAAAAGACACGGTTTCGGCTGAAGTGTTATGGGGGAGCCCATCGTGTCGTGTAGGAATCTCACCACCTGCGACCAGAACATTTGAATTTTAGGGCATTTCCACAGGAGATGAAAGAAGGTACCAGTTTCTTGGGTACACATATGGCAAGTGCTAGAGTAAGTGTTATTATATTTTGAAATTTTAAGCGGTGTGAGATATGCTCTATGCATTATAAAGACTTGGGTCAATCGGTCAGAGTTTGGGTGATGCTAGTTTACAGGTGTCTAAAGCATCACTCCATTCATCATCTGTGATAGGTCCTATCTCCCCCACCCATCTATTTTTTAATGCGTACGCTGCCACAGTCATGGAAGGAAGCAACAGCATAACATAAAACTGTGAGATGAGTTTTTTGGGATATGGGTTTTTAATGGCTGCCAGAGGATTGTTGGCTAGGGAGAGATCGTCTAGGGGAAATTGAGCACGATACTCGTGACGAAGCTGTAGATATCTATGATAATAGTGATTAGGGAGCCCATATTCAGATTGTAAATAATGAAAAGATTTTAGTTTACCACCAGAGGTTATGTGAGACATATAAAAAATGCCCCTTCTACTCCACATTACACTGCCCACGATCCGTTGAAACTCAGGGAGAATCCTATTGTTCTGAGATATTTAATAGTGTCCCCCCTCTGTAAGGGAAGCAGGGCCCTGTCTCTAGCAGGCGGAAAACTATCCAGGGGAAGAATTTAGGACTTGTCCCAATTAATTTTTAGACCAGAAAATACCAAATTTTTCTATCAGAGCTAGAGCTAGTGGGAGTGAGTGGTCTGAGTCATTGAGATAAAGTAGAGTATCATCTGCGTATGTGCTGATCTTCTCCGTGATCCCACCCCTGCACATACCCACTATTCCCGTATGCGCACGAACCGCCATGGCCAATGGCTCTGCCGCCAGAGCGTAAAGCAGAGGCGACAAGGGACACCCCTGCCTAGTACCTCTAGAGAGGGGGAATTGTTCCGAGGGCCGGCCATTGGCGAGTACTCTGGCAACAGGGTTCTGGTAGATTAATTGGATCCACTTAATAAATTTGGGCCCCAGTCCGAATTTAGCCAGGCAGGGCCATAAGTACTGCCACTCAACAGAGTCAAACGCTTTGGCTGTGTCCAAGGCGACTATTATCCTAGAACGTGCGTTATCATGGGGGGTCTGGAGGTTAATAAATAATCTCCGAAGATTAAACGATGTGTTTATGCCTAGCATAAATCCTGCTTGATCTTCATGGATCAATGAAAGAATCACTTTGTTGAGGCGGATGGCAAGAACCTTTGCTAGTATCTTGACATCCACCTGCAACAGAGAAATGGGACGGTAAGACTCCGGGAGGTGAGGATCCTTCCCGGGCTTGGGAATGAGGACTATGGTCGCCGGAAGTTCAGAAGTTTCAAAAATACAGTTATATAATATTAGCAGCTTGAGGACCAGTAAATCTAGGTAAGTAGAGTAAAATTCTGCCGGTAGCCCATCTGACCCTGGGGCTTTAGATGACGGGAATGCAGCAATAGCAGACACAATTTCGTCCCTTGTTAGGGGTCCTTCTAGTTCTTGGGCCTGTTCCTCAGTCAGGTGCGGAAAATGTAACCCCATCAAAAAGGATTCCATCTGGGAGAGGTCTTCCGAGACTGTGGTTGTGTAAAGAGAGGTAAAGAAGTCACGAAACATCCTCGTGACCTGTATGGGATCAGTCTCAAGCCCACCGTGTGCTGAGTGGAGGGAGATCACTATTGGGGGGTCTCTCCTCACTATGAACTAGGTAGGCTAGTAGCTTCCCCGCTCGTTCACCATGCTTAAATGACCTCTGCCTGAGGAAGAACAGCTTCTGTTTGGATTTTTCATAAATCAATTGATCCAGTGCTCTGGAGCATAATTTAAGGCTACCTGCCTTCTCTGTCGTGGGATCATTTATAAATTCTCTCTCAACCGTCTGTAAAGTATGTGTCGCCTCCTCTATGTTTGCCGTGGAAGAACGCTTCACCTTGTTAATTTGAGTCAGTAAAGTCATTCTAGCATGTAATTTAAACGCTTCCCAGACTATTTGTGGTCACGCTGACCCCTCATTAGTCTCAAAAAATGCCCCCCAACCCAATTCCAGATTATTGTCCTCTGGTAGGAGAGTCAACCAAAAGGGATTCAGACGCCGCGTTTTGGGGGGGGGGGGGTGTGTGTGCAGTAAGGAGAGTGTAGCCCAGTATGGACAATGGTCAGACAACGATCTGGGCAAAAAGCCCATATCTGTGAGTCTAGGTAGGAGTGATTTGGAGAAAAGCATGAGGTCTATTCGGGACATAGACTGGTGGGTGGCGGAGAAGAAGGTGTACGCCCACTGCATTGGGTGCCTGGTTCTCCATGTATTCGCCAGGTGGAAATCAGTGAGAAGCCAGGCAAATCTGATCAGTTGGGTGCACGGCGTGGTCTGAATGGAGTTAGTCATATAGAGATTTGTCCAGCACATTATTAAAATCCCCCATCCACACCACCGGAACAGCAGGATGGAGAGCCATATAGTTAAAACCCTCCATTAGTACACCAAACTGGAAGGGTGGGGGTACATAAAATGCCATTATAAGGATCACGTACCCATGTAATTTTGCTTTTATAAAAACAAATCTGCCCAAGGGGTCTATAACCGAATCCTGGAGTTCAAAGTGGGTATGTTTAGCAATAAGTAGGGAGACTCCTCTGGAGTGTGTAGTGTGAACAGAGTGGTATGCCCATCCTATTCAAGGGCACCGAAGCGCTCTTAACATAGGGCCCTCAGCGTGTGTTTCCACCAAAGCCACCACATCCGCCTTCATCTTTTTAAGTTGTCCAAAGACTGCTAACCTCTTGATGGGGTTCCCTCATTCCCCTCACATTCCATGTGAGGAATTTTAATGTGGCCATGGGCCTATACTTTAATTATTATAATATATATAATAATTAAAATGATGGAACTCCAGGAGACAGGCCAACCCTCTGGGTCAGAACAGCCGGGCCCCCCCCCCCCCCCAGCCGGAGGAGGGCCCCAACTGCACCACCAGATATGCATGGTACCAAAGAAAACAAGCATGTACAGCATCAAAAAGAACTTCATTAACCCGTATAAACCTTCTAACCCCCCACCCCGCCCTGCACTGACCCCAACTAGTGCAGGCATTAAACCCTAACTGCCAACAGGGCACAAACATTTTCCAACTTGTGAAGGAATAACATTGAATCAACAAAATACACAGAAAGGTGTCATAGTATGATAGCACAGTGTTTTGCCATTTATTCCAACACAAGTAGTGCATAATAAGGCACTGGGCGAAACTTCGCTGAGCTATGTGACACTATAGGACTGTGCTCACTAGTCAAGGTGAGCTTGCTGATAAGGTGTTCCCCTCCGCCGGCAAGGAGGGGCCTCAACTATATACTCCTGTAGAAATTATAAAAGATAAAGTCTCGACCCGGTCATGGGTAAATTTAGTGGCAATGATCCAACATATGGCAAGTACCCCAGGGTAGGAATGATGTCATTATCAACAGGTGCCTCAGCCAAACAAACTGCAAAGGGAGCTGTCCCAATCTTGGAGGAAAGTTTGTGATGATGCTGGATATCCCAAAGCCCATGGGGAATACAGACTCCTCTATTGCGGATGGCTATCTGAGTCAGTGAGCAATGTCCATATGCAGTCAGATGCCATGTCACCGCGTATCTTATCGCAGGCTGTAACAACAGTAGATGCAGCTTGAGGGGGACCTGTGACAATATGAGGCTGTGGTGTCAAATCTGGCATCCCAAAACTTTCGGCCCGGGAGTGGTAGAAACAAGAGCAATGCATTTTTCAAACCACTCTGTGGGCAAAAGGGGATGAGGATCCCTCTCAGGCAATACAGGTGTAGCCAGAGATGGTGAATGGGGAGAAGAGGGGGCAATTCAAGTGTACAGAAGCTGTACATATATACTCATCTGTTGGCATCTCGGTGTTACAGCCATGTCAAGGCTGTCTCAGGATCCTCAAAGAAGTGGGCCCGGTCAGTGCCTTCCACACGCAGGTGGGACGGAAACAACATGGCGTATTTTATGTTTTTTATCCGCAGGCGCCTTTTCACTTCCATAAAATGTTTTCGTTTTTTCTGGACTTCAGCAGAAAAGTCAGGGAAGATTGCTATGGTTTTGTTATCAAATGGGATGTTCCCTTTTTCCCTGCTAAGGTGAAGGATAGTATCCCTGTCCCTGAGGTTTAGGAATTTGGCAATAAAGGTGCGGGGAGGTGCCCCAGGTGGCGGCAGTTTACCCGACAGTCTGTGTGCGCGCTCCACTACAAACATGGGGGAGAACGAATCCCTTCCATATGTATCTGAGGGGAGCGTTTCCAAAAAAGTCGGGGGGTCCCTTCCCTCCACTCCTTCTGGCAGGCCTATAAAGCGCAGGTTACACCTGCGAATCCTATTCTCAATATCATCCTGTTTCTGTAGGATTTGATTCACTTGGTGTTGCATGGCCTCCGATGAGATCTACAGGGGAGGGAGTCCTCCACATTGCCCAGGCGTGTCTCAGCCTCTGTAACTCTCTCCCTTTGTTTCTGAAAGTCTTGCCTAACCAGTGATATATCTACCTTTACCTCTTCAATCCTTGCCATGAGGTTGGTCTGGCAGTTCGTGATAGCTTCTTGACATGCCGTTATAGCCTCCAGGAGTCTGACTGTGTCCGTGCTCCACGCGCTCTCCACCCCCTGCATGGCGTCGCCATCTTGGTCCGCTGAGTCTGCCTCATCATGCTGAAATTGGGAAGGTTTAGCGGCCGCAGCTGTGTTCCTCTTCGGTGGCGACATGTGCCCAGGGGTTGCCCGGTCTGCGGAGCAGCTGGAGCAGGGAGAATCTGCAGTCTGGGTCTCAGGATATGCGGCCGGCGGAGCTCAGCTCACTTGCGTCCTATCTCATGCCGCTCCAGGCCACAAGAATTTTCTTCTTTAAGCTGAAGCTTGATCAATCACTTGACAAACCTATCTGCAAAATAGTGGATCTTGAAGCTGCTTGTCCATATCTTGGACCCTCTGGCAGTACAAACAACCTGTGTTTTGTGAACCTGAGCGGTCGCCCTTAAGTAGATTCTGATCGCCTTTACTACATCAAGAGACTGTAGTGCTCTCTCTTCCCCAGATTAAGGCTTCTGGGGAGAAAGAAGGAATAATATCTTGGTTTAAATGAAAACCTGTTACCACTTTTGGTAAGAGTTCAGGATGAGGATATCAAATCACCTCGTCCCTATACATGATGAAATATGGCTCTTACAAGAAAGAGCCGTTAGTTCCAATATTCTTCTAGCAGAAGAAATGATAAGCAAAAGATTATCTTTCTTGTCAAAGAACCAAGAGAATTTCTTGTAAGGTTCAAACGGCTGATTTAACCCAGCCAACAAGACCAATCTTAAATCCTAAGGATTTAGAGGTGCCTTGATAAAGGGGAATAAGCTGTGTTACCCCCTGAATAAGCTACGCACCAAGAGTGGGAAGCAAGAGGCCGTAGGAAAAGACATAGACATCGGCCTGGATCTGGCTCTTGATAAAAGTCAAAGCCAGCTTCATTTCAGATCCCATATGCAGGAATCCTGCCTATTGACATACCTCCTGGGGTGCCAACCCCTGGATCCATACCAAGAAACCTATGCCTTTCAGATTCTATAGTAAGTGACTCTGGAAGCTGGCTTCCTGGCATTAGTCAAAGTAGACACTACTAAAAGGAGATCACCCACAATCTTTTATAGAGTGAGATTCAACAGTCAAACCTGTTAACTCCTTGTCCGTAAAGTAGGATGAAATACCGGACCCTGTACAAGAAGGTCTGGCTGTAATGGCAGAGTCCAAAGGACTTCAACTGCCCATCTTATGATCTAGATAAATTCAGATCTTCTGGGGCCACCAGAATCACCGCCTTCTGTTCCTGCTTAATCCTGCTGATAAGGAGTGGAAGTAGCAGAGCTGGAGGAAATGCATAGATCAGTGAGAACTGATCCCCTGGGAAGACTATTGCGTCTATTCCGCCTGCTAGCGGACCCCTTGTTTGACATCAAGTTGTCGACCTTACTAATGAATGTGGACGTGAATAGGTCCATGTCCGGAGTACCCCATCTGACATATTGCTAGAAAGATGTCGGGGTGAAGAGATCATTCTCCCAGAAATAATTGTTGGCGTCTCAAGTAGTACGCCTGAAATATTAAAATTGCCGATAGGCAAGGAGTGTTGTGTTCTGCCACATTTATTTATTTTTTGATGTAAGCCACCACCGCGGCTCTGTCAGACTGAACCCTGTCAGGACAGTCCTGTAATCTGACTGCCAAGATTCTATGGCCAGATGTACTGCCTGAAACTTCCAACAAAGTTGATAGGCAAGGTCCTCTAACCTGGACCATCTCCCCTGGACAGAATCTTCTTCAAGGGCTGATCCCCAGAATAGAAGGCTGGCATCTGTTGTTAACACCTTGCAGGATAAAGATTTTCCCTCCTGCTGGACAACAACCACCAATTTAGGCTCTGACCTAGGTCAGCAGCCAAGCGTATTGGAAACCATCCAACAGGATGGTGTCTTGAAGCAGTCTTTGAATTAAAAACTGTGCGTAAGGGACGGCCTTGAAGAAGGCCACCATTTTCCCTAAAAATCTCCTGCAGCCAAAATGAAGGAATGTTCCTTTCCTGATAAGTTGAATTAGCCCTACAATGAAACTGATTCACGACTGGGGTAAGAATACCTTCTTCTGTATGGTATCTATAACCAGCCCCCAAGTAAC
Organism: Lithobates pipiens; assembly: GCF_037356315.1. NCBI lineage: Eukaryota > Metazoa > Chordata > Amphibia > Anura > Ranidae > Lithobates > Lithobates pipiens. Next base: position 191,253,433 of record NW_027507718.1, on the reverse strand, counting down.
CTCCTTGATGGTTTTAAGAAGAATCTTCCTAGGCTGAGGATCCAACCTAGAGATTTCAGCTATCTACAGCTGAGATCAGACTCTGGCTTTAGACTTGAGACTGAATGATCTATTCAAAGTAGATCTTCTAATAGGCTTTTTTTTTTTTCTGGAACCTTAGGAGCATTCTATGAGGAGACAGACACTCTTGTGTAGGGATGAGCTTCGTGTTCGAGTCGAACGCATGTTCGAGTCGAACGCATGTTCGACTCGAACATTGGTCGTTCGTGCGTTCGCCGAATTCCGAACGTTTGGGCCGTTCGCGGCAAAATTCGTGTGGCCCACAATGCACTGCGATGGCGCAATGCATTGCTGTCTCACGATTGGCCAAGCATGCACTGTGACCCCGCATGCTTGGCCAATCGCAGCGCCAGTAGCGGGAAGAGCAATGGTTGGCCACAGGCATCCTGCCTGTGGCCAATCATAGCTCAGACTGTGTAGTGCACGCCCCACACTATATAAAGCTGCCTTTCAGGCGGCCTCGTGTAGTGTTTGTTAGCATCTGAAGCAGTGGGTGTTCTGTGTACCTTCAACACAGTTACACACCAATCGTTTTTGGCTGATTTACTATTTTGCTCTTGTGTAGTGGTTACTGTCTGTGCCCTGACTGCAGTATACACCACTATATTCACCTCACCTATATAGCTAGTGATCTAGCTTTAATAATAGAGCTTGCAGTCAGTAGTGTTAGTGCGTGCTGTCTGCGTGCTCTGTACCCAGTACATACCACTATATACACCTACATAGCTGTTCTCTATTTGAGCCCGATTGTCATTTGCTGGAGTTATTGGAAGTTGTGTGTGCCTCCAGCACAGCACAGTATACATCTGTATATACCCCTTTAACTCTGCTGTTTTCTTGTTATTGTCTGCGTGCCCTGACCGCAGTATACACCGTGATATTCACCTCACCTATATAGCTAGTGGTCCATCTTTAACAATAGAGCTTGCAGTCAGCAGTGTCACTCAGGAGATAGTGCGTGCTGTGTGCCTGCTCTGTACCCAGTACATACCGCTATTATCCACCTACATAGCTGTTCTGTATTTGGGCCCGATTGGCATCTGCTGGAGTTATTGGAAGTTGTGTGTGCTTCCAGCACAGCACAGTATACATCTGTATATACCCCTTTAACTCTGCTGTTTTCTTGTTATTGTCTGCGTGCCCTGACCGCAGTATACACCGTGATATTCACCTCACCTATATAGCTAGTGGTCTATCTTTAACAATAGAGCTTGCAGTCAGCAGTGTCACTCAGGAGATAGTGCGTGCTGTGTGCCTGCTCTGTACCCAGTACATACCGCTATTATCCACCTACATAGCTGTTCTGTATTTGGGCCCGATTGACATCTGCTGGAGTTATTGGAAGTTGTGTGTGCTTCCAGCACAGCACAGTATACATCTGTATATACCCCTTTAACTCTGCTGTTCTATAAAAAAGGCATCTGCAGGAGTTAGTGGGTGTTGTGTGCCTCCAGCACAATATAAACTACCCAACTACTGTTTTACCCAACTCCCTTCAGGCCATTACCATGTCTGGAAGGCCAGCAAGGAGAGGCAGACAGGCGCGAGCCGATAAAAGAGGGCAAGCAGGCTCTGTGTCTAGAGACAACAGTGCTGGTCGGGGACGCGGTGCATTGTCATCAGCACGTGGCCATGGGACATGCTTGTCCTTCTTTTCTGCAGCTGGACATGTTGAACCGCAACATGCCAACGACTTGGTAGAGTGGATGACCAAGCCCTCTTCATCCTCCTCATCCTCTCTCACTCAGTCTCAGGGTAGTAGAAAAGCAGCTGCCAACACATCGTCGTCCCTCCTCTCAATGTCATCATCAGTGACTCCTTCCCTAGACCCACCACGTCCTCCTGAGGAGTCTCCTGAACTCTTTGAGCACAGTGTTGGGTACATGCTCCAGGAGGATGCCCAGTGTTTGGTGGGCTCTGATGATGACACTCAGCTAGAGGAAGGCAGTAGCGTGAGCACAGAGAGAGGGGATGCTCAAGAAGGACAGCAATCTGGCAGTAATGTTCCACAAGCTGCAGCATACTGCCAGGTTTGCTACAGCGATGAAGAGGGAGGGGATGATGAGGGCACTGACTCCACGTGGGTGCCTGGAAGGAGGGAGGAGGAGGAGGAGGAGGCACATGTCCAACGAGGCAGGATGCCCTCCGGGGGCCAGCTTAGGGGCAGCACACTGACTGAATCACACCGCAGAGCTCCGCCTGCGCAGAGCGCTTCCTCTGCGCAGATCGCTTCCTCTGCGCGTTATTCTAAAAGTTCTTTGGTGTGGGCCTTTTTTGAGACGAGTGCATCAGATCGCACCGCTGCTATTTGCAACATATGTCTCAAGCGTATCTCACGTGGCCAAAACATCAGCCGCTTGGGCACCACATGCTTGACCAGACATATGTTGACCTGCCATGCAGCTCGTTGGCAAGCATACCTCAAAGACCCACACCAAAGAACAAAGCGGACCTCTCCTTGCTCCTCATCAGCTGGCATCTCCAACCCCACTAGACCTTCAGTCCTCTCTGAAACCTGCTCTGAGAGGAATGAAGGTGTAGAATTAGGTGTGTCACAGCCAAGTGCTTCCGGGAACTCTGCTAGTGGTACATCCACGTCCGATTATAGCAGACAAATGTCCCTGCCCCAGCTGCTGGACCGGCGGAAGAAATTTACTCCCAGCCATCCACATGCCCAGCGGTTGAATGCTAGCTTGGCTAAATTGCTAGCACTTCAACTGCTGCCTTTTCAGTTGGTAGATTCGGCCCCCTTCCGTGAGTTTGTACAATGTGCGGTTCCTCAGTGGCAGGTCCCCAAACGCCACTTTTTCTCACGGAAGGCAATTCCGGCTCTCTACCGGCATGTGGAAGGCAATGTCCTTGCCTCGCTGGACAGGGCAGTCAGCGGTAAGGTGCATATTACCGCTGACTCATGGTCCAGCAGGCATGGACAGGGACGTTACCTGTCTTTCACGGCCCATTGGGTCACTCTTCTGGCTGCTGGGAAGGATGCAGGACAAGGTGCAGTAGTATTGGAGGTTGTTCCGCCACCACGCCTCCAAAATGCTACTATTGGTTGTGACACACCTCTCTCCTCCACCCCCTCCTCTTCTTCTTCCTCCACGGCCTCTTCCAGTGCTCTGTCCTCAGAACCAGCGGTGCTCCGTAGGCGTTGCAGGGGCTACGCAAGTACGCAGGCAAAACGATGCCATGCCTGCGCTGGTTTGTTTGGGGGACAGGAGCCACACTGGGGCGGATGTTTTGTCAGCTCTGCAGGGGCAGGCCGAGAGGTGGTTGACGCCACGCCAGCTTAAGCCAGGAATGGTGGTTTGCGACAATGGCACCAACCTCCTCTCCGCCCTCCGACAGGGACAACTGACCCATGTGCCCTGTGTAGCTCACGTCCTTAACCTGGTGGTGCAGCGGTTCTTGGGCAGGTACCCCGGCTTACAGGATGTCCTGAAACAGGCCAGGAGAGTCTGTGTGCATTTCCGCCGATCATTTAATGCCTGTGCTCGGCTGGCTGAGCTCCAAAAGGAGTTGAACCTGCCCAAGAACCGCCTTATATGTGACATGCCCACCAGATGGAACTCAACATTGGCCATGCTGCAGCGGCTGCACACGCAGCAGAGGGCCATCAATGAGTACCTGTGCGACTACGGCACCAGGACAGGGTCAGGAGAGCTTGGTTTTTTCTCACCACGCCAGTGGGGCATGATCAGGGATGCATGCACTGTCCTGTCACCGTTTGAGGAGGCCACAAGGATGGTGAGCAGTGACAGTGCATGCATCAGTGACACTATACCTCTTGTCCACCTCTTGGAGCATACGCTGCATGGAATAATGGACAGGGCACTTGAGGCAGAACAGAGGCAGGAAGAGGAGGACTTCCTTGCCTCTCAAGGCCCCCTTTATCCAGACAGTGTTCCTGCTGTGCCACCCATCACACAGGAAGAGGGTGAGGAGGAGGAAGAGGAGGAGGAGGATGATTGTGTCAGCATGGAGGTGGAGGCTGGCACTCAGCATCAGCAGCAGCAGTCTTATAGGGATGATTTACAGTCCCAAGAAACACGTGGACTTGTACGTGGCTGGGAGGAGGTAGCTGCGGATCATGTTGTCCTTAGTGACCCAGAGGACTCCGGACCGAATGCCTCAGCTAACCTACGCTGCATGGCCTCCCTGATCCTGCAAAGCCTGCGGAAGGATCCTCGTATTCTTCAGATCAAGGAGAGGGACCATTACTGGCTGGCCACTCTCCTTGATCCACGGTACAAGGGTAAGGTTGCCGACCTTATCTTGCCATCGCAGAGGGAGCAGAGGATGAGACATCTCCGGGAGGCCTTGCAGAAAGCTCTGTGCAACGCGTTCCCAGAGACTGGGAGGTCACAAACTCCTGGTCCTGGACAACGTGTTGCTGAGGCATCAGTCAGAAGGAGCGGTGGAGAAGGTGGCCGTCTGACTGATGCGTTCAGACAATTTTTGAGTCCGCAGCCCCAAGGTATGATTGGTTCCAGCACCCATCGCCAGCGTCTAATTTACATGGTGCAGGAATACCTAGGGGCAAGGTCAGACTTGGACACCTTTCCCACTGAAAATCCTCTGGCTTACTGGGTCTTGAGGATGGATCACTGGCCAGAGCTTGCACAGTATGCAATTGAGCTACTGGCCTGTCCTGCATCCAGCGTTCTTTCGGAACGCACCTTCAGTGCTGCTGGTGGCTTCGTTACCGATCACAGGGTGCGCCTGTCCACCGAATCAGTTGATCGACTGACCTTCATCAAGATGAATCAGTCTTGGATCACCCACAGCTACCAAGCACCTGAAGCTGATGTAACCGAATAATTTTTTTGAAATACCACATCCCTTCAAGACTGCCTATGCTGATGCTGAGTGACTGTCCTGTTATGTTGATTGTCTATCCTCTTCCTCCTCCGCTGATATGTTGGAAGAACATTTTTGGTTCTGGGTGATGCCAGCAGCCCAATTTTTCTGCCCCTGTTTAACAGGGGCGTTTAAGTACAATTTTTGATGCAATGCTTTGCAGCAGGGCTAATTCCTGCAAAAAAACTAGAGTGTATGGCAGAGGTTGCAGTGTGATGGCACCAGTGCCTAAGGCCCAATTTTTCTGCCCCTGTTTAACAGGGGCGTTTAAGTACAATTTTTGATGCAATGCTTTGCAGCAGGGCTAATTCCTGCAATAAAACTAGAGTGTATGGCAGAGGTTGCAGTGTGATGGCACCAGTGCCTAAGGCCCAATTTTTCTGCCCCTGTTTAACAGGGGCGTTTAAGTACAATTTTTGATGCAATGCTTTGCAGCAGGGCTAATTCCTGCAATAAAACTAGAGTGTATGGCAGAGGTTGCAGTGTGATGGCACCAGTGCCTAAGGCCCAATTTTTCTGCCCCTGTTTAACAGGGGCGTTTAAGTACAATTTTTGATGCAATGCTTTGCAGCAGGGCTAATTCCTGCAAAAAAACTAGAGTGTATGGCAGAGGTTGCAGTGTGATGGCACCAGTGCCTAAGGCCCAATTTTTCTGCCCCTGTTTAACAGGGACATGTAATTACAATTCTTGATATAATATTTCACAGGAGGGCCCCTTCCTGTGCCCAACCAGAGTAACGGTGAGGACTTATAGTGTTGTGGCACCAGCACCACAACCACCAAAGGTCAATTTTTCTACCACTGTTCAACAATGGCATGTAATTACAATTCTTGATATAATCGTTCACAGCAGGGCGCTCCAGCGGCCACCAAGAGTCACTTTGAAGGCTTACAATGTTGTTGCAAAACCAACACCTTGTTCCGCCATTTCTGCAGAGCATATAGGGCAGGCCCCTACTTTCAAACATCCAATTTACAAACATCTCCTACTTGCAAACGGAAGGAGACAACAGCAAGTGAGATGAAAAAAGATGGACGACAAAACAAATTATACAGGGGTGATAACCCTTCCCTATGTTTTCCAAAAAGCTTAAAGATATTTTTTTTGACTGGAGCTACACTTTAAAAATGTACCGGTTGAAAATGACAAACAGATTCAACTTAACACAACAAACCTACACAGTCCCTGTCTTGTTTGCACCGCCTGTATACTGCTGTTCTGAGTATATAGGGCCTGGGGGCCACACGCATTTCCTTTTTTTAATATGGGTACGGGGTTCCCCTTAATATGCGTACAAGACCCAAATAGGCTGGTAATGGGCAGGGAGGGCTACCCATGCCATTTTTCTGAATGATTTTCAACCATATTGCAGGAACCAGATATAACATTAAAACCGCAAGCAGTTTTAAATGGTGTTATTTCCGTTTAATGTCATTTTGTGCAGGGACTGTTCTAAACACGGGAAACACGTGGCACTTCACAGGCATACTATAGACACCCCCCAGGCACCATATTTAAAGGAATATTTCACTTTTTTTTTCACTTTAATCGTCATTAAAATCAGTGCTCCCGCCAAAACGGTAGTTTTTAAAACTTTTTTTTGTAGTGACCCATGTCCCCTGAGGCAGGAGGCAGATCGCCAAACCCTTTTTAGCACACTATCTTGCATATTAGCCGTTAAAATGAGCACTTTCCAATTCGAACGTTCGAGTCCCATAGACTTCAATGGGGTTCTAACGTTCGTGCCGAACGCGGGGGTCGTTCGCAAGTTCTGGTGCGAACCGAACCGGGGGGTGTTCGGCTCATCCCTACTCTTGTGTAAGAGTTCCGCATCAGCAGCCCCAAGGACCCCACAGGCAGCACTCAAACAGGACCCGAAACCTCGGATCGAAAGCCGACTAGGCCATCCAGGCTCTTGAAACTCTAGATGTAACCTAGAGAAGAAAATCGCAGAAATCACTCTGCTCTTAACATTGCTCTTAACATCTGTCAGGAACATTGTTCCTGACAGACTGAAAATCGCAGGACCTTTCCCCTTACTCAAACAAGTGGGGGTGCTTCTTCATGAGAAGGCCTTAGCATTCTGCTACATGGGCTTTCTGCCCCCAAGATCCTGGTGCTGCCCCTGGGAACTTTCTCCTGAACCTGATGATAGGGACTGTCGAGACTGCCTAAAGGCAGATACCCCAGGCATAGGAGAGGCTGCATGATTAAAGGAGAACTGTTTGAACCTCCTTTTACTGCCTTCTGGATGTACTTATCCACTCTAAATAGTCATACTCCAGGAATGGACACAGACTGGCTAAGGGTTTTCACCTGGTGCTTCAGCTGACCAATATCTCAGCCACGGACCTCTGCAAAAATGCACTAGTCCAAGCATAAGCCATAGGGCTTAAATGATCGAGTCCTTCATAGCATCTGTGAGACACAGTGCGTCAAATAAACCAGCCCCCGTCGGGTCTGCTGATCAGGCAGAACTTTCAGGTATCTCACACCTGTTCCTTAACCCTGTGGAGTCCACATTCCAATGAATTGGCTTGACTCAAAATGTGCTCCACCACAATAGTGGAGCAGACGTTAAGGGGTTAATGGACTGAGCTACTCCAATTGCAGCCAGAACTGCAAAAGACATCTGGTCTTTAAAAGGAAAATCCAACCTTAACTTGCTGGATCCTTTAACATCAGTGCATTATCCACTGGACATGTGAGATTCTGCTTGCTGAGGTGATTGCAGAATTAATAGCTGGAACTCCCCATCTCTTTCATAAAAATGTTCCCATTCAGAATACATAGCTATGCACTTTTAGTGCTTTTTGCATCTTGCACTACAGAACTTGTTCCACCCTATTAGAGGTAGATACCTCAAGAGCCCGCGGCAGGCAACAAAAGGGTTAAGTAAGGGAGTAGACTAACACCTGACTTGTGCGGCTATTCCCTCCCTGTTAGGATCCTCTGAAGAGGAAAATAAGTATCTTCCAATATTAGGGAAGATCTCCCTGATTTCCAACCTCCTGCACCTCAACAAAAGGGCCCAGAGGACTAGATGGGAATCTGCTATGTTTAGTCCTACTATGGAGACACATCATAGCAATAATCTTTTAAATGGTAGAAGAAAAACCTGTTTGTATGAAATACAGGGACAGAAGTGTTCTACCCTTCACGGCTTCATCTGACTGGCCGTATCTTCCTTTTTACCTCCCAGGGAGGAAGACAGACATTCTTTTGGAAAGGTTTTTAGTTTGTTGTATACCATTAACCCCTTAGAGGGGTTCCTGGTCCCTTTGTCATTCATAGCTTACAGTACCAAGCAGAGGCATTACCAGCAAAAGAATGTTTCACTTGCTGGGCTATAGTACAGTACAATAACTGCTATTAATCCTAGCTAAACAGTACAATGTTGTCAACAAAAGGGGGATGCCTGTGTCACCAACCTGACCAGCAACCACTCTGCTTTGTCCCTCCACCGCCAGACTTCAGCTTTTCCTGTACAGCTTAAAATACTTCCTCCAAGTGTGGCCGGCGTCTGGCGCCATTTAGCCACGCCCCCGTGCAAAAACGCCCCCACTTCCCACTAGGCAAGCGCATGAGTGCTGGCAACATGGCGGCCGGCGGCACGGGGAGAGGGGGGGGGGGGGGAACGGCTGCGAATTGCCTCAAAAAAACCTTTTTTTTTTTTCATTTTTGTTTATTTTTTAAGAAAAAAAAAAAAAAGAGGCAGCGGGCTGGCATCCAAAGGAACAAAACGCCACTCTGGGGCCCAGGAGGAGATCAGAACCCACTCTTCATACCTGAGGGCCTGAGCTGGCTTGAACGGAGAGGAGAGTGAAGGCTTCTGCTGTTTCCAGCGTCAGAATGGTGAGTGCTCAATACAGCCTGCAGTGGTGACACATAGACATGACCTGACAACAGAAATACATGGAAGGAGAGATTCCTTGCAGAAAATCTCCCCTACCTTTCCGCCTCAGGGCTTTATCAGAGATAAAAAAAAGACCAATCTTCGCCCTTCACAGTAGGCTCCGAGACCTTGAAAGGAAACCTTCAGGAACAGGGGTACACTCAGGTAATCCAGCAATCCTGGACCTGCGAGAAGACCCTGCCAGTAAACTTTTATTGGCCTTACTACCAAAAAGTACTGGATCCCAGGGCCCAGCTTAACCACTTGCTTACTGGGCACTTAAACCCCCCTCCTGCCCAGACCAATTTTCAGCGCTGATGCACTTTGAATGACAATTGCGCGGGCATACAACACTGTACACAAATGAAATTTTTATCATTTTTTTCCCACAAATAGAGCTTTCTTTTGGTGGTATTTAATTACAGCTGGGAGTTTTATTTTTTGCTAAACAAACAAAAAAAGATGCAAGATAATTTTTTTTTTAAAAAATCATGTTTAATAGTTTGTTATAAAATTTTGCAAACAGATCATTTTTCTCCTTCATTGAAGTGCGCTGATGAGGCGGTACTGATGGGCACTGATAGGCTGCACTGGTGGGCACTGATAGGCATAGTTAAGGCGGCACTTATAGGCACAGATAAGGCAGTACTGATGGGCACAGATAAGACGGCACTGATGGGCAAAGATGGGCACAGATAAGATGGCACGGATGGGTGGCACTGATAGGTACCACTGATAGATGGGACTGATGGGCACTGATAGGTGGCACTGATGGGCACTGGTAGATGACACTGATGGGCACGGATATGTGGCACTGGGGTGCAGCACCGTTGTTGAGGCAGATTGTGGGCACTGATGGGTGGCACTGATGTGTGGCACTGTGGGCACTGATGTGTGGCACTATGGGCACTGACGGGGGGCACTTATTTATTCATGAGGTGGCACTGGCAGGGGGCAGATGGGCACTGGTAAGCTGGCCGTGATCGGGACTGATGTCTCGAACACGGCCGCCGGTGATCGGCTCTCGATTACCGGCTCCGTTGTATCACATGATCAGCTGTCATTGGCTGACAGCTGATCACGTGGTAAGGGGTCGGGATCGACCCCTTGCTCGGATCCATATTCAGGCAAGTCTCATAGACTCGCCGATCACAGAGTGTGCCACGCGCGCCCCTCAGGGGGCGCGCAGGCCGCTCGTGCACGGGATGACGTCAATAGACGTAGTCCCGGCAAAGGAGGTCCTCGCTGTTGCCTTCATTTGGCTATAGCGCAAATCTTTAGTGGTTAACCAGTTGCCGACTGCCGCACACCGATGTACGTCGGCAGAATGGCACGGTCAGGCATATTGGCGTACAGGCACGTCCATGCCTTCCTGCGGGTGGGGGGCCCGATCGGGCCTGCGGCGGTCAGATTCCACTCGGGAGCGATCCGGGATGAGGGGGCGGCCATTCATTCATGGCCGCCCCCTCGCGATCGCTCCTGACAAATGAAATGCTTCCCCTACATCACTTCCTCTCCTGTAATGTAAACACAGGCAGAGGAAATTATGTAATCATTTGTTGCACCAAACACACTACACTAACAGTAGAACACGCCAGGCACACTTTTCACCCCCTGCACCCCCAGTCACAATGACACCAATTGCATTTTTTTTGTTTTGTTTTTATTATTGCATTGGTGTCATTTGTGACTGCAATAACTGTTAGGGCAGTTAGGGTTAGCCCCCTTTAGGTCTAGGGTACCCCCCAACCCCCCAATAATGGTTTAACCCGTAAAAACCCCCCGTCGCCAGTGTCACTAAGCCATAGTTTTTCTGATCGCTGCATTAGTGTCACAGGTGACGCTAGTTAGGCAGGTAGGCATTTAGGTTCGCCTCAGCTTTTTATAGCGTCAGGGGCCCCCATATACTACCGCATAAAGGTTTTAACCCCGATTGCCCCCTAGTTAACCATTTCACCAGTGATCACCATATAACTGTTACGGGTGACGCTGGTTAGTTTTTTTTTTTTTTTTATAGTTTCAGGGCACCCGCCATTTATTACCTAATAAAGGTTTAACCCCCTGATCACCCAGCAGGTGATATAAATTAGGTTTTAGGGTCAGATAGGGTCTGCGTCGCCCCAGGCAGCGTCAGGTTAGTGCCAGTACCGCTAACACCCACGCGCAAAGCATACACCTCCCTTAGTAGTATAGTATCTGAACAGATCAATATCTGATCTGATAAGATCTATACTAGCATCCCTAGCAGTTTAGGTTTCCCAAAAATGCATTGTTAGCGGGATCCGCCCAGATACCTGCTAGCACCTGCGTTTAGCCCCTCAGCCCAGCCCACCCAAGTGCAGTATCGATCGATCACTGTCACAAAACACAAGACACATAACTGCAGCGTTCGCAGAGTCAGGCCTGATCCCTGAGATCGCTAACAGTTTTATTTTGTAGCGTTTTGATACAGTTGCTGACAGCCTAGGTGCTTTTTTATCTGAGTCTCACTAGTGTACCACTAAATTTAGAGCCCAAAATGGCAAAGCGAAGGTACACTAGTGAAGAGGCCTACACGTTTCTGAGAATGACAGATAGTGAAGAGGAAGTCACTCATCTGTCAGATTCAGGCTCAGAATACGATCCTGTAGAGGACAGCGGCTCCATGACAGATAGCTCTGACGACGGAGATGTGGTCCCTGTTAAGGGCAGGCGTACCAGATCCCGAACTTCTTCTGTTGTTGAGGTGCAAGAATCGCAGGTCCCTCGTGTGGAGCAGAGAAGTACTAGTGCCGCTATTCCTTCTGGTGAACTGGCAAGCACCAGTGGCCTAGTACACCCTGGACGTACATCCAGCACTGCAGTAGCACGTGGTGATGTGGCGAGTCCCATCAGTGCAGTTCAAGCTGGCGAGGTGGCAAGCACAATTAGTGTCCCGCTGTCACCAAGAAGAAGACAAAGACAGGCCCGTCATGCCCATAGTGCCCTTCCTGCAGAATTCGCCAATCCTGATTGGGTGCCCACCACTTCTGCAGAACCTATACTTCCCCCATTCACTGGCCAACCCGGCATTAACATGGAAACAGTTGATTTTACGCCACTTGATTTTTACTCACTGTTTTTCACCGAAGATCTCTACAGATCTATTGTGGACCAAAGCAATTTGTACGCTGGTCAACACATCGCCACTATTCCCCAGTCCTCCCTTGCCAGACATTGGAAACCAATTACGGTTTCCGAATTTAAGATCTTTCTGGGCCTTTCCCTCAACATGGGCATAACCAAAAAGAGTGAGTTGCGGTCATATTGGTCCACTGACCCAATTTACCATATGCACATGTTCTCTGCTTCCATGTCCAGGGCACTTCAACGACAATGAACTCTGTTGTCCTCGTGGAGACCCTGCATATGAGCGGCTCTACAAAATTCGGGCCCTCATAAACCACTTCAACCAACGTTTTGCAGACTTGTTTACTCCCCATCAAGTTGTCTGCGTTGATGAGTCCCTGATTAAGTTTTCTGGTCGCTTGTCATTCAAACAATACATTCCCAACAAGCGTTCCAGATACGGGGTCAAGGTGTATAAGCTCTGTGACAGGGCCACAGGCTATGCAAGCAGTTTTATGGTTTATGAGGGTAAAGATAGTCACATAGAGCCAGAGAACTGCCCTGACTACATAGGAAGCGCTGGCAAGATAGTGTGGGACTTGGTGTCACTCCTATTCGGAAAGGGGTACCATTTATATGTGGACGATTATTACACGAGCGTGCCACTGTTTAGTCATTTGTTTGATCAGCAGATTGGAGCATGTGGCACCAATGTTGTGTCTGCAGAAAGCGCGGATATAGGCGTGACACCCGTCATTATTGTCCACTCTGTCCTGACAATCCTGGTCTTTGCATTGGTGAATGTTTTGAACGCTACCATGAACTAGTTGAGTTTTAGAGTAGGGTACAGCATTGCACAGACTAGGCATACGTTCACAGGGTCTACCAAGATGCCATCACATTTTGAGAGACCCAAACCGCTGGAACCATTACAACAGAACTGTTAAAGTTACATAAAAAAGTGTAAAAAAAAAAATAGTTGTCATTTTATTGTTCTCTCTCTCTCTTGTTCTGCTCCTTTGTACTGTATTCTATTCTGCAATGTTTTATAGTTAACCATTTTTTGTTTTCAGGTACGCCATTCAGCTGTAGCGTGGATTTATTTATCTTGACAGCAACAGCGTTTGCTCCCACAATACATAAAGTCATGACTCCAGCGCTGTTGGAGATAATTTCACCACCACAGTTAAAAAAAAGAGCATATATGCCGAAGTATGGGGGCTGCAGGGGTGGAGGAGCGATTTGCTCCTACCTTTTGCGGAAGGATGCCCCCATGCTTCGGCATATATATATTTTAGGCACAGGTTGCGTTAAATGTTTTATTTTTTGCTATTTTTTATTTTTTTTGGGTATTTGCTTTGCAGGTATGGTAAGTCCTACTGTTATACTGTAATGTTACTTTGTTTTATTGTTAACCATCATCTGCTTAGCAGGAACGCCATTCAGCTGCAGCGCGGATTTATTTATTTTGACAGCAACAGCGTTTGCTCCCACGATACATAAAGCTGTGACTCCAGGACTGTTGGAGGTGATTTCACCACCACAGTTAAAAAAAAGAGCATATATGCCGAAGCATGGGGGCAGCAGGGGTGGAGGAGCGATTTGCTCCTAATTTTTGCGGGAGGATGCCCCCATGCTTCGGCATATATAAATGGTGCATGTATGCCCACCATTAGAAGTGGGTGGATGAAGGGAGGTATTCTAATGGTGGGCATACCCACCGATCAATATCTTTTTTTCGTTCAGCCCACAGGCTGCATGAAAAAAAAAATTACAATATATGCCCAACCAGTTCCAGCAACGTACTGGTATGTTGCTGGATTTGAGTGCTTATACCAGAATGATGCCTGCAGGTTTAGGTATCATCTTGGTATCATTCTTTTCAGTCAGCGGTCGGCTTTCATGTAAAAGCAATCCTACTGGCTAATTAGCTTCTAGACTGCTTTTACAAGCAGTGGGAGGGAATGTCCCCCCCCCCCCCCCCCACCGTCTTCCATGGTTTTCTCAGGCTCTCCTGTCCCAACAGGGAACCTGAGAATGCAGCCGGTAGTGAGGAGTGAAATTACAAATGTATGCCCTTGGAAATCTTGAAGGCGGTGCTTGGTTTCGGGGCCCCATACGTGGCTAGGCTCCCAAAAAGTCATGTGCTATCCCCGTACTCAGAAGCAGCAGAATGTGTTTTGGGGTACAATTCCACATATAACCATGGCATGTGTGAGCAATATATAATTTAGTGACCTTTTTTCTTTGTCATTATTCAATCGCTTGGGGCAAAAAAAAATTATATTCAATGGGCTCAACATGCCTCTTATCAATTTCCTTAGGGTGTCTACTTTCCAAAATGGGGTAATTTGGAGGGGGTTTGTACTGCCCTGCCATTTTAGCACCTCAAGAAATTAGATAGGCAGTCATAAACTAAAAGCTGTGTAAATTCCAGAAAATGTACCTTAGTTTGTAGACGTGACAACTTTTGCGCAAACCAATAAATATACACTTATTGACTTTTTTTTTTACCAAAGACATGTGGCTGAATACATTTTGGCCTAAATATATGACTAAAATTGAGTTTATTGGATTTTTCTAATAACAAAAAGTAGAAAATATAATTTTTTTTCAAAATTTTCGGTCTTTTTATGTTTATATCGCAAAAAATAAAAATCGCAGAGTCAAATACCTTTAAAAGAAAGCTCCATTTGTGGGAAAAAACGGACGCAAATTTTGTTTGGGTACAACATTGCATGACCGCACAATTACCAGTTAAAGCAGCGCAGTGCCAAATTGTAAAAAGTCCTCTGGTCATTGACCAGCAAAATGATCCGGGGCTGAAGTGGTTAAAAGCATTCGCAAGCAAAACCTTGGGTCTTCGGATGACGAGGCCCGGGTACTGTTCATTTAGTCCATTACGGAGACATCAGAACAGATCCGGTCGGACGTGTGGAGACGGAGCTCCTCTCAACAGACCACTATGCGCCACCATCCTCCGTTTCTGGCTGCCTTATCCGCCCGCAACTCACATCTGGGGACGGCGGAGCTACTGCAGGAAGCACCCAGATCTAAATTGTGGTCCCGCTGTCGCGCTCGAGCGGCGCGGGCCTGTAACGAGGCCATCCGCTGCCATCTTGCGGCCTACCTGCTGTGGGCACCTCTCCGGGAGATGTAGCAGCCGCACGGAGGGCAGCGCGGAGCCGGTACCAGTCCAGGGGCCCCCGCGGGACACCGGATACCGGGGGCCTCCCTCTGAGCCGGCCCCGCCAGAAACCCCCAGAAACGGGCTGCAAAGGACGGCGGACGGCAGCCATCTTGTGAAGGCCTGAGAGACTTGACATTGGGGTGAGTGCTGTGGGGGACTGTTGGGTCAGCTCAGACACCCCCTGAGGGATCACAAACAGACAGAGCCTGCCATACCCTGCTCCACCTCTTCCCCACCGAGTCCCCCTGCAAGCCGCCCACATCACTGGCACACTGTGTAGCCATTTGTAACCCAGGGAAGGAGCGGAGTGGATCGTGAGCGCTGTGAGACACCCCCTGCTTCCCATTGAAGGCACCCTTGGCCCAGCCTTCCCCGCCAGAGAGTCCCAGGTGCCCCAGGACTTAGGCTGCTACTACCAACCCACCTCAAGACATCACCGGGGACCTGTGCATTATTTGCCTCCACCACAGCCTAGGTGGTGCCTCCCCTTTTAGGCTGCTACATGTGCTATTACCACCGAGCCGCCTACGTCGATATGTGTGATCATTGCAAATCCACACATGCTACCCTTAATTGAATGTGAGTGACCCTGAGCCCCGTCCAGCATTCAGCTATACTGCCACAATTATGCCAACAAAGAAACCTAGATCTCGTTCCACAACTAACAAGAGCTCTGGAAAAGGACCGGCGCTAACCCAATCCGGCTCGATTCAACACTTTCTTGCTGTGGGGAAATCGGTGTCGCCAGAATCCCTAAACGCAACTTCTCCCCCTCCTCACTGGCTGCCTCCATCAGAGAAAATTCCCCCTGCTTCATCCTGCTGCTCTGACCTGATGGATGATCCCGGTTCCCCGGTGGGCTCCGACAAGTCCAACCTAGTCAGCAGTCTTAAAGGAGCTGGCGGGGATGTTCCATGGTCTGGAAAAATCCATAAAGAAGGAGATTACCGGAGTTCGGGCAGATATGGCGCACATTCTGGATCGAGTGGAGGAGACGGAGCTCAGACTGGAATCGCAGGCATCCGCCATTAAAGAATTACAAGAGACAGTCACACAATTAGCGTTTGCTCAGCGGGCTTCATCATACAAGCTTGAAGACCTCGAGAACAGGAATCGCAGGAATAATCTGTGTGTGTGGGGTTTCCAGAAGCCACTGAATGACCTCGAACCATCGATCTGAGGCATCCTTAACAAAATCTTGGGAAAGCTGGTTACCGAGCCATTGCTGTTTGACCGAGTACATTGGGCCCTTCGCCCCCGCAACTTTTCCTCGGACCAGCCAAGAGACGTTATATGCCGCCTGCATTACTTCTCAGACAAAAATGCTGTGATGATCAAAATGCGGAGCACGCCTACCATAGACTTTGACGGGGCCACCATCAGCATTTTCCCACACTTATCTAAAGACACTCTAGACCGTCGCAGAGCTCTTAAACCTCTTTTGGATCTTCTTCATGGAGATGGGATTACATACAGATGGGGATTCCCGGCGTGTTTAATTGCCACTAAAAACGGCCGCTCCCACACCCTGCGATTCCCGGAGGATCTCCCCACATTTCTAAAAGAACTCAGTTTGCCACAAGTGGAACTCCCGGGCTGGCAGGTCCAAATACCTAAGTTTACCTCTACACCGGACACCCAATGGCGGAGAACTCCATCTACATCCCTTCCAGGATCTACACAGAAGAACGTCTGATTGTCCGCTGAGCCCATTGTTTGTACTTTTCATTTTTTATTATGTTTTTGTTGGGTCTCTGGTCTCATCACGCTCCAACTCACTTTAGTTTTCTTTTTTATAACTTGGTGGAGGAGACCCGTGGTTGGAGTAGTCATGCCTCTGTGTTGATAGCACACTCATACCCCCTGTTAGTACATTCACTTCCAGCTACATTAGTGAACTTGAGATGACCCTCCAATCCTGGGACCCCCCTTTTTTCTGAACCGGACCGTTGAAGCGGTCCAGTATGTATTCCTTCTTGTTTACCTGGACATTGTTTATTGAGTTCCGTGGTTTTTATGTGCAGCCGTAGGTTTCAGATGCTGCTGCTTAGTATGTTTTCTATTCCATTTTTGTGTTCTCTCTGACCTATACGCTTAGCTGAACGCTGGCGGGGCACATTACTCCCATGTGCCCTTCTCTTGGTAAACCCCCCACCCCCCCTCCTTCTGGGGTTGGTGAGAGAGGGTGGCTTTTACGATATATGTCTCCCGACTCCTTATTAGAGGCCGGGCCTGCCACCTGCTCTCCCTTTCCTCTCAGGGATCACGGCAGATTTCTGCGTGACTTGTTAAATGTTCCCAATGATTTATTTACATATGTGATTTCTCGTTGCTTCAGAATGCTTTTTCCAGCTCATTCTCTCTTTACTTCCTCTACTTCTCTCTCCCCCCTTTCTCCCTCCCCAGGTTGGCTTGCGTGGAAATATAGGTCTAAAAGGTTACACTCTGCTGATGTTATGGCCTCATTAACAATAATTTCATATAATGTGCGGGGGTTTAAATGTTGCTGCAAAAAGACACCAAATTACCCGTGAATTGAAAAAAAACGCTTGCTCAATTGCCTTTCTTCAAGAAACGCACTTGACACATACAACACCGGTTAAATTGACCTCCCCCCACTTTCCGCAATGGTACTATAGCCTGTCTGATACTAACAAGGCGAAGGGTGTGGCCATAGGTTTCAGCAGCAGTGTTCCCTTCCGTCTTGATGTAATGTTAGTGGATGATCATGGTCGGCATCTTTTTTTGAAGGGTTTCCTGGGTAACACACGCTACACTCTGGTGAATGTATACTTTCCCAACCAGCGCCAGCCTGCCTTTCTCTCCCAGATTCTCTCTAGATTAGCACAATTTGCTGAAGGCATCACTATTCTAGCGGGAGACATTAATATACCTTTAGACCCTATCTTAGACACCTCACAGGGCCGATCCAACATCCCGTTTAAAAGACTCTCCTCTCTTAAACGCAGGCTTCTCGATCTACAACTGATCGATGTTTGGCGGATGCTACACCCTAGAGGTAGGGATTACTCTCACTTTTCTAAAACGCACCAGTCGTACTCGCGCATTGATGATATCTTCTTAGACCATCACCATCTCCAGTTGTTGCGGTCCGCACATATTAGAACGGCCACTATATCTGACCACGTGCCCGTGTTGATATGTATGACCATGCCCTCCTTAACGCACCGCTCCAATAATTGGAAACTCAATGACTCTCTCCTTGCTAATCAGGTAGATGTCTCAGAGTTATCCTCACAAATGGAACAATACTTCCAAGACAATACCTCTCCCGTTGTGTGGGAGGCTCACAAGGCGACCATGAGGGGACGACTTATTGAACTGGGTTCGCGGAAAAAAAAGGAGCATGGTCGACAGGTCGCGCAGGTTCTGGGTCAGATTGCGGCCCTAGACAAATAGCATAAACTTACTCTCCATATGGCCCATCTAAAAGCTCTCACTCTGAAAAGGGAGGAGTTAAAAACCCTCCTGGATCTAGGTACCAAAAGGAAATTTCAATGATTTGCTCAGATGGTGCACGAATGGGGAAATAGACCCGGAAGGCAGCTGGCAAGATCCCTCAAGGCGAAACAAACTAAGTCTTTTATCCCCAAAATAAAACTCCCCAATGGCGATTTAGTACACGCTACCCCGCACATTGCCGTGGCTTTTAGGGACTATTACGCTGCTTTGTAGAACGTGCAGAGCGATACGCCCTCGCCATCCCCGAGGGAAAAGCGCTCCTGCATACAGGTGTATTTAAAGAGGCCAATATGCCCACAATATCCACAGCCGCACTCCGAGCCCTGGAGGAGGACTTTACAGTGGAGGAATTCCGAGCTGCCCTGATGGCTACACCATTAACTACTATAGAACGTTCGGGGATATCCTACTCCCTCACCTCACGGCATATGCCAACTCCATCGCACGCAACTAAGGTCTGCGACCGGAATCTCTCAAGGCCCACATCACAGTAATACCAAAACCAGGTAAAGACCCTACAGTATGCAGTAGCTATAGGCTGATTTCTCTGCTTAACATTGATGTTAAGCTTTATGCCAAGTTCCTGGCCAATCGGTTACTTCCTCTAATCCCCAGTTCTCGCAAGACCAGACAGGCTTTATACCTAATAGGGAGGCTAGGGATAACTCCCACAGGACCTTAACCCTGATTCAATATGTGCAGCGGTGCTTCCAGACTACCCTACTAGTGTCTACTGATGCTGAAAAGGCGTTTGATAGGGTGGACTGGGACTACCTCAAAGCGACCCTGCATCACCTGGGACTCCCCAAAATGTTCTACCGCATAACCTCCCTTTACTCCGCTCCCACAGCTCGTGTCCGCATTAACGGGTCTCTGAGTGACTCGTTCTCTCTATATAATGGTACACGGCAGGGCTGCCCACTATCACCTCTTCTATTTGCCCTCACCCTTGAACCCTTTTTGTCAACCATTAGACATAATCCCAACATCCATGGGGTCCAGATAGGTTCCACGATCCATAAATATGCAGCGTATGCTGATGACATCTTGTTTTTTGTCCAGCGCCCTCGTATCTCCTTACCTAATTTAATGTCCTGCCCTCTCTACCTATCAAAAGCTCTCTAACTTCAAAATAAACCTTTCTAAGTCAGAAATTCTGAACATCAACCTTCCCAGACGTGAGGCAGATTCTCTAAGGCCGCGTACACACGCGCGGACTGTTGGCCCAACCTTGTCCGCTGAACAGTGTTTGGGCGGACAGTCCGCTCGTGTGTGGGGCTTCAGCGGACAGTTTCAGCGGACAGTTGGACGAACAAGGTCTTACGGAAATTCCGAAAAACTGTCCGCTGAAACAAGGTTTCAGCGGACTGTTCGCTCGTGTGTAGGCTTGTTCGGCCAACTAAGTCTCGCGCATGCTCAGAAAGGATTTTCACGCCGAAAGCTATAATGCAGTGTATAGGACGTCGTATTTTTCGTCCCGTCGTACGTGCCGTTCACGTCATCGCGCACGGTTTCAGCAAACTGTTCGTCCGTCGTGTGTGGCCATGTCCGTCCATGCTAAGTTTGAGCGGACTGTTCGCTCAAACTGTTGGACGGACAAAGTTGGGCCAACAGTCCGCGCGTGTGTACGCGGCCTAAGACCCCTCTTCCCTTTCAGGTGGGTTCAAAGAACCATGAAATACTTGGGAATCTACCTAACACCTAACATCCACTCCCTATTTCGGTATAATTACCTTCCCTTACTGAACAGCATCAGGGAGGACTTGAGAAACTGGAAGAGCCTCTCACACTCTTGGTTGGGGAGGGTTAATGTTATTAAAATGAACATATTGCCTAGAGTTCTATTCTTATTCCAAATGATCCCCATGGTGGTACTCATAGGGTTTTTCACAACATTACAGACCATGATCTCCCGCTATGTATGGAGGAAAAGTCACCCCAGGGTCTCCAGAGACATATTATACCTCTCCAAAGACGCTGGAGGTCTGGCCCTACCAAATTTTAGGGCATATTATCACGCTGCTATACTCTCCAGGATAGCCGATTGGAAGTACACTGCAAACACCAAGTGGTGGGTTACCATGGAACACTTTCTATCTGCTGCAGATCTTACGGTTGTGCCTTGGATCCCTCGTAAACACCGACATCTCAGTAGCGATACTTCCTTGCTGACACTCTCCACCTTGGATGTGTGGGACAACCTCCACAAGAAGTTCTCCTGGTCCTACAACTCCCCTTTAATGCCGCTTCTCAACCACCGGTACTTTTTGCCTGGCCTATTAAACCCGGGCTTTTGGACCTGGTCCCCTGATCGACCCCTGCTACTATACCAGGTCCTCCGGACCAATATCATCAAGCCTTTATCGGATATACTTGTCACCAAACCAATCACTTTCCTGGACAGGTGGAGATATGCCCAGTTACAGTGCTTCCTACGAGCTCTGCCTCACCCGCTGAGAGGTCCTGAGGGCCTCACTGAGCTTGAAACAATATTTTATCCAAAGGATCCTCCATTGCACTGCCTATCGCTGTTCTATAAGGCCCTTGTCAAACTCCTTTATAAATCACACCCGCCGTATCTGGCTAGATGGCAAGAGGACCTAAACGCAAGCCTCATGGACATACAAAAGGGAAAGGTACTGCAATTAACCCATGTTTCATCCCTTGCCTCAAAAATGGTGGTAGTCAACTACAAGTTGCTCACCAGGTGGCACTACACTCCGGAGAAACTACACCGGATGTTTCCTGAAAACTCCCCGCTTTGCTGGAGGAATTGTGGGTTCAGGGCCACTCATGCACACATCTGGTGGTCTTGCCCACTCATCAAACCGGTTTGGTCCAACGTTATCCAAATTATACAGCGGATCTCGGGCATCACTATTCCCAGTGATCCATGGACCGTTCTCTTCCACGCTACAGCCGACTCTGTGGGCCGGTACAAACGCTCCATACTCCCTCATCTGTTGAACACAGCCAAGGCTCTAATACCTGCTCTTTGGGGCCAACCCAAAATTCCAACGATAAAATGCTGGATGCATAAGATCGCAGCGGTTCACCTCATGGAGGACATGACTCACACTAATAAGAAGAAGTCCCAGAGAGTTCATAGGATGTGGTCTAGCTGGAGGGAATTTACTACCACCTCCTTCTACAAGGATCTTCTTACACAGCCCTAATGACTGTGGCTCAACCCCGCAACCAGTTTGAGTCATCCACGCCTATCAGCGGAACCACTCCCCTCCTCTCTTCAAGAGGACTGAGTTTTCCCTTATCCGGGGCCTTATAGTGATATAGTGTAAGATCTGATGTATTGATTTTGTACATGTGACCACGCAAGCCAACCCTCCCCCCCCATCCCCTCCTCCCCCTCCCTTCCTCTCTTCTTGTCTCGTCTCCTTTTCTTCCGCCCCCCTCCCCCCCCCCCCCCCTACGTGCTCTCTTCTCTCTCTGTTCTATCCCCTGTTCTAGAGACAAATGACTTGAAGCCCAATCCTCGATATAGTGCTATGCAATATCTCACTACTCTTCAGATGGTTTGTTTTACGGGCTCTTATGTGTTCCCCTCTCTGTATTACATATTAATAGGCACTCATTCTTCGGGTGCCAAGACAGTCTTAGGTGTTTGTTACCATGTTTTGGGGATTGGGCGCTGCCCACATACAGACTTTATTGTCAATGTTTGTTTATGGCTTGTCTCTAATAAACATTTATTAAACAAAAAAAAAAAAGAACAGATCCGGTCAGGATGGCTGGCTCTCATCAACTGCCCGTGGAGCTCAGTACGCACATCCTTACACGTGCCCAACACCTTAGACACTGGCGAAAAAACTGAAAACTCTGAGTAGTGGGAGGGGTTATATGGGGGAAGTTCACGCCTTAAGGGGCGTGCCAGTGTCCAGCACCTGATAGTCTGATATAACCCACATAGTTATTACTATGGCTCTGTGTCCCCTGATGTAAGAAAAGAAATATGTAAACTGCAATTGGTGCTAGGGTTACTGCAGTTTTCTCCTTGATAATAGCGTACGCCCAAGCCAGTTGGTTAATTTCATCTCATTGGATTGTTAGGCAATTAGTAGGTGTTCTCAGTTAATTAAACCTTTTGATGCCAATCTCATTCCTATTACTTCTTATATATCTTTGAAATTTGTTTTTTTCTATTTGTACCCAAATCTTTCAATACATTACAAAGAACAGAGAAGTGTTTCTAAACCCAATAAACTTATATTTTCAGATCTTGCTCCTTAAAGCGGAGGTCCACCCTAAAATGGACCTCCGCTCATCGGAATCCCCCCCCCCCTCCGGTGCCACAATTGGCACCTTTCAGGGGGGAGGGGGTGCAGTTACCTGGATAATCCAGGTAACTGCACCCACTTCCGGGATAGCTGTCTGCGGAAAGGGGCATAGATTACGCCCCTTTCCGCAAGTGCCCCGCTGCCTGCTGGGAAACACACAGATCCCAGAGGCAGCGGGGACCGTCCTGATTGCGCCGCGCGCCTGGCGCATGCGCAGTAGGGAACCGGGAAATGAAGCCGAAAGGCTCCATTTCCTGATTCCCATACCCAAGATGGCGGCGGCAGCACCCGAGTGTCGATCTAGAGATCGGCTTCGGGTGCCGACATCGCGGGCGCGCTGGACAGGTAAGTGTCACTATTTTAAAAGTCAGCAGCTGCAGTATTTGTAGCTGCTGACTTTTAAAAAAAAAACCCGGAGTCCCGGCGGACTCCCGCTTTAAAAGGTGACCATACACTGCAATCAGTTAGATCTTTAAAAAAAAAATAGATTTAGTGCAAGAGCCTGTTTCATTTCCTATAATTTTAATTAATTGTTCAAGTGCGTCTTCCTATTATGTATTTTGCCAAAATATCTAGTTGTAGAGATTGGCCAATCAGATTGCATAATGCGTGATCATCTTAAGTGCCAAATTTGGAATGCAGATGTGCCATAACCCACTTGTATTTTCCAATTGATATTTCTTGGGCATTATACAAGGCACATGAGAAACCACCTTTTTTTTCAAGACATGCTAGAGTGATCAGTAATCTTCAAACTACGGCTCTCCAGCTGTTGCAGAACTACACATCCCATGAGGCATTGTAAAACTCTGACATTCACAGACATGACTAGGCATGATGGGAATTGTAGTTCCTGAACAACTGGAGGGCTATAGTTTGAAGACCCCTGTTCTAGACCATTATTACGCCTCCAGAATTGTGAGTGTGGCATCAACCCAACTTCTCTCTGCTGGTGGACACAAGAATCTACATCTATAGATATTTATTTGGGCAGCACAGTGGTGTAGCGGTTAGCACTTTTCACCTAGCAGCAAAATGGGTCGCTGGCTTGAATCTGGCAACGGAAAGACGGTACCATTCGCTGGTTTGAATCTTGCCCGTGACACCATCTGCCTGGAGTTTGCATGTTCTCCCTATCCCTGAGTGGGTTTCCTTCCGCACTCTAAAAACATGCTGGTAGGTAAATCGGATCCTGTCTAAATTGGCCCTAATATGTCTGAATGTCTGTTAGGAACCCACACAAACACCACCCCATGTTAAAAAAAAAATAGAATTTTTTTTTCTTAATTTGCAAATAAGGATCATCTCTTCCTCCGAGAACATTAAGCAGGGCACGGGGGTGGGAAGACATTAGCAGTACAAGCAACTTCCTGTAGAGGCGTGATGTCATTCCTGTGTGCTGTCCACCACTTCCAGGAAACAGATATGGTCCACAGTCACATACCTATGCGCATACAGCACTATTTGGATGTAAATTAATAGTAAAGCAGATGCAGATTTCCAGGACTGGACTATCAAATGTTTATAGTGAAAGGCAACTGGTGTTTTCTATTAAATGGGCCATTGACATGCATCACAGCTGAACTTAGGAATGTGTCTTTGCAAAGTTCAACTAAATGAAATCCTTTCTTATTGTTGCTTGGGGACAGAGTGCAGAGGGATTGGAAGTCTTGTCAGTTTATGGGGGATGTCTGCACCCCTGATAGGGTGAAGACACCTCCCAAATTTTGCCAATTTCTCCTTCAAAATTATTCACTTCTTGTCACATATTATTATTGTTATATATACACATATATATTATATACAAATTATTATTATTAGGTATTCCTTAGTGATTATTAGATATCTTGGACTTTGGGGTTTATTTACTAAAGGCAAATACACTTTGCACTACAAGTGCACTTGGTGGAGATCCGAGGGGGACATGCAAGGAAAGTAAAAAAACACCATCTTTGCTTCCATGTGATTGGATGTTAAAATCAGCAGTGCTTCCCCTCAGATTTTCAGCGACTACACTTGTATTGCAGAGTGGATTTGCCTTTAATAAACCCAAAATGCCTAATAATTTGGGGTGTACACAACAAAGTGCAATTTGCCTAATAGGGACACTAGTTAGATTGACTTGTGTGTCCCCCAAGGAAAGACATTGTAGGGTTTTACCCTCACTTCCTGTTTGGCTATGTAACAGGAAGTAAAGACAATTTTAAGAAAAGGGACACAAAGCCCAACCTAAAAAAGACAAGCACAGGGGCTCTAACACTCACTTGGTTTCCCTGAAATGCTCACAATTAGAATAGATTTGTGTTTTTGAGGTATTCCTGGGTGGGGAAGGCTTGCCACTCTATACATACCTCCTTCTCCAGGGGGGTGAGTGTATTGATCCATGGATCCCTGGACTATCAGGAATTTGATAGTGTTATAGACATGGAAGGGAGATTTGTTTTTATTCATTGCAGATTTAGTACAGTGACATTTGTGTTAGCATGTATTTACATCCCACAACCGTTCACGGCAGCGGTGCTTCGGCTCCTCCCATTTTTTGGATGGCAGCCCGGATGTACCGCTGCTTGTGATCGGAGACTTCAACTGCTGTCTGGACCAGATGGCGGATAGACACCCTAGACCCTCTGCCCTCTTCAGGAGTACTCCCCTGGCGCGTTTGTTTCAAGAGGTGGGCTGGGAGGATATCTGGTGGCACCGCAATCCGGGTGCCAGACAGTTCACATTCTTTTCCAAGTCACATGGCTGTTTGTCTAGAATTGACTTTGGGGTGGGGAACTTGAGCATGCTCCCGTTTGTAGCTGACATGACACATAGACCCCGTAGTGTATCGGATCACTCTTCCTTAGTGATCCAAGTCCTGGTGGCGCAGTCTTCCACATTACCTAGGGCCCCCTGGAAGTTTAATGCCTTCTGGCTGTTCCGCTCACATGAGGGGATAGTGGGGAGTGTGCGCGAGTTCTTTAACGCCCAAGAGCGAGAGGCTTCAACTGTATTGCAATGGGATGCCTTTAAGGCATACTTATGGGGACTTTTGATAGGTGAAATGAACAAGGTAAAACACGAATCATCTGCTTTAAAGATGGAGGTGTAAGCCCAGGTTCAGACAATGGAACAAACATACATTGCCAGCCCTTCTGATTCGACCAGGGAGTCATGGCAGGCGGCAGTCTGCCTATCAGCATTTGCTTTCCTCCTCGGCTGAGAAGAAAAGGTTCTTTAGAAAACAGGCGTTCTTTGAGGAGGGTGAGAAAACCGGTAGCCTTTTGGCATGGATTGCGAACTTCCACCAACGCTCGCCTGCCATAGGAGCTATCAGATCTCAAGCGGGTAACTTGGTTTGTCAGCCTGAACCGATCATGCAGGAGTTAACTAGATTTTACAAGAATCTATACAGTCCTAACATGGCATATACCAAAGAAGACTTGGATCTATACCTGAGCCATATTGACTTCCCTGAATTGTTTGAGGATCAACAAGCCCATCTAGAGGCCCCGCTTACAGTAGAAGAGTTACATGTGGCAGTTGGTGCCTTCCCCAATTGCAGGGCCCCGGGGGAAGGGATACCCATAGAAGTGTACAAGCACTACTCTGAGGAGCTATTGCCACAGTTACTGAAAGTTTTCAATTAAGCTAGAGAGGGAGGAGTCCTCCCCCCTCCATGTCCAAAGCAAACATAGTCTTACTACTCAAACTGGGCAAGGATCCGGCAGACCCAGGGGCATACCGCACTTGTTACTCCAGAGTGACATCAAGATATTAGCAAAAGTACTGGCAATCCGAATGAACGGGGTGATAACATCTATTGTGCATGATGACCAGGCTGGCTTCATGCCCAATAAATCCACAGCAGTTAATTTGAGGAGGCCATTCCTTAAAGGGGTTGTAAAGGTAAATGTTTTTTCACCTTAATGCATTCTATGCATTAAGGTGAAAAAACATCTGACAGTGCCTGCGCCCCCAGCACCCCCATTTTACTTACCTCACCCCTCGAAAATCCCGTTCTCGTCCCTCGACGTCCTTTCCACTGTTCAGCCTGGCCGCTGATTGGCTGGAGTGGATGGATGGAAAGCAACACAGCCATTGGCTCGCGCTGCTGTCAATCACATCCACTGACGCGGAGCGCCGGGGGCGGGGCCGTGTGATACAGCCAGCGGCTATAGCCGCTGACTGTATCATAGGAGCGCGCCCGCAGATGCTTCTCGAGGGAGCTCGCATGAACGCGAGAAGCACCTGCGGGAGGAAGCCTAGACCCCCGCCGCGGGACTGCCGAGGGACCCCAGAAGAGCAGGTTCGGGGCCACTCTGTGCAAAACGAGCTGCACAGTGGAGGCAAGTAGAACATGTTTTTTATTAAAAAAAAAAAAAAAAATTCGCTTTACAATCCCTTTAATATGCAGTAGGGGGCAGATAACATGGGCAGTAGAGCGCTGTTGTCACTGGATGTCAAAAAGGCGTTTGACAGCATAGATTGGAACTACTTCTGGTCAATTCTGCTGAGGTTTGGATTTGGCCCGAACTAGATCTCCTAGGTAAAGCTCCTCTACAGTCAACCACAAGCCGCCATTAGGAACTTTGGTTACTTGTCTCTAAACTTCGTGCTGAGGAGGGGAACGAGACAGGGCTGCCCCCTGTCCCCCCTCCTTTTTGTGTTAATAATTAAGCCATTGGCTATTGATATTAGAGCGAATCACTGCATCTCAGGTTTTTGTTATGGCGATATGCAGGAAAAAGTCATGCTATATGCAGACAACACTCTGCTTCTTCTGGGGGACACAGACACCGCCCTTAGGGAAGCCATGTCGACCATATCCAGATTTGGAAGATTTTCTGGTTTACTTATTAACTGGTCAAAATCTGCTTTGCTCCTGCTGGATGGGGACGACACACATAGTAATTTCTTCCTGCCCTATACCCATTGCTACGACCTTTAAATAACTGGAGATCCAAATCACAGCTAAACCAAGGGAATTTATACACTTAAATATCTCCCCCCTGCTACTGAGGTTTAGGGACAAAGTCAAAACATGTAAATCATTCTTGGGCAGGGTAAATGTAATCAAGATGATACTGATGCCACAGCTACTGTATTTTCTCCATAATACCCCTATGGTTATTCCATTGAAGACATTTTGCACTGTAAATAATATTTTCTGCAGCCTCATATGGAAAGATAAACACCCTAGGATTAAAATGGAACACCTACAGAGGCCCAAAGACAATGTGGGCTTGGCGCTGCCAAACCCCTGGCTGCACTACATAGCTGCTCAGCTGCAGCATCTCATTGATATGTTTCCACCAACGGGGGGATGGAGATTAGTTTGCAAAATTCTTCGCAGAAATTACTACTGCATACGGCAAGGGTGTCCAAACTTTTTTCAAAGAGGGCCAAATTTGATGAAGTGAACATGTGTAAGGGCCGACCATTTGGCCTGACATTCTTTGAACCATTAAAATACGGTCGAATTCAATAGTTCGAGCACTAATACACTGCCCTACAAGAATTTGCTTGCCTTTGTCGCGCTTGTTCCCGACACACAGACGAATGCTCTGCTCTTTAGGAGTACCGTTAATTCTTAATGGTGCCGCATTCCCTGCATTTTTGTGGGTAGGGAAGCCCATTGAAATTAATGGGCTGCCCTACACGCAGCATGCAGCCACACAGATGTGAACCAAGGGCTTGTTGGAGGGGCAGTAAAACCACATGGTTAAGCTGTTTTTACCACCCCCAACTTCTCCCCCTTTAGCTGCAGAGGGAGTAGCTGGGGGTGTACACATGCTGTGGCTGCAGATGGAGGTATACCCAGGGTGAATGGGCCTGCGCTGCAACTACCCCACAACTGTGTGGATTGCACAGTTGTGGTATAGTGATGCTGCATTTACAGGCTTAAAACAGGTGGTGAGGAGGCAACATAATGCCTCTTTACCACCTTTCAAATGCCTCTGAAAAGCGATCTGTGTATGGATTGTTTTTCAGGAGGAGCAGCAGTCCTGGCTGCTATCACACACACACACACACACACACCCCACAAAAGCAGTTCTGATGGTACAAGAATGGGGGGGGGGGGGGGGGGGTAGGTCTGGATTAAAAGTAACATACACACAGACACATGCACATACACATACAGACAAATGCACACACAGACACATGCATCCACATACATACAGACAAACATACATATACTTACATACAGACACAAGCACACACATACATACAGACACAAGCACACACATACATACATACATACATACACATGCACACTCATACATACAGACACAAGCATACACATACATACAGACACATGCACACACATACAGACATATATGCACACACATACAGACACATGCACACACAGACATACATGCACACACATACATACAGACATGCACAGACATACATGAACACACATCCATACAGACATGCATACACACAGAAACAGACACATAAATAAAGCCCTTTTAAAACGAATCTATCTAGTAGCACAGTACTGACCTTTCCAGCTTCCTCATTCAGCCGGGTACTGCACTGTAGGGGGAAGCAGAGAACACAGCACATTCCTCTGCACTTTACTTTCACTTTTGAAGCCGACGGAGCTTCTCTCAGTGCCCGGGATCGGCTCATCTGACAGCCCTGATCCCGCAGCACACCAGACGGGCCGTTCAAAACCAGACTGTGGGCCACGATTGGCCCGCGGGCCAGACTTTGGACATGCCTGGCATACGGTGTGCAAGGGACCGGTTCCCATGGTGTTGGAGGCATTGGCCTTTGCTAAACCTCATAAAAAGTATCCAACCTTTAGTTTAATATAGAAGATATGGAATAAATCTAAATATATCCAGAATGCAGAGGGCTATACAGAGTACAGTCCCATATGACAGAATGATACGTACACTGAACTGGCCAAGCTGCAGTCTGGGGCTAGGTGGAAGAAGGGGGTTATACATCTCAAACACATATTCAGCAATGGGGTGTTGTGTTCCTTTAATGATCTGAGGGAAGCCTACGGTCTTCTGCCATCGATGCACTTTCACTATTTGCAACTTAGTCATGCGGTGGCAGCACAGAGCCGATCTTTGGAGTGGCATTTGTCCCTGACCCCTGTGTTTAGCTTTCTGGAGGATGCTGCCTCGTCAAAAGGATTTATCTCTCAATGTTACGCCATTCCTGTTGCAATGATGAGACAGCACCCTCTTAAAGTAAGGGAGAAGTGGGAGGAGATCTTTCAGGCGGTGGGTAAGTGCTCATTAAATGTATCCCAAAGGCTTACCCAGCTGTACATCCTGTTACAAACTTATTATACCCCACACAGGCCCCACATGTACTAGATGTAAAAGAGACCATGGGAATCTTATCCATATGTTGTGGCGCTGCCCAAACTACACACATATTGGGCAAGTGTGGTGAACACGATCAACTCGGTATTTAAAGTTTTTCTTCCACAGGACCTGAGAGCTTTCCTCTTGGGTGCTCTGGAGGAATACGAGTGGGAAGAACATTGTAGAGAGGCCCTACATAGAGTTTTATTTCAGGCAAGGAAATGAATCATGCAGCACTGGAGATCTGAGGTTCCCTGACCACAAAGGAATGGATTGATAATGTTGGAGTGGTATTAAGAATGTAAAAATAGGTGTAACAACATAGGGGTAGCACACACAAGTTTGAGAAGTCCATGGGCAATGTGGTTGGATGTGCCGGGACTAGCCCTGGTGGATCTGGTAGCTGATCAACTATTGGGAATAAATGTAGGATTGGCATATGTGCATTAATCAAGGGGATAACATGACATTAACAGTGTGGTTATAGAAGTGGTTGTCTTTCTGGTATGACAAATTGCACCTAATCACATATTGCACTGAAGACTATGCCTGTAATGTATTCGAACCCATATTGCAATGAGAAATTTGTATGTAATGTACCTCTGCAAACTAAATAAAATTTTGTTGGATAAAAAAAAAAGTATCATAAACGCACTGGAACGCATCAAAAATGCACATGCAGAAAAGCATCTGGAACGCATCTGGACTGTGCTTCTATGGCGTGAACTAGCCCTAAAGCTAGTAACTTGGGGGGGGGGGGGGGGAGGGTTACTCGTGGCTTTAGAGAAAATGTACAAATAGACATTGCAGCTGCAAGATTTTAACCCAAAACCAAAAATAGCCTGCCCCACAATACTTCCAAGCGATTTGGGGCTGTAAAGGCTTAAAATGTGAACCCCCAGGTGAAAAATACCACCCCAAAATCAATAAATATTGTGCCCCTCCCACACACTAACAAACCCCTAGCCAAACACACAGCAAGCCAGCCCATAAAAGTGGGGTGTATGCTTGGGGGCAGGAGGGGCTCGGGAACCCCAAAAGTCAACCAACTTGTTCCCATATTCAGGGGGATAAGGGCCTCTTCCACACAACCCTAGGCTGGGGATGTGGGGGGCTGCAGACAGGGGACTTTACGGAATGTGGAAATCCCCTTTATGTAGTGGGTACATGCTTTTGTGGTTGGTATTAGGCTGAACCCAACATGCCCCAAAGGCAGCCAGCTATGTTGAGTACAGGTGGCCTTGTATGGTTCAAGAGGGGGTTTGGCGATCACTCTTCTCGCACCTTTCCTAGCTGGCCCTGTTGTATGCCATGAAAAAAGATGTGGTTTGGATTGGTGAAAGCAGCTCATAGCCTTTTGAGAATGGAGTGGAGTTCCCCTTTAAAAGTTAGCCCAAGGAAATCATATGCATTAGAGGGGGAAGGTTTAATGCCCTTTTAGGAGGAGCTAGAGGAGCGAGTCTTTTTACATCATTTTATCAAGGTGTATGTCAAATGTTGGCAATGTAACATGCTAACATGACCTGTGTGAAAATATTAAAAAAATACATAAAGATGAACCAGCGTAAAGAAAAAATTATCAAGTTTAGAAACCTACGCAATTGCATTTGCGTTGCTTGACATTTACTAAGGTTTTGGCTGCGCAAAGAATGCACACATTTGAACGAGAGCAATAGCCGCTTGCGCATGCACAGTGCTTAAATTGATCTCACGAAGTTCTAAATGTACTTGCAGGCACAGCAGGCTTGCTCAGAGAAAATTACTTTCCTGACAGACTCCATGGCAGCCTATGTGTGGGTTTAGTCCCGCCTCCACTACTCTATAGGACGATACTCCCATAAATGTTTGCTCCCTGCCAGAGGCCGTGTTCTTTTTTTGTCCTCCGAAGGACCTAATTTTGTGGTCTTCCTACCCGAAGATTTCCAATTATTTCCTGCGATGCGATCAGCTGAGCAACCTGGAGTCGCATGATTCCAATAAGCTCTAGATACTAGCAGAGTATGGAATGGGCATATGGAAGAGGCGCTGAAAAGGTGTATTCCTAGTCACCGACAGGCAAACCCATGCTCTGGTCGTTCATCCTAGCTACTAGCAGATGACCTTCGCCCTACCAGGCCGGCATGCATGTTTGCTTACCTTCGGCCGGTTGTCATTCGTGGGAGTGGCGAGTTCATTACTGTTGTTTCCATGGCAGCTGTTTTTGTTTGTGTGAGGGTCTCATGTATTTTTCCCCACACACTGATCGTTCAGTGTGTCTGGCTGGCATGGTGGCTGGTTCCTCTGCGTTCCAGCCGGCAATCTACTTCCTCATTCGTCCTCATTCTGCGCATGTGCGAGTTGGGCATGGGAACGAGGCTTGGTTCGCGCATGCGCAGCGGTATTTGCGCAATAGCGCTATGGCTGTCGCATTGATGACATCATTAAAGGCGGCAGTTTTAAAAGGAGAAAACAGCCTACAAGCCTTGGAATGCTTGTTGGTTTGTGGCAGTGTTCCTGTGACCTGGTTTTCTGCATCCAAGGTATGGGATCTCTAAGGGACAGGTATGCTACCTATTTTTTCTGCTGCTTTATTTTCTGCTAACAAGGCTGTTTTTTTGCAGCCTGATGGACCCTTCCAGAGCCCTGGATCCGTCAACGCCTGCTAGTGGCCAGCCCTCTCGCAGCAGGTATATACTGGGGGAGGTCTCCCTTGTAGTGCCTGCTGGGGGGGGGGGGGGGAATAGTTGGATCATCAGTATCTGATGGCTCCATTAACACAGATGATTATTTTCTCTTTGTCAGCCCTTCAAGATCTATCCAACAATGGAGTTCATGCAGGTGATTCTTCAAAATCGCATCGCCGGCGTTCCTCTTCCAGATCCAGACATCACGGTTCTCCCTCGAGATCCAGTCACCGTAGCCGGGAATCTTCTCGACTTTCCACGGCTTACTCCAGGCATACAGCTGAAGGTCTCTGCTGGGGGTGTAGGGCTCATGTCCCTGTGAACAAATCCCTCTGTGATACTTACTTTGTGAAAGCAACTGGCGAAAGGAGATATTCTGACCAGCATCTAAAGTCTCTGGTTCAGAAGATGGTCAAAGACAGTTTAAAGAAGTTGGAGGCCCCCCACATGTCTCCCATTGAGTCTCCTCGATCCCCAGCAAGGGATACTCAGGCTCAGGACGCCTGGGAGTCTTCTTTGCCTAGCTATCCATCCGCTGCTCTCACAGATAGTGAATCTGAAGAGGAGTCTGGCACCAGTTTTGATTTCACTTTACTCCCTCCTTTGGTCAAAGCCATCAAGGAATCTTTAAATTGGGAGGAGCCAGTGACGGCTCCTGCAAAACAGAGGACATTTTTCAAGCAATTAAAGAAGGAACGTATCAGCTTTTTTTTTCTTTCTGAATTGGGTGAAGTTATCGCGGACGAATGGGGGAAGGTGGAGAAGAATTCCCTCCTCTAAAATTCAGAGGCTTTATCCCTTCAAAGAGGATGAGGTCAAGCAGTTGGAGTCAGCTCCCCTAGTGGATGCGGCAGTAATGAGGCTGGTCAAGCACGTGACCCTTCCTCTAGAAGGCACGGTTTCATTCAAGGATAGCCTGGATAGAAGGATAGAGTCTGACTTAAAACGGGTCTATCTTACGGCAGGCATGGCTTGTAAACTTGCCACGGCTCTTGCCACATTGTCTAGAGCAGGGGTCTCAGACTGGAGGGCACTCCAGCTGTTGCAAAACTACAAGTCCCATGAGGCATTGCAAGGCTGACAGTTACAAGAATGATTCCCACAGGCAGAGGCTTGTAGTTTTGCAACAGCTGGAGGGCTGCCAGTTTGAGACCCCTGGTCTAGAGCAATGGAAAATTGGTCTGACAATGTGGATGAGACACTCAGAAATGTCTTGGAAGACTTGGCCAAGAGCTCACCCATCCAAGAGCTGAGGTTGGCCTCGGCCTTCTTGGGGGAGGCCGCGATTAATATAATCCACCTGGTGGCTCGAGTTATGTTGTCTTCTGTTACTGTCAAGCGTGCCCTTCGTCCTTGGTTAGCCGGTCCTGCTTCAAAACAGGTTTGGTGCCGGATCTCTTTTGATGGATCTTCTCTTTTCAGCAATAAGTTAGACAGTGCCATAACTCGGGCCACTGGGGGCAAGTCAGGGTTTCTTCCTCAAGACAGGCATCTGCAAGGCCAAAGAAGATCCTTTCCAAGGAGACAGAATCAAGATTGTGCCAGAGAGGCACGTAGTTATAGGCCAGGACGTGAATTTTCCAGGTCCTGAAAGTCCAGGCAGTCATCTTTCAAGAAATCGGCTAAGAGCAGTTCGATGGGATAGAAGGAACTGACAAAGTCCTTTGGAGATCAGGCCCGTCCAGACAGGCCAGTTGGGGGCTCGTCTTCTCCACTTTCGTCACGTCTGGGCGGCCTCGATCCAGGACTTCTGGACCGTCAGAATGGTCTCTTCAGGCCACACCTGGACCTTCAGCAGCGCTCCCAAACTCAGGTGTGTTCCCACGTCTCATTCAGCTTCAGAGGAAAAAAGGGAAAATCCTATCAGCCTACGTAAGATCTTTATTGGATTTAGGCCCTGCTAATACAAAATCCTTTGTTGGTAATGACAGCTTCAAATGCCTTCTGCATGAAGAAACTAGTCGCATGCATTGCTCAGGTGTGTATATACCATAGTTTGTGGACTCTATAACTTTCCTACAGACTAAATAATATACACTGGATTGGGTTATTTTCACCAAAGAAATGTAGCAGAATAAATTTCTTATCATACATCATGGGACACAGAGCCATAGTAGTTACTATGTGGGTTATAGGCCACCTTCAGGTGATGGACACTGGCACGCCCCAAGACAAAAAGTGCCCTCCCTATATAACCCCTCCCACTACTGGGAGTACCTCAGTTTTTTTGCCAGTGTCTAAGGCGTTGGTCACGAGTAAAGATGTGCTGTGCTGAGTTCAACTGGAGCAATCCTTGCTGACCGGATCCATTCAAAGCGTCTCTTCTGGTCAAATTGAATGGTACCCAGGCCCCGTATCCGAAGAAACAAGATTTTGCCTCTTTTTAGAGAGCTGGACCCCAGGATCCAGTAGTTTTTGGTAGTAAGGCCATAAAATTTTACTGGCGGGGTGCTGTTGCAGGTCCAGGCTTGTGGGTTTCCTCAAGGATCCCCAGCTCCTGAAGGTTTAACAGAACCCACCGTGCAGGGTGAAGATTGGGTAGCACAATCAGCACGCTGCTCGGCGGCTTGCAAATCCCCCCCCCCCCTGCACCATTGCCGTTTTCTCAGTAGGTCCTGTAGTCCGCCGCTTGTGCGGGAAAGGCTTTACTTTTAAAAAGTGGGAAGAGCCCTAGACGAAGCAGGGGGCGGGGCTCGTCGGCGTTCTCCAATGCCCAAACGCGAGGAGGCAAACTTTTAAAAGCACATTTGTGTATTACTGCAGGCTGTGGAGGGACATAAAAACAAAGAGGTGGCATTAACAGGTTTGGTGACACAGGCATTTCCTTTGACACATTTTTTACTGCTAAATCAGGCTGGGCATTAATAGCAGCAATTGTGCTGTACTATAGCCCTAGCAGCAGTGTATGCATTCCTTCTGGTAGTGCCTCTGCTTTGTGCATCAGGCTATGAGCGGAAGGGGGGGCAAGGAACACCTCAAAGGGTTCTAGAGGATCTGTTTCACGACAACCCCTAAATTCATGTCCAAAAAGATGGCATCCTCTTCTGAGAGTGATGTGGCCGGTCAGAGTGAGCCATCAGGGGGCACTGGTGTTGCAGCAGCTCTGGACACTTCAGCCCATATATCTATATATCACTCAGAATGTTTTTTTCTTCTACCATTTTAAGTTTGGAACAGAAGATTGATGCTTTATTTGCTTCCCATTCTGAGGAACAAGGGACGAGAGATCATGAAGTTCTCTCAAAAGATCAGGAAGAGGCTGATGACTCCTCTTCCAAAGATCCTAATATGGAGGGATCGGCCTCATAGGAGAGACTGTTGGTCCGCTCAAATTTTTTACTGCCTGTAACGCAGTCTATTGATGAGCCCACCTGTGGTTTGGGACTATTAAAGCCTCCTCAATCTGTTGATACCTTTCCTATCCATTCATGGTTAAAAAAGCTTATTTATTCTGAGTGGGCGCATCCAGATAAAAAAATTTCCTCAAAAAAATTATTCTATACTTTATCCCATGGAGGAGGAATTCTATATGAAATGGGGGTTTCCAGCAATTGATGCGGCTAGATCCTCTCTAACAAAAACCTGACTTGTCCTGTAGACAATGAGCACATATTGAAGGATCCAACAGGTAAAAAGTTGTTCTTTTTAGGAACAACATTGCTCTTGCAGGTTCAGTCGTTC
This sequence comes from Lithobates pipiens, assembly GCF_037356315.1. NCBI lineage: Eukaryota > Metazoa > Chordata > Amphibia > Anura > Ranidae > Lithobates > Lithobates pipiens. Next base: position 191,216,902 of record NW_027507718.1, on the reverse strand, counting down.
AGCTGGTATTAGCGGTGATTGGAGTATCTCAGTCCATAAAGGACCAGTTTTTAGAGGTACTTAAAATTATTCCTGATCAGCAGGACCAGCAGATGGCTGGCATATCAGAGGCACTGTGTTTAGCAGTGGATGCTATGAAAGATTAGATTATACAAGCCTCAGGGCTATGCTAGGGCTGGTACATATGCACAGAGTCCTATGGTTGAAAAATTGGTCAGCGGAAGCGCCATGTAAAAAGCTCTTGGCCAGTTTCCCATTTCATGGTGAACAGTTGTTTGGGGACAATCTGGATAAGTATATCCAAAGAATTTCTAATGGGAAAAAAAATCTCTTTTACCAGTAAAGAAGAAGTTTAAACGTTTTTCCTTTAAATGTCCATCTTCTCCAGTGCCAGGAGCATCTGTCGCCAGGTAGTCTTGACGGCCTCCACCATCAGGTTTAAGAGGAAGACCTCAAGGGCAGTCCCAGGGTCAAAAGAGGGCTTGGGGCAGGAAACCTGCGAAGCAAAATACTAAAGCCTCCTTATGAAGGGGTGCCCCTGCTCGCTCTAGTGGGGGGGGGGGGGGGGGCTTCTTCTACACTTTTCAAAGATCTGGCAGGAACATTGTCATGACAGATGGGTGGCTTTCTCAATTTCTCTAGGTTACAAACTAGAATTCCTCGTTTTAAGATCAAATGTTCCCAGAGACCCAGGGAAAAGGAAGTCTCTCTTTCTGGCTCTGGATCATCTCTTGTCTCAGAAAGTGATATCAGAGGTTTCATAGTTAGTAAGGTTGAATAAAGACACCAGTCCATCCAGTTCAACCTGAGTGAAGCCAATTAACCTAACTGCATGTCTTTGGATTGCGGGAGGAAACTGGAGTACTCGGAGGAAACCCACACAGGCACAGGGAGAACATGCAAACTCCAGGCAGGTAGTGTCGTGGTTGGTATTTGAACCAGCAACCCTTCTTACTGCTAGGTGAGGGTGCTAACCACTACACCAATGTGCCGCTCTGTAACTAGGTTCCCACAGAAGAGCAGGGATCAGGGTTTTAATCAAAACTCTTCACGGTACCAAAACCAAATGGGGAGGTAAGACCCATTTTAGATCTCAAGGATTTAAACCGGCACTTGAATACCCGTTCCTTCTGCATGGAGTCAATCAGAGCGGTTGTCTCCATTCTACAAGGAGGAGAGTTTTTGGCATCGATTGACATCAAAGATCTCCATCAGAAATGTCTCCGCTTCAGGGTAGAAAATTGTCATTTTCAGTTTGTGGCTCTGCCTTTCGGTCTAGCCACTGCACCTGGAGTGTTTACAAAGATCCTGGCCCCTCTTTTAGCCAGGTTAAGGGCACAGGGTATAATAATTCTAGCCTACCTAGATGATCTGCTCTTAGTAGATCAGTCAGTTAGCTGTCTAAACCAAAGTTTAGTCTCAGATATGAGTTACCTAGAATTCCTAGGCTGGATTCTCAACCTAGAAAAATCCTCCTTAAAACCATCAAGGAGATTGCAGTACTTGGGGCTGATCATAGATACAGGTCAAAAGAAAGTATTCTTACCCCAGGGAAGAATCAGTTCCGTAGAGGAACTGATTCGGCTTATCAAAACAAAGAGAAATCCTTCCACTCAGCTTTGCATGAAATTGTTAGGAAAGATGGTGGCCTCCTTCAATGCCGTTCCTTATGCGCAATTTCATTCAAGACTGCTGCAAAACAGTATTCTGTCAACTTGGAATAACAAGGTCCAGGCTTTGTACTTTCCAATGCGCTTATCCCCCAAGGTGCATCAGAGCCTCAATTGGTGGTTGATATCCAGCAACCTTCAACAGGGGAAATCCTTTCTACCAGTATCCTGGAAAGTGGTAACAACGGATGCCAGCCTTCTAGGCTGGGGAGCAGTTCTGGAAGAAGCATCTGTCCAGGGGAAGTGGTCCGAGTCAGAAAGGACCTTGCCCATCAATATTCTAGACATTTGGGCAGTACCTCTGGCCCTAGAGGCCTGGGTGCTCAGATTACCAAATTGTCCTGTCAGGATTCAATCCAACAATGCCACTGTCAGGGGTTGAGGCCATCCAGGCGCCTCAGCCGTGTCCCTGCGCACATGCTCGGTGGAACGGCACTACAGCGCATGCACATGCGCAGTCCAGCGCATGCACATGCGCACTGGTGCAAGCCTGTGCGCATTGGCGCACGTTTAGCATCCCCTCGCGGCCTATAAAAGCTGCTCTGGTGCACACATCAATTGCCGGTTTGTCTTCAGCTCCTGTTACCTGAAAACTTGTTTGTGCATCTGATTACCTGTTGTGACCCGGATTGTTCTTTGACGCTGCTGCTTATCTCCTGGACTTGACTCTCGGCTTTGTTATATGGACTCCGCTTCTCTCCAGTGTTTGACCCTCTGCCTGTGACCCAGACTTGCCTCTCGTCTCCTGCCCTTACCCACGGCCTGTGACCCGGACTTGCTTGTGTCTCCCTAAGACACCTTACCTGAGCCTGTATCTAGGACTGTCAGTGCTTGACCCCCAGCTGGGCGTTCCGCCCTCTACAGCTACCAGCCAGTTGCTACACAAGGTGTCCATCTCTACCAGACCTTCACGCAAGGCTTCCCCTGCCACCTGGGTTGCCTGTGCCTCGTTGTGCCATTTGCTCCCTGTCCTGTATCACCTCCAGGGGGCGAACAGCGCTTAGTCGCAAGGGCGAACCACTCTCGGCATCTCGGCCTCGGTAATTACTGCTCTGATAGCCACAGCCTTGGCCTACAACAATCACCAAGGGGGCACAAGAGGTCATGTAGCACAAAAAGAGGTGAATCATGTTCTATCTTGGGCAGAAAGCAACATTCCTTGCCTATAAGCAATTTTCATTCCAGAGATAGAAAATTGGCAGGCAGACTATTTGAGTAACCAACAATTGTTTCCGGGAGAATTGTCCCTTCGCCCCATCTTTCTGTCGATATGTCAAAGATGGGGTGTTCCGGACGTGGATCTGTTCATGTCCAGCTTCAACAACAGGGTCGACAACTTTGTGTCAAAGAGGAGGGATCTGCTGGCATGCAGAACAGACGCCTTGGTCTTTCCATGGGATCAGTTTTCACTGATCTAGGCATTTCCTCCGGTTCTGCTGCTTCTGTGCCTTTTTCGTAGGATCAAGCAGGAGGGAAAGGAGGCGATTCTGGTGGCCCAGAAGTTCTTGGTTTTCCGAGACCATAAAGATGGCGGTAGGGGACCCTTGGATCCTGCCACTGTGGCCAGACCTTCTTACGCAAGGTCAGGTATTACATCCTACCTTACAAATGCAAAATTTAACGGTTTGGCTATTGAAACCCACATTCTAAAGGACCACGGACTGTCTTCTTCAGTAGTGTCTACTTTGGTTAATGCTAGGAAGCCGGCCTCCTGAGTCAAATAACATAGAGTTTGGGAGGCATATGTCTCTTGGTGTGAATCCAGGGGTTGGCGCCCCAGAAAATATGTCATAGGTAGGCTCCTTGAATTCCTACAGATGGGATTGGAAATGAAGCTGGCCTTAAGTACTATCAAGGGCCAGGTCTCGGCCTTATCAGTATTGTTTCAACGGCCTCTTGCTTCTCACTCTGGTTCATAGCTTTATTCAGGGGTATTGTGGATTAATCCTCCCGTCAGGACACCCCTGAACCCTTGGGATTTGAATTTAGTCTTGTCGGCTTTACAAAAACAGCCTTTTGAGCCTATATGGGATATTTCCTTGGTCCTCTTGACGAGGAAGATAATTTATTTTGGTTGCCATATCCTCTGTCAGAAGAGTATATGAGTAGGCGGCTCTTTCTTGTAAAGAGCTGTATTTGATTATTCATAAGGATAAGGTGGTATTATGGCCTCAACCTAGATTTCTACCAAAGGTAGTGACAGGTTTTCATTTAAACCAGGATATTGCCCTTTCCCAGAACCTCGATCTATGGAAGAAAGATCACTACATTCCCTTGATGTAGTGAGAGAGGTCAAAGTCTATTTAAAAGTGGCCACGCAGATTCGCAAAACAGATGTTTTGTTTGTATTGCCAGAAGGTCCTACAAGAGGACAGGCAGCATCAAAATCTACTATTCCCAAATGGATTTGACAAGTGATTGTTCAAGCTTATGGTCTAAAGAGTAAATTCCTCCTTTTCATGTTAACCACTAGAGATCCGCACTATAGCCAAATGACGGCTACAGCACGGACCTCCTTTGCTGGGACTACGTCTATTGACGTCGTCCTGTGCACGAGCGGCCTGCGCGCCCCCTGAGGGGCGCGCAAGGCGCGCTCTGTGACCAGCGAGTCTATGGAACTCCCCTGATCACGGATCGAAGCAAGCGGTCGATCCCGACCCCTTACCAGGTGATCAGCTGTCAGCCAATGACAGCTGATCATGTGATACAATGGAGCCGGTAATCGGCTATTTTTCCTCCTCGCGCTGAATGGCGGCCATGATCGGGACATCAGTCCCGATCACGGCCAGCTTACCAGTGCTCACCTGCTCCCTGCCAGTGCCACCTCAGTAATTAAAAAGTGCCCCCCCATTAGTGCCACCCATCAGTGCCCACAGTGTCACCCATCAGTGCCCACAATCTGCCTCAACAATGGTGCTGCACCCTAGTGCCACATATCCGTGCCCAGTGTCATCTACCAGTGCCCATCAGTCCCATCTATCAGTGGTACCTATCAGTGCCCCTTAGTGCCACCCATCAGTGCCGCCTTATCTGTGCCCATCAGTACTGCCTTATCTGTGCCTATCGGTGCCACCTTATCTGTGCCTATAAGTGCCGCCTTATCTGTGCCTATTAGTTCCGCCTTATCTGTGCCTATCAGTGCCCACCAGTGCAGCCTATCAGTGCCCACCAGTGCCGCCTCATCAGCGCACTTCAATGAAGGAGAAAAATGACCCGTTTGCAAAATTTTATAACAAACTATTAAACATGATTTTTTTTTTGCATCTTTTATTGTTTGTTTAGCAAAAAATAAAACTCCCAGCTGTAATTAAATACCACCAAAAGAAAGCTCTATTTGTGGGAAAAAAATTATAAAAATTTCATTTGGGTACAGTGTTGTATGGCTGCACAATTGTCATTCAAAGTGCATCAGCGCTGAAAGCTGAAAATTGGTCTGGGCTGGAGGGGGGTTTAAGTGCCCAGTAAGCAAGTGGTTAAAGTGCACTCCACCAGGGCTGTTAGTGCTTATTGGGCAGTGCATCCATGGCTCAGATCTGCAAGGCCGCAGCTTGGTCTTCAGTCTATACATTTACCAGATTCTATCAAATAGATGTAAAAGGTCATGAGGATATCGCCTTTTATAACAGAAATAAAGAAAAGCTGAAGATTTCCTATCAAATACCGGAATATTTATTTCCTGATGGACTCCATGGCAGCATACGTTTGGGTAGTCCCATCCTCGCTCCTACCCCATAGGACCCCACTCCCATAAATTTTCATGCTGAGCCAGAGGCCGCGTTCTGCAACTAGCCTACTTATGACACTGGGAGGGAACTCCTTCTGCCGAGTCCATCGGGAAAGGAAAATTACGGTAAGTATTTGATAAGAAATTTTAAGTTTTCCTGACAGATTCCATGGCAGCATACATTTGGGAACTAACTAGCCCAAAAACCAGGGTGGGATGCTGAAAAAAAAAGTAGGGTTTCACAGAATTTAGCTAACAGAAACCCTATGGATAGATATTAACAGTATAAAGAAGTTAGTTACACCCCATAATGAGACAGAACAGCCTTAATGGAAGACATGTCATTCCCATACAAATATTCTTGGCGGCCTTTCACAGGGAGCCCATGAAGCCTACAAACTCCTGGTTGACTGTGCGGTGACTGTTTCCATATGAACCAAGCCCTAAGCTCTATAAGCCTATTGGCTAGCTAGAATAACCCATACAGTGAATATTCTGAATGATATCTCTGTCCTGCTGGTTCTGCTAGAGGGAGTGACAAATATGTCCTAAAACTCTAAAAAGCTATAGCTTGAGAGTACGCTGAAGTATCCCAAAATCCATGGCATGGAACCAGTTATCATTGGTGGTCCTGATGCTGAAGCCACCTCAGATTGCCGCCCAGTATGGATACAAACACTACCTATACTAGGTAGATTGCCAACAAAGATCCCCTATGGTCCAAGACCCAGATCTTGGCAAACCTCCTGATTGTGGAAGAAAAGAACCCTTATGACTAAATCTTTATTCAAAATTAGACTGAAAGAGATCCCATCTGGAGCAGCAAGCTGCCAAATGGTCCTAAAGGCCCTGATTCTGGCAAACTTCCTGCTGAGGATGTAGCATTTAAGGATATTGACATCATAGCTCAATCCTTACTCCAACTGGACTGGAGGTGATCCCACCTGGAGCTGTAAGTCACCAAAGGATCCTTCCTAGCCTAAGGCTTTTGTCTTGGCAAACTTCCTAGCCCTTAGAGTGCATGACTTAATAGCAAGGTCTTTACCCAAGCTGGACTAAAAAGAGATCTCATCTGGAGCGGTCAAGGAAGTCTAGAGCAAGTAGAAAAACCACCTAGTCTTGGCTCTCCTTTCAAGTCTCGGATGCAGCCCCCCAGAAGGATGTTTATACATTAAGATAAAAAACTTTCTGTGTGCAGCAGCCCACCTCAGCCTTTCCAATACTTACCTGAGCCCTTCCCAAGTGCCTTGACCTTCTGAGACTCTCCATCCTGATTGGCTGAAACACAGCAGTGGCACCATTGGCTCTCGCTGCTGTCAAAGACAATCAGCCAGTCAGGGGAGAGAGGGGGCAAGAACGAACACAGTGAGCTGCGGCTTGGCTCAGGTGCCCCCATAGCAAACTGTTTGCTATGGGGGCACTCAACAGCAGGGAGGGAGGTTCCAGGAGCACCAAAGACGTACCCCAGAAGAGGAGGATCTGGGCTGCTCTGTGCAAAGCCATTACATAGAGCAGGTAAGTATAACATTTTTGTTATTTTTAAAGAAAAAAAAAAAGACTTTACAATCCCTTTAAAGGGATTGTAAATTAAAAAAAAAAAAACGTTATACTTACCTCCACTGTGCAGCTTGTTTTGCACAGAGTGGCTCCGAACCTGCTCTTCTGGGGTCCCTTGGCGGCTGTGTCTGCTTCCTCCCGCAGGTACTTCTCATGTTCATGCAAGCTCCCTCGCATGGTGAGAAGCACCTGCGGCCACGCTCCCGCTATAGCTGCTTGCGGTTTCACACGGCCCCGCCCCCCGGCGTGCCGCGTCATTGGATGTGATTGACAGCAGCGCGAGCCAATGGCTGCACTGCTTTCAATCTATCCACTCCAGCCAATGAGCAGCAAGGATGGCGGGGGCGAGCGCGGGACTTTCGAGGGGTCAGGTAAGTAATACGAGGGGACTGGGGGTTCCGGCAGTGTGAGATGTTTTTTTCACCTTAATGCATAGAATACATTAAGGTGAAAAAACATTTACCTTTACAACCCCTTTAAGATTAGTTGAAGTCCAGAATGTAGCTGACCAGAGGACTAAGCAAAAGAAAACAAAGCAGTCCAAATTGAACAAGCTTTATTCGACCCCCTGCTCTGTTTGCGGCAGAACTTTTGAATATTGAAACCATTCGGAACCAAATAATGAACCCCATTTAAATCTATGGGACCTAATCTGGAAAAATCAAGAGGGCCCATTTTGAAGGCTTATATGCAAGTAATTGGGCACACAATGGTTATAGGGGTCCGGGTACTGCCCTGTGGGATATGTATAAATGAAAAAAAAAGTTTGTAAAAAACCCTCTTGCTGACCAGCCACCGCAGTTTTACTGGGGCAAAATGGCACAACTGGGCGAAATGATGTAACCGTTGCTTCACCTTTTGGCTACTAGGGGCACGATGCCGGTGTGCCCAGAGCCGACACTCCTGATGGGGCTAAACACACAGATCCCTGTTCTTTCAGGGGAGAGACAGATTGTGTGTTCATACTATATATGAACACCGATCTCTCTCTCCTCTGACAGTCCCATTCCCCCCCAGTTAGAGACACACGTAGGGAACACAGTTAACCCCTTGATCACCCCCTAGTGTTAACCCCTTCCCTGCCAGTGATATTTACACAGTAATCAGTGCATTTTATAGCACTGATTGCTGTATAATTGTCAATGGTTTCAAAAATGCGTCAAAAGTGTCCGCCATAATGTCGCAGTACCGATAAAAATCGCAGATCGCCACCATTACTAGTGAAAAATAATTAATAATAAAAATGCCATAAATCTATACCCTATTTTTTAGATGCTATAACTTTTGTGCAAACCAATTAATATACGCTTATTGAGATTTTATTATTATCAAAAATATGTAGACGAATGCATAATCGGCCTAATCTGAGGAAAAAATTGGAGATTTATTATAGTAAAAGATTTTGTGTGATTTTTTTAAATTGTCGCTCTTGTTTATAGCACAAAAATAAAAACTGCAGAGGCGATCAACTACCACTAAAAGAAAGCTCTATTTGTGGGGAAAAAATTAGGTCAATTTTGTTTGGGTACAGCGTAGCATGACCGCACAATTGTAAGTTAAAGCGACGCAGTGCCAAGTCGCAAAAAAAGGCCTGGTCATTGAGCAGCCAAATCTTCCAGGGCTGAAGTGGTTAAATGAGCAGTGATTTACTGATGCTGACTGTGGCACATCTGTACTATGTATAGAGCCTGCTGTAGCAATAATGACATGTATAAAGCCCAAAAAAACAGCTTGGACAGCCAGTCTATATGATGAGGCCACAATTTTGTGCACTCGGAACAAGATCAGAGATTTTTAGTAAAAGTCTGGTGTCTCTTTTGGAGACTTTGGATAAAATTAACAGGTGTGGGCATGGGTGCCTTCACACCATAACCCTATAGAGGTACTCTTGATGAAAGCAAGAATTGGCCTTACTGTCAAAAACTATAATGATGTACACCTGTCAAACAGGCTTGGAAAAATTGGTACTAGGGTGTTATTTGTGCCCATTAAACCTACACCAAAAAAAATTCTTCCAGATGAAATCAACACCCACAAAGCTAGGCAGCCTAGACAGTCTTTCAAAGATTCCAGATCCAGAAAGCACTTAATCAGCGACATTGGCATTGGAGAGCTTGATAGCTGCTGCTAATCCAGGACTGAGTAAACAGTCCATGGACAGACACACTCTCTTATCTGTCACAAAACCTCTGGCAGCACTAAATGCCCTTTTGGAAAGCACGCTGGATGCAGGGCAGCCCAGCAGCTCAATTTCATACTGGGCAAGTCCTGCCCAGTGGTCTATTCTGATAACCCAGTAACCAAGTGGATCATCAACTGGAAAGCTTTCTGTTTTCGCCATTAGATAATCTCCTACCATATGCTGCAGATGCGATGTGGATCGAGGACTTAAAAGAAAAATTGAAATGCATCACTGAGGAGGCCCCCTTCTCCAACGCTCCTTTCTTGACCAACAGAACCCTCAAAACAACATTTTCCACCAGACTAATCTACCAGATTCAGGAATTTGTTACATAAACTCCTCTTTTAGATGTCCTCAAGAGATTTTATCTTCTGCTCCCTCTGTGGGGACGTGATGAGTTCATAGACTTTGCCCTTGCAACAGTGGTTAAGGAGGGTTGCCAACCAATAGTGATCCTTCTCCTTGATGCCGTGTATTCTTAGGTCCTTACGCAGGCTTTGAAGACTGAGGGAGCCCATGCAGCGCACGTTTTCAGAGGCATGAGAAGCAGACACCTCAGGGTCACTGAGGATTACAGTATTTGTAGCTGCCTCCCCCCCAGCCACGTTCTACTCCCAAGGGTTCTGGGGATGGGAAACCATCCGTTTAGGGTTGACATATGTCTTGCTCTGCTTTATTGCCTCCAAATCCTCCTCCTCCTCCCTCTTCTCTTGTGCATTCTGTGGCGTGGCAAGAATGGTGTCTGCATAAAGCGGGCTTTGAGAGGAAAGAAAGTCCTCTTCCACCTGGTGGGCATGTCACAAATCAGGCGGTTTACGGGCAGGTGGAATACCCGCTGAATTTCAGCCAACCGAGCACTGGCTGTGTATGACCGCCTAAAATGGCTACACTCTACTGGCCTGCTTTAGCAGATCTTCCAACCCTGGGTATCTACTTAAGTGCTGCACTATCAAATTAAGGACATGTGCCAGGCATTGCACATGTGTCAACTTTCTCTGTCTAAGGGCAGACAAGAGATTTGTGCCATTATCGCACACCACCATTTCTGGCTCCAGCGGGCGTGGCTTGAACCACTTCTGGGCCTACCCGTGCAAAGCTGCAAGAATCTTTGCTCCTGTCCCCTAGGCAGACTGGCTGAAGCACCGTATGGCACCTTTTAGTCTGACTCGTTGAATAGCCCCTTGTGTGCTGTGAACTAAATCCATTGTCGCTGACCATGCTTGCTGGATCATGTGTCAGCAGTAATGTGGGCCTTGCGGCTGACTGCCTTTCCCAACAATGCCACATCATTGCCTTCTACAAGATAGTAGAGAGCTGGAATGGCCTTATGTGAAAATAAATAGCCTGCCATTGTAGTACAACACATTCACTGAATGGGGCAGAATCCACCAGACAGAAAGGCATGAGTTGTAAATCCAGCAGTTTTGACAGGCTTGAATTTAGACATTGGGCATGTGGGTGACCGTGACAGTATTTTTTTTTCTGCTGCAGCAGATGGGGCAGAGAAATTTGCTGGCTTTAGTTTATAGAGGGTAGTGTGCTACTGAAAGACATGCTGCAAGGACCTGGGACACCCTGCGGTTTACCAGTTCACCAGTGTTCTCCCCTCTCTGTAGGCTCATGCTCCTACCTTCCACAACCTCAGAACCCAGATCTGAATCAATTAATGGCCGTGCATCCTCAAGGAGCAAGTGGTTGACACTGTGCTCAAATAACTCAACTGACTCTTCCATGAATGATGCTGGGGCTATGACCGGAGTAGCTGTGGACAAGAAGGTAGAATAAGCCACTCTGGCAGCTGCAGTGGACTGCGCACTAGTCTCTGCTTGGGTGATGGAGGATGAGGATGGTTTAGTAAGCCCGTCCACCACCTTCTCTGCATGCTGTGACTGGATAGTACAGGCAACATCACTAAACAGAAGAATTTATGCCCTGCCTGAGGACAGACCATGTCCACCTTTGCCTGTGGACACATATGCTGATAGCCCCCTCACAGTGCTATGGGAATGTCTGCTTCTCCTTGTTGGCCTCCCAGACGTGATGGTGTGGGGGTGGGGGGGTTGGCGCTTATTAACAAAATGTAATAGAGACGTGGATGCACTTAAAACCAATGGAGAGTGGTGTTTGGTGCACTTTAACCACTTAAGGACCAGAAGGATTTGCTCCCTTAATGACCAGGCCATTTTTTTGCGATACGGCACTGCATTGCTTTAACTGACAATTGTGCGTTTTTATCCCCACAAATAGAGCTTTCTTTTGGTGGTATTTAATCACCTCTGCAGTTTTCACTTTTTGCGCTATAAACAAAAAAAGGAGCGACAAGTTTGAAAAAAAAAAAAAAACACAATATTTTTTACATTTTGCTATAATATCCCCAAAAATGTTTTAAAAAAAATGAATTTCTTCATCAGTTTAGGCCAATATGAATTCTTCTATGTATTTTTGGTAAAAAAATAAAAAACGCAAAAAGCGTATATTGATTGGTTTGCTCAAAAGTTATAGCGTCCCGAGGATAGAGTTATGGTATTTTTATTATTATTTTTTTTTTTTTTTTACTAGTAATGTCGGTGATCTGCAATTTTTTGCGGGACTGCGATATTGCGGCGGACAGATTTTGACACTTTAGGTGATGGACACTAGCACACCCTGAGCCCACGTACACACGGTCGGAGATTTTGCCAACCAAATCCGTCGGATTTAGTCCGACGGATTGTGTCCGAAACTGTTGCATACACACGGTCGGACCAAGTTGGCGAAAAATCCGATCTTTCAGAACGTGATGACATAATTTCGATACGATGGGACTACATTCAGGCTAGTAGCCAATAGCTTTGATGTAGGAATTTGATCTGAGCATGCGTGGCACTTGGTCCGATCAAAATGCTCTACACATGATCGGATTAGGTCCATCCGGCCCAGTTGGTCGGGAAATATTTGCAACATGTTGGAAAATTGGGTCGGACGGAGATTCGGACGGAATCAGTCCGATGCATACCACACACAGTCGGATTATCTGATGACACGGTCCGATAAGACTCATTCCGACAGATTCTCCGACCGTGTGTACAAGGGCTAAGACAGGAAGTCCACTCCCTATATAACCCCTCCCACTACTGGGAGTACCTTCGTTTTTGTAGCAAAGCAATATACGTGTATGTATACATGTATATATATATGATGTACTCCAAGAAAACGATTTTACAGGTAAGCTGTTATAAAAATAAAAATCCTATTCTTTTTATCATACATCACGGGACACAGAGCCATAGTAGTTACTATGTGGGATGTCCCAGAGCAATGCCACCTGAGGAGAGGAAGACACAACAAAAATAGGGCACCATGAGACTAGAGGACTTACACTACTGCCTGCAGTAAACTACACCCAAAGGCAATATCCTCATGCCTTTTTACATCCACCTGATAGAATCTGGTAAATGTATGGACTGAAGACCAAGTTGCGGCCTTGTAGATTTGAGCCACGGAAGCTTGGTGATGCACTGCCCACGAAGCACTAACAGCCCTAGTGGCGTACGCTTTGATTTGAGAGGGTGGAATCTTCCTCTTCAAACCATAAGCTTGAACAATTACTTGCCGAATCCATTTAGAAATAGTAGATTTCGATGCGGCCTGTCCTCATTTAGGACCTTCAGGCAACACAAACAAAACATCAGTTTTTCTAATCTGAGCAGTCGCCTTTAAAGAGAAAGTAAACCCTGATGGGTTTACTTCCTCTTTCATTCTCTGCAAAGGCAAAGCATAATGGACAACTATGCATCGCTATGTAATGGTTTACAACCACTTTAAGGCTGGATTCACACCTATGCATTTTTAGTGCCGTTTGCAGATTTGCACTACAGAACATGTTCCATAGGAAACAATGTTAAATGGACTGCAGTGCAATTCTGCAAAATGCAAAAAGCACTAAAACTGCGTAGGTGTGAATCCAGCCTAAGTGGACTTTGACTGCTCTCACCACACCCAGAAAATGTAGTGACTTCTCTTCCGTAGAACAGGGTTCTGGAAAAATGAAGGTAGGGCAATATCCTGGTTTAGATGAAAACCTGATACTACCTTCGGTAGAGAGTTAGGATGAAGACGCAATACCACCTTATTCTTATGAATAATTAAATATGGCTCTTTACAAGAAAGAGCAGCCAACTCTGATACCCTTCTTGCAAAAGATATGGCTACCAGAAAAATGTGTTTCCTTGTCAAAAGGACCAAGGGGATATGCCATATTGGCTCAAAAGGCTGTTTCTGCAATGCCGACAGTACTAAATTCAAGTCCCAAAGGTTCAAGGGTGACCTAACCGGAGGATTAAGCCATGTTACCCCCTGAATAAAGCTACAAACCAAAGAATGCGACGCAAGTGGTTGTTGAAATAATACAGATAAGGCCGAGACCTGGCTTTTGACAGTACTTAAGGCCAGCTTAATTTCTAACCCCATCTGCAGAAAGTCAAGGACCTATGACATACTTCCTGGGGTGCCAACCCCAGGATTCACACCAGACATATCCCTTCCAGACTCTATAATATATGATTCTCGAGGCCGGCTTGCATTATTCAAGGTAGATACCACTGAACCTGATAGCCCACGCTTCTTCAGAATATGGGTCTCAATAGCCAAACCGTTAAATTTAGCACTTGTAAGTTAGGATGAAATAACGGACCTTTGCGAGAGATGGTCTGGACATAGTGGTAGGGTCCACGGGTCCCCTACCGCCATCCTTATGATTTCTGCATACCAAGATCTTCTGGGCCACAATAATCACCGTCTTCCCTTCTCGCTTGACCCTGCGAAGAAGTCATGAAAGCAAAATAGGAGGGAATGCATAAATCAGTGAGAACTAATTCCATGGGAACACCAAGGCATCTGTTCCATACTCTAGCAGATCCCTTGTTCTTAACCCAAAGTTGTCAATCTTTTTGTTGAATCTGGACGTTCACAGTGAAAAGGAAAACTAGCCAGGAGCTTCTTGCATTGCGCTTCAGCTGACCAATTTTTCAACCATAAGATTCTACTCATATGCACCAGCCCAAGTGTAAGGTGTGTGGCCTGGAGAATAGAATCCTTCATAGCGTCTATTGCAAAACATATAGCCCCTGGTAGCTTGGCTAAATCCTGGGCATGCTGATCAGGGATAACCTTAAGCACCTGTTTAAACTGGTCTCTCAAGGATTGACATACAGCAATTGCTGCCAGCACAGGCTGAGTCACTGAACTTGCCAGAGAAAAGTGCTTTTTAATAGGCATTCTAACTTCTTATCCATTGAATCCCTAAGAATTTGAGCATTATCTACCGGACAAGTGAAACACTTATTCACAGAGGATATGGCAGCGTCAATTGCTGGTATCCCCCACTACTTAGTGAATTTTTCCTTCATAGGATAAAGTGTTGAAAACTTTTTAGGAGGGAACAAAAATGCTTATCTGGGTGATCCCACTCAGAATACATAAGCTTTTCCAGCAATGGATGGACAGGAAAGGCATGCACAGCTTGAGGAGGCTTTAGCGAACCCAAACAAGAAGTGGGCTTATCAAACAACTCAGCTAGGGGTAGCATAAATGTGGACAGACCATTTCAGTAAGAGATTGCACCAGCAATCTTTCAGATTGTGCAGCCGATCCTTCCGCATTTGACCCCTCATCAGTCTTTTCACGGTCCCCTGAGAGAAATTGGTCTTCTCCCGCCCCCAGTTCCTCAGTTTGAGGGTCCTGAGTAATGGAAGGGGACCTGCCGCATTCCGTCCCACACTGGGATGCAGTTAAAGCCGCTAACCTTTCTTCCAAACCTATCATAGCTGAGGAAAAAACCTCTTCAGTAATACAGACCGGGGCTGCAGTGTTGGAAACAGTTACAACATTTGACAACCCTGCTGGCTCACTCTAACCAGCCACCTCAGGAGTTTAGGCTTTTTTGAGCATGAGGGAGTCCCTTTCGAGCCCTTTTTTGGGGTGATTCTACCTCCCCTTCTGGTGAAACCTTTTGTGCAAGTTGTCACATGGACAGTTCAGCCTGGGACGATAATTTGGTCCTGTCTGTTTTGTGAAAAAAGCCTCCTTTGAACTCATCTGAGATATTTTTGAGGGTCTCAGAGCTAACTACACTCTCCTGAAAGAACAATTTCTGGTCCCCTCATCCAGGATAAGATCGCATTGAGGCCTCAACCCTCCTTTTTGCTTGAGATGGATTTTTTTGTGCAAGTTCAAAAAAATATCCAATTGTTCACATCAGAAATTCAAAGCTGTACAGTGTGTTCTCCAGTGGCGTCGTTATGGGGGTGTTGACTGCACCCACGGGTGATACCCAAGCCACGGCGCCACTGTCATCCTCTCCAGCGGGAGGCAGGACAGCTCAGGCTAGAGAACACAGAAACTGAGCTGCCAAAAATAGCTATCAGTCCCCCATAATGATTGGTAGCTGGCGGGACTAGGTACCGATCATGTGAGCACTATGACAGCCAATCACAATAGTCACATGATCGCCAATCCTTCACATGTAGAAACAGGATGCAGAGGCAGGCGCAAAGGGGTTAAAAGGCACCAGCCCTAGTTAAGCTGGCCATACATGGATCATAGTTCAGCAGGGACTGGCTGAATTTCAATCCATGTGTGGCCACTGTAGTTGAACAAAAGTCAACCTACCAATCAACTTATTTTCAACTGACGGTATTTTCTCGCTCTATCAGCACTGCAGGCTAAAGACAGCAGAACTGATCTGTGTATTCTGATGGCGGGGACGTTTCGGTACTTTGACACAGTGGGGAGGATTCCCCCATTCACCTTGAGTGTATGGATGGGAGAATCTGGTCAATTTTCTCATTCAAATTACTGGTTGAATGAAAAAACTGTTCGTTGATGACGGCAGGTTGGCTCTCCTGCGCAAATTACTGTAGCTGTAAAGCTGGTGCTTAAAGGGCTATAGGGGAGAATTCCCAATATATATATAATTGCGCTGCCAAATAGAAACAATGTATAAAGCAGCCAGCATCAACAATGATAAAATTGCATAGAAAACAACAAAACAAAAAAATGCAGCGCTAAAAGTGAAAAAAATCACCTACTTGTGAAAAAATGTTTGCACAGTGGCATAGCATAAGCCAAGCATAATAAAAATAACACAAATGCAATATGTATAAATAAACCATACAGAGATCCACGTGAACAATGTGTAAAGATCCCCACAATATATGATATAATAAAATATAAGCAACAAATAGCTCCTCTTCAGTAAGGAGTATTTGTTGCTTAAGGGGACGATTATTTTCTTACATGTCATAGGATAATTTTGTGTTTTTTGTTTTTCACATTATTTGTTTGATCTACGTGGTACGGTTCACGTGGATCTCTTTATCATTTATCCACATATAGTGTGGGGATCTTTACACATTGTTCACGTGGATCACTGTATTGTTTATTTATACATATTGCATTTGTGTTATTTTTATTATGCTTGGCTTATGCTATGCCACTGTGAATTTTTTTTTTCACCTTTTTAACTTTTAGTGCTGCATTTTTTGTTTCCTATAGGGGACAATGCCGCGTGAGGTAGGAGCTGCTGCATGTGCCCGGCGGCCACAATGTCCCCTGGGCACCCGCGATTGCGCTTGACAAAGACAGAACACAGATCTCTCAATGTAAACAAACAGATCTCTGTTCTGTCAGGGGAGTAGAGAGTAATCGTCTGTTCCTAGTAATTAGGAACATCTATCGGTATCTTCCTCTGTGTAGGGATTCAGTCCGTCCCATCCCCTACAGTTAGAACGCCTCCTAGTGTTAACCCCTTCCCTGCCAGTGACGTTTATACAGTAATCAGTGGCTATTTTTAGATCTCGTATAAATATCAATGGTCCCAAAAAAGCGTCAAAAGTGTCTGATCTGTCTGCCGCAATGTTGCAGCCCTGCTAAAAATCGCAGATCACCACCATTACTAGTAAAAAAAAAAAAATTATAAAAATGCCATAAATCTATCCCCTATTTTGTAGACTTTTGCGCAAACCAATTAATAAATGCTGATTGGGATTTTTTTTACCAAAAATATGTAGAAAAATACATGTTAATAAACTGATGAAGAATTTTTTGGGGGGGATAATTATTATAGCAATAAGTAAAAAAAAAATAGTTTTTTTCAAAATATACACTTTTTTTGTTTATAGCGCAAAAAAATAAAAAAAGCAGAGGTGATCAAATACCACCAAAGAAAGCTCTATTTGTGGGAAATAAAAGAAAAACTATTTTGTTTGGGTACAACGTCGCACGACCGCAGAATTGTCAGTTAAAGCGAGGCAGTGCCTTATCGCAAAAATGACCAGTTACACTTACCGGTAACGGCTTTTCTAGGAAATCTTCCAGGACGGCACACCTGAGAGATGACTGGTCCACCTGACAGGAAACACAATCAACAAGTTTAAAAGTTCCCACCCCTCCCTCAGACCCTCAGTTATGGTAAATAAAAGCCCACACCGGTGTCAGAGGGAACATTCTGTGAGGAATAATTATACCACACCAATAAAACAAGGGTAGGGAAGTAGGCCTGTCGTCCTGGAAGATTTCCTAGAAAAGCCGTTACCGGTAAGTGTAACTGGTCATTTTCTCCAGTCATCTTCCAGGACGGCACACCTGAGACGATAAGCAAGAAGTTCAGGGCTACCTTTAGGGCGGGACAACCGCTTGTAGGACCTTCCTGCCAAATGCCAAATCCTGAGGGGACAACAGCTCCACTCTGTAGTGCCTCAGAAATGTTCTATGGCTCGTCCATGTTGCTGCTCTGCAGATCTGGTCGATTTAGGCGCCTGCCCTTTCTGCCCAGGAGGTCGCCAGGGATCTGGTTGAATGCGCCTTAAGGCGGGTTGGCACTGGTTTACCTGCCTGCCTATAAGCAATTGATATGGTTTGTCTGACCCATCTAGCTATCGTTGCCTTAGAAGCTTGTAGACCCTTTCTCTTCCCTGAGAAGGTGATCAATAAGTGACTGGATCTCCTAAAGTCTTTCACTCTTTCCAAATAAGACTAGGAGACAGCGCCTGACATCTAAGAAATGGAATCTTTCCTCTTCCTTATTCTTGGGATTCTGGAAAAAAGACGGAAGAATAATCTCCTGTGTTCTGTGAAATAGCGAAGCCACCTTTGGCAAATAAAGAAGATCCTGAGTGAGGATTACCCTATCCTCTAGGATACGCAACAACGGCTCTTTAATTGAAAGGGCCTGTATATCACCCACCCTTCTGGCCATAGTGATAGCCAGAAGGAAGGCCAACTTAAATGATAAAAGTCTAACAGAAATTTGAGCCACCGGCTCAAAAGGCCCCTTTGTTAGGGCATCTAATACCAGGGACAGGTCCCATGGAGGGCAACTGACCGACCTGACTGGAACTACCCTTTCCCTGGCCAACAAAAATCTTTTTATCAGTGGTTCTTGTCCTAGCCTCCTGTCAAAAAACACGGACAGGGCTGCCACCTGGACCTTGAGGGTGCTGACTGCCAAACCCTGGTCCACCCCCTCTTGAAGAAAGTCTAGGATGGTAGGTATCATTTGGAGAGCCCCCTCCTTAGACTGCAGCCAATGGGAGAAAACTTTCCAGACTTTTGCATAAATTTTTCTGGTGACGCCTTTCCTACTGAGGAGAAGAGTGTCTATCATTCTCTCCAAACAGCCCCTGTCACGGAGTATTTCCCTCTCAATAGCCATGCTGTCAGAGAGAGACGTCCCGGGTCTGGGTGAAAGACTACACCCTGACTGAGCAGGTCTCGTTGCACCGGCAGATGCAGCGGGGGAGCTACCGAGAGACTCTGAATGGTGGGAAACCAAACCCTCTTGGGCCACCAGGGTGCTATCAGCACCAGGTCTGTCCTTGAGTAGGTTAACTTCTGTAGAACTCTGGGAAGGAGTACCAGTGGGGGAAAGGCATAAGCCAGCCTGAAATCCCACACCTGTACAAGAGCGTCTATCCCTTCTGCTTCTTGATCCTTGTAAAGGGAGAAAAACCTGAGGACCTTCGCATTCCTCCGGGAAGCGAACAAATCTATTTCTGGCTTGCCAAAATGTCTGCACACCAGGAAGATTTCTTTGCTCACTCCCCATTCCCCTTGAAGGATGGGCTGTCTGCTTCGGAAATCTGCCTGCAGATTGAGTGAGCCTTTTATATGAATCGCTGACAGTGAAAGGACCCTCCTTTCTGCTTCCCCAAGGATTTGCTGTGCTAACTCCCTCAGTTTGCCAGACCTTGTCCCCCCTTGGTGGTTTAGGTATGCAACCGTGACCAGGTTGTCTGAGAGGACCTGAACCTCTCTGTCCTGCAGCTGCTGTTGGAAATACTCTAGGGCTTTGCCTACTGCCAGGAGCTCCCTGAAATTGGAAGATTACCTGGATTGGCTGCGGTTCCAGGACCCTTGGGTATATCGGTCTCCCAGATGAGCCCCCCAACCCCAAGCGCTGGCGTCCGTGGTCAAGACCAACGGGTTTACCTGGGACCAGGGGCGACCTTTCAACAAATTGTGTGGATCGAGCCACCACCGCAGAGAGAGAGAGACCTCCTCTGTGAGGGACACTCTCCTCTCCAATGTTTCTCTTTTTCCTCACCATGAGGCAAGTAGGAAAGTCTGAAGCTGCCGAGAATGGAGCTGTGCCCAGGTTACTGCCGGTATGCAGGCAGTCATGAGACCCAGCAGTCTCATTATATATCTCAGAGAGGCTTCTCCTCTTTCGAGAAGGGTGACAACCGCATTCTGGACCTTCACTACCTTCTCTGTTGGTAAGAATACCCTCTGTGCCTGCGAGTTTAACAGGTAGCCTAGGTATAGTTTGGACTGAGATGGTGTCAGTGAGGACTTCTCCCGACTGACCATCCAGCCCAAGGTCTCCAGAGTCTCTAACACTATGTCTCTGTCTATCACTGCTTGCCTCTGATCCACACAGTAGATCAGCAAGTCGTCCAGGTAGAGTATTAACCCTATCCCCTGCAGGTGTAGGTATGCTACGACTTCGGCCATCACCTTTGTGAATACCCTTGGGCTTGCTGCCAGCCCAAAGGGAAGAGCTCTGAACTGCCAGTGTTGTACCTTCTGCTGTATGCAAACTGCGAAGCGTAGGTACTTCTGGTGTTCAGGAGCAATGGGTACGTGTAGATATGCGTCTTTCAGGTCCAGAGTGACCATAAAAACTCCTGCCTGAAGATGTTTTCTTACTGAGTAAATACTCTCCATCCTGAACCTCTTGTGAAGTAAGTAACGGTTGAATCCTCTCAAATTTATTATTAACCGAAATTTGCCTGAGGATTTTGGAACTACAAATACATGTGAGTAAAAACCCTGGGCTAACTGACTGGCTGGTACTGGAGCAATAACCCCTTTGCTCTGCCAGCTCCTTTAAATTTCTCAGTAACCCCTCTGCCTTGGCTGGGTCCCTGGGAGGAAAGGTAATCAGAAATTTCTGTGGGGGAAGACTTTGAAATTCCAGTCTGTACCCCTCTTCTAAGAGATTTAAAATATATGGACTCTGCGTAATCCTTTCCCACTGGGGAAGAAAGTCGCTGAGTCTTGCGCCTACCTTTACGGTGGCGTCATTTGCCTTCTAAAAGGCTCCGGACCTGGAGAAAAGAATTGCACTTTTTTCTTTTCCTTTTCCAAGGTTCCACTTCTTCCTCTGTTCAACTTTCCCTTTATGATGAGTCTTTGAGTGGGGGCCTCGAAAAAATCTCTTACCCCTTTCCCTCTTGGGCCTCACAGGGAACTTCTTTCCCTTTTGAGAAGACTGGGACAAAACCTGATCTAGGCCTGACCCAAACAGCAGGGAACCCTCAAAGGGAATGCCGCATAAGCGAGACCTGGAAGTGAAATCTCCATCCCAGGTCTTTACCCATAGGGCCCTCCTGGCGGAGTTTAAAAGTGCTGCTGCCTTAGCTGTGGTCCTAACAGTCTCCACCGCTGCATCTGCCACATATGCTACCGCTCGACTGATTACCTCCAGCGAGTCTACAATTTCTTTAGTCTCCTTACCCCGGGAGACGTGATCCATCAATCTGTCAAGCCAGGTGTCTGCATTTCTGGCTACACAGGCGGAAGCTAGGGCCGGCGCCATCGCCGCCGCATTCGCCTCCCAGGCCCTTTTGAGTAATGTCTCAGACTTTCTATCCATCTGATCCTGGATGTTTCCAGAATCTTCAAAGGATAAATCAGACCTCTTAGACACCTGTGCTAGGGCTGCATCCAAACGAGGAGTTTTAAAAAACTTTTCCTCCTCCTCATCCTTAAAGGGACACCTTTTCTTCCAAGCTTTCAGTTTGAGGAGCTTGCGTTCAGGTTCCTTCCATTCTCTGAGGACTATATCCTTCAAAGACTGGTGGATGGGAAAGGTTCTGGCCTGCAATCTTCCTAGGCCCTTATACACCCTGTCCTGTGCCGAAACCTGAGCAGAGGGGACCTGGATATCTTCCGAGGTGTAAATGGCCTTTAATAGGCCTTCCATGTCCTCAGTCGAGAACAAAAGTCCCCCAGGCTTAGCCTCCCCCTGGCTATCCTGGTCTGAATCTTCCTCCCCAGTACTAAAATCTGGGACCTGACCTTCCTCCACCTCAGACAACAGGGAGACCTGGCCCTGGGAACTTTCCGTATAAGATGTGGAAAAATTCTCTTGTGAATGAGGAGTCTCTCTTCCAGAAGGACCCTCATCCTGACTCTTCACTAGAGTAGTTTGGAAAGATTGAAGGGTGGCGAACATCTCTGACTGTAAAGCCCTACATTCTTTCACAACCTGGGCGGTCTCCTTGCCTGCGAGCTTAAAAGATACATCTATCGCAGAAAGGCTTGCTGTGGTCTTGTGCTAATTTAGAATTACAATAACCACAACGCCTGGACTTTGAAGTAGCCTTTCCTTTAGACCTACAGGCTGACCCCTGGGCAGAGCCTTCAGTCCCTGGAAATAGTAAAAAAATAGGCAATTAGCTAGTCATGTCCTAGAAGGGCCAAGGGGGTCTGCCTCAGAGTACCCTGCCCCTAAAACACTGCTGGATCACTCACCCCCTGTGGTGACCTCAATGGCTGTCTGCTCAGACGGACCTTCCACTTCCATGGCGATTTAGCTGCCCTGCAGGATCGCTGGATCAGGTGTAGTCTTAAGCGTTCCCCTTCTTTGCCTTGGAGATGCTGCAATGCACAAAGCGCTTCACCAGAATGTAGCCTGGGTGCTTTCCACTGCACCCTCTGCTGTTTAAATAAACCGCTGATTGGCGCCATCTTTGGGAGGTCCGTCGCCCGGAAATGACGTACGGCCCCTCCGGCGGACTTCCGGTCTTGCGCCGTGATGCTGGAATGCACGCCGGTGCGTCCAGACAACACTGTACCAGCGAGGTCTCAATCCGGAAACTCGATGCCCGGAAGTGACGCATCCGAACTTCCGGACATGTGCCGTAGTGCTGGAACGCACGCCAACCGCGTTCAGCACTGCTGGAAGGATGCAGCTCACCTCACTCCACCAACGAACAACGTTCAAGGTAGGCACACAGCATAATTGGGGAGCAGCACAATTAGGACAACTCCCCTGTCCCATGTGGCTGAGAACAAGGCTCTCCTAAAGAGACCTTGAGTGAGGACTATCCCCCCTCCCCCAGGTGCCCCTGGGGGTTACAAGAGACTATCGCAGACCCTGTCTGCTGAGTCCCCGGGAAAATAATCCTCTTTAGAGGAAAACAAGGTCCCAGACCCCTCCGCAAAAAACAAAAAAAGGTTTCGCTGCCATCCTGTGGGAAACACAATCAAGAACTGAGGGTCTGAGGGAGGGGTGGGAACTTTTAAACTTGTTGTTGATTGTGTTTCCTGTCAGGTGGACCAGTCATCTCTCAGGTGTGCTGTCCTGGAAGATGACTGGAGAAAAATGGCCTGGTCAGGAAGTGGGTTAATTCTTCTGGGGCAGAAGTGGTTAAAGAGAAGTTCTGCCCCCCAGCAAAAGATTTAAAGTCAGCAGTTACATATACTGTAGCTGCTGACTTTTAACATTAGGACACTTACCTGTCCTGGAATCCAGGGATGTTGGCACCCTAGTTGATGTTTACATTGGCTCTCGGGTACTGCTGTTGCCATTGTCTGTGGGGGAATCCGGCAGTGAAGCCTTTCAGCTTCAGCTTCATAGCCGGGCCCACAAAACGCTTTTTGAATGGCCTGGCAGCACGAGGAGGAGGGGGGTCAAACATCCAAGCGATCGTGCCACGATCCCCTGGAAGTGGGGACAGGTACCTGTTGAAAACACATACCTGCTTCCCCCTCGAAAGGTGCGAAATGTGGCACCAGAGGGGGGGGGGAGGGGGAGTCAGATAAGCAGAGCATCCACTTACCTGTGCTGTGCAGAGGTTTTGCACAGAGCAGCCCAGACCTTCCTCCTCCTATCAGGTCCCCCGTCGGCGCTTCTGGTCCCTCCCTCCTGCCCCCACAGCAAGCGGCTTGCTATGAGGGCACCTGAGCCACTGCTGTGCTATTCAGACTCTCTCTCTCCTCATCGACTTGCTGATTTTGATTGACAGCAGCAGGAGCCAATGGCGCCCAATACTGTCTCAGCCAATGAGACAGAGTCTCTGGACAGCCGAGGCTCTTGTGAAACATCGCTGGATTGAGATGGGAGGGGTGGTTTAGGAGCGCTGTATACACCGCCCCAAAGATGCTGCTTGCAGGACTATTTTTTCCCATCCTGCAAGTGCACCGCCCCACTGTGAAAGAACTCTGGCTTTCACACTGGTGCTGGAGACTAGGCAGTTTACAGGCACTATTTTTAGCACAAATGCCTGTGTGAAAGTAGCCTAAAGCGGAGTTCCAGTCTGTAAAAAAAATAAGTCAGCAGCTACAAATACTAGGGGTGCGACGGATCAAACAAACTCATGGATCGGATCGTTCCTCAGATCAGTCACGGATCGGATCAGCAAATAATAATTTAATTTGCAAAAACCTGTGAAAATTCCACCACCATATAGTCCCCACTATAATATCCACAATCTCCCCCACTGTAATATTGGCTGAGTATGGCTGAGCATGGGCAGAGTATGGGCAGAGATGGCTGCTTCCATCCGATTTCTCCCCTCCACTGTACAGATCAGTATAGAGAGGGGAAGAGAGGAACATGACATGACGCCGGTTTGTTTACAAGTGATTGCTCCGTCGGAGTGATCACATTGTAAATGGCCTGGGTGTAGAAAGATAGCCGCCGCTTCGGAGCTAGGCCGAAGCTGCGGCCTTTCCTAAGACCGAGACTGCAGAGCACTCCGTGGATCGCGACATGTGGCAATCAGAGCGGGGTGACCCGTTCGGCTCAGGGATCGTGATGATCCATTGCACCCCTAACAAATACTATAGCTGCTAACTTTTAATATAAGGACACTTACCTGTGATGTCAGCACCCCTAGCCAATCAGCTTCGAGTGCAGGTAATGGCATCTGCAGTAAGGGAAACAGGAAGTGAAGCCATGCAGATTCACAGCCAGTTCCCTACTGCATATGCACGAGTCCTGTGTGTCCCAGAAGGCAGCGGAGGGAAGGAGTAGAGGCCAGAAAATAACTGTGCAGCAGTCTTCCCAGGAAGTGGGAAAGGTACCGATCCCCCCAAAAAAAATTGCCAATGGAGGGTGCAAACATAGGGGGCAGCTCCGTTTTAAATACTGCATATGTGTAGGGATGCACCGACATCTTTTTTATTTTTATTGGCGAGTACTGATACTTTCGGTCAAGAACTTGCCGATACCACGTACCGATACTTTATGGTGCAACTTGCATCAATACAAAATAAATGGGTGCAAATCGCACTGAAAATAATCAAATACAATTTCCCTCACTACTCGTGTGTGTAGAAAGGGGAAAGCGCCACCTAGTGGGTAGCTTATTAAAAACATTAGATGTACAAAGTATTGGTTTTCTAGAGCATCTTTAGGAGTACTGGTGAAAATGCTTAGTATTGGCACTGATAAAGATATTGTGCATCCCTATTTAGGTGCATCTCGTCAATTAATTCCTTCGGCTTTTCAAAGCAGTCATTTCCCCGCATGGTACCAGTCTAAAACTGGCTACACATTTATTTATTTTTTCCACTTCCTTTAGATTAACCTTCAACTATGTAGTGCAAGGGCACTATAAACTACAAAGGTTTGACCTCATATTATATAGTTGTGATACATCTAAAGGAAAAATGTACAATGTGTAGCCAGCTTTAAACTGGGTATACCTGTATCGAAATTAGGCTGGTTCAGCTGCATGCAGCTGAATGTCGACCTATATGTACTGCAACAGAAACTTATTGAAAAGCTCCATACACACTATCAGATTTTCTGCTGATTTTTTTTCCTTCAGATTTACCAAAACCATGTAGTGCAAGGGTCTGCCTGATTACATAATTGAAACTTCTAAGGTTTGACCTCATGTTATATCGTTTTGGTAAATCTGAAGGAAAAAAACAGCAGAAATCTGATAGTGTGTATGGGGCTTCAGACTGGCTTCCATCGAATGGACAACCAAGCATATCGACAGGAAGGTGGGAATTGAGAAAACAAATCCCCCAATGTTATAGCGCGCGTTACTAATACGCAATGATGATGCCAACCCTTGTAGGCGCCATACTACACAGGAACCGATCACGTCAGTAAAAAAGAAAAACTGCTGCACTCGTTTTACCAGCGCCATCTTAAAGGCATATATAGCTCGCGCTATTTTTTTTTTAGAAAACAAATGGCATAGTTGCATGAACAAACGCCATTACTCTTCAAATATACCCCTCGGCACCGCCTCGCTTTCTTCGCCTCCCTAGTGACCTATTTCTCTCGCCGCTCACGTCTAGCCAATCACACACACAGTACAATACGCTCTCCCGGAACGCCAATCATAGTGCAGTATATTCCCCTGCCCGAGCTACAGTGGCGGGGCTCTGTGCATATTCAATAGAGGGGGGGGGGTGATACCAATTAAATTCTATTGAGTAACGATATTAATTCAGTAAACGCCACATAATTATATAGAAATAATTACTTTCGCCACCCTGGTTTCTGCCGATACAATATGTAGAGAACAATGAGGCGAGCGAGGAGACGGAAGTAGATGGTACAGTCCGCCGTGGTGATGAATTATTCATAGAGTGGGCGAGGCTACATTGCTCTATATAAGGAGGAGCGCAGCACCCATTGCGCACTCTGCATTGCTGGTTTCTGTGTGATCGTTAAGCTGTACTTGGACAAGGTAATGTGTAATGGCGGGCGGCTTTGTTGGGGGGAAGATTATTATGTGGTTTCTGGCTGTGCTTATGTTTTATATAGTAACCAGTTTGGCGGTTACCGGTCACCTCCTAATGTGTTGTATGGTGGTAGTATGAGGCATCGTCTCTTTGTGTAGACGGGGAGTGGGGCGCCCGGAGGGAATGATTGCATTCTGAAGCCACGTTATTCTGGCTTCCTCTCCCTACCGCTTTCACAGGTTTTTTTTTTCCCGCCGGTTGTTACCGGGTGGTGACTGGAATGGGGGAGGGGTCATGCAGACGAGTGACGTAAGCTGTTCGGCGGCCATTTTGTGAACGAACACGTTGTAGTGACCGACCGGCGCCATTTTGTCTCCGCAGAACTCATCATGTCATCTGACGAAGGAAAGCTTTTTGTTGGAGGTCTGAGCTTTGATACCAATGAGCAGAGTCTGGAAGATGTATTCGGTAAATACGGAAACATCCAGGAAGGTGAGTTTGTACGAAGGTGTGACCGAGTCTTTGTTTCTCTTATCATTCACTGGCTGGGCTTCATGACGCCTTTTCTGTTTTTTTTTTTTTTCTCAGTGGTTGTGGTGAAGGATCGGGAGACCAAGAGATCGCGTGGCTTTGGTTTTGTCACATTCGAAAATGCTGAAGATGCGAAAGATGCTATGGCGGGAATGAATGGGAAAGTGAGTATTTGGCACTGTATAGATTTGTGCATGCTTTATGCTAGGTTCACATTGCTGCCAGCTGATTTTTGATCCGATTTTCAGTGCTGTTATGTAGTACAAATGCTATGTGTTTTGCCTTAAAGTAGGCTAAGATTTGTTTCCAAAATGCCACTATGTTGAGCCGCATTGATGAAAGTAGGAATCATTGAACTGATTTCCATAGTCTTACCTTACCTCTCATCAGAAATGGCACTAGTGTGAACTGAGCTTTAGTCACCCTGTTAAGCTGAAAGTCTTTATAAGTGCTTGTGAGTGTCTAATGCAAAATTATAAATATATTTTTTTTATTTTTAGACTGTGGATGGTCGTCAGATTCGGGTTGATCAGGCTGGGAAATCCTCCAACGACAGGAGAGGAGGTTACAGAGGTGGCTCTTCTGGAGGTGGAAGAGGGTTCTTCCGTGGAGGTAGAGGCCGTGGTATGTACAAAAGTAGTAATGGTTTGAGGCTTAGGAGTATGGAGTGTATCCCACCCCATCCCAGAATGCAATAGTTTGGGATGAACAAATTATATATTTGTTCGGCCCAGGAGGCTGAATAATTAAAGCACAATGAAGGGCTTGGGCGGAGCTGCTATACTAACAATGGAGGATTCCCCCCCCCCCCCCCATATCAGAACACAATAGCTTGGGGGGGTAGGGAATCTTCCATTGTTAGTATAGCAGCTCCGCCCAAGCCCTTCATTGTTTTTTATTATTCAGGCTGAACAAAAATATTGTGTATTAGACTGTCCATATAATGGTGGAATTCCCTGAACACATTTGTGTTAGTGTTTGGAATGTACTTTTTGCAGGTTTTTTTTTTTTTTTTTTATGTACTTTTATCTGAGAGGCTTTAAAGTGAATCGGACCTAAACTGATGCCTATAACTATGGTTCTGATTGAAGGGTTTCATATGGGGGAGCGTAGGTTGAACAATTGGCAGCGCTGTAATTTCTTTCTAAAATTAAATGGCTGCAGTGAGGCATTCTGTACAGATGTCTAGAACCCTGCCCAGAGATGCAACCCCCTGCTTGTGATTGACTCAAAGCGTGCCAGTAGCTGCGCGGCCCGCCCCCCTTTTCTTGTGTGAATTTTGGCATGCTTCTACCTGGGTTGGTAACACGATGCATAGAAGTAGCTCAGCATAACCTTTGCAACTGTACTTTTCACATATTTGTCTGGTTAATCAAATGGATTTAATGGGTTCTGTTTGCTTAACTGCAGTGACAATATGGGAAAGTTGTCTCTTTTGCTAAGTGATGTTTTATTTATTTTTTGGTTAAAGGTGGTGGAGGTGGTGGATATGGTGGAAGCAGCCGGTTTGATTCCAACCGAAGTGGAGGAGGAGGCTATGGTGGTGGATCCCGGGATTATTATGGCAGGTAAGATCCCTTGCTTGGAATAATTTTACAAGCTTTTATTCCTTAAATGCTCTGATTTTGACTTTAATATAATAATTTTTTTTATTATTTTAGTAGCAGGAGTCAAGGTTATGGTGATCGCTCAGGCGGAAGCTCCTACAGAGACAGTTATGACAGCTATGGTAAGTCATGATGGGTGTGATTTGTGAGGATTTTGGGGGCTTAATTCTACTCTGGTATCTGGAAGGGCTTGCTTATCCTCAGCTAAACAAAAGCATATAAATGCTTTGTCAAGGTTTAACACCCTTCCTGACCAGCATACGTGTTTGTGTGTGTGTGTGTGTGTGCGCGTATATATACGGCCTTGTTGTAAGCCCTTATGAGGGTCATGGCTGCAGCTTTCAGCCATGATCCTTGTTATGAAAATGTGGCTGTTGGTGGGCTTTCCAAGCAGTTCTATAGCCTGCTGTTCATACTTGGGCTCTCTGTTGCAATCAGGGGGTCCAAGATGCTGCATTCTGTGTGGTCGTGAGTACAGAGGGAAAGGTAAATCCGTTTTTTCACCTGAATGTGTATTAATCACTTCAGTTTCACCAGCTAGGCAAGCATCTGAGCAAAGAGATGAGGTCTAGCAGACCCCACATTGCTCCATAAAGACTACAAGTTGCTGCCCCAGCTTTCACAAGGGATATTCATCCCTTGTGCTAGCAATACAAAGTTTAATTCCCCCCCCCCCCCCTGTGCACATGCATGAATGTGCAGTTAGGTCTGCATGCATATATAAATGGCGATTGCACCACATGTGAGGTATCGCTGCAAACATCAGAACAATTCTAGTGCAGACCTCCTGTAACTTTAAACTGGTAACCTATAAAGCAGGGATATTGAATTTAAAATTTTGTAGAGGGTTGATCAGTAAATTTCTTCCTTTTACATCACAGCCAACTTTTCACAATCCTTGTATCAGTCAACTCCTGTAGTGTTTAGTATCATCTCTGCGCCTTTAAATCACCCCCTCCGATAGTCCTTTCAGCCCCCTTACATTCTGTCACCCCCCCCCCGCTCTGATGGGTACAGAGCAAGAGGCACAGTAACCATGCATGGAGGTTTGAAGCAAGAGCTGCTGAAGTTGACTTCAGATTAGTAAATGGCAGATTAATGAGTTGATGGTTTGCTAGGACTCCGTTAAGTACATTTTGACTTGTTTGCAGTTTATTTCAGGCAGCTCCTGCCCTCCATGCAGTGCTACTGTGCCGCAGCAGGGTTAAGGGACAGAACTGGCTCCTAAATGGTGCATCTGGATGGGACAGTGACTTGGTCTGCCATTTAATGATGCCTGCTATAAAGGCTTTTACAACATTGCCTATAGATAATTTAAAGTCCAGGCAAAAAAACTAACTAAACCTAATCCATCTAAATCAAAAATCATTACTTGCCTATTCTGCAGCCAGGTCCAGTTTCCAGCAGCAAAAGCTGTGTGCAGGAGAGGCCCAATAGTGGCTGTGAAGTGACTTCACCCATAGACTTGCTATGGGGCTTCTGTTGGCCGCCTCCTGCACCTGCCTCCATGCTGATGCTGGGACTAATTCTACTGCACAATAGGCAAGTGTAGCTTGTGATTTATTATTTTTTTTACAGGGTTGGATTAGGTTTACAATGTGGCAAATGAGGTTTAGTGTTAGATTTTGCCTGAACTTCCACTTAATGTACTGTAGTTTGTCCCCATTCCATGGGCATGCACCATTTTAGAGCCCTGTTGGGTATCTAGTTGTCTAGTTACTTTGATTTGGGGTGGTGTGTTTATTTTTTTATCATGACAAAATGCTGCAACCAATTCTCCCAGGCTTTTGATTTCAGAAAGTATATAGGGTTTGTTTTTTAAGCACGTGCAGTAGGGTTTATTCCTTTCATGTATGAGGTGACAAAAATTGACCCAGTAGTTTAACAGCTCTACAAGCACTATTTGCAGTGGGTTGGGCTTAGTGTAGGGGTAAAATGCTGGGATCTGACGTCTTCAAGTGTCTTTACAACTGTGCCTGCTTCTTGTCCTCAGCCTCACACAACGAGTAAAATACCTTCCTGACTCAAGATCGTCCTTCCAATGGCTATTTATAAAGATTTTTGGAGCTTCGCTGAATCAATATGTACCATTTTGTTCTATTTGTCTTCACTTTCTATAAACATATTTGATAACTGCCTCAAACTGTGAAACAGCTGTCCTATCTGCTTTTAATTTTTTTTTTATTATTATTTTGGCCCTGTTTTTATGTTTGTAGTGACAGGAACTTTTCTTGTCATTTTGCTGTTTCCTTGAGGCTCATTCCATAAGTTTCCCTTAAGTTATGTGGAGTGCATTGGAGAGGATCCATTCCATCAGCAACATATTCTAGTTGATGGTGCTTCTTGAGGCATTAGTTTGCTGTTGGACTTGATCTTTGCTGCAACATGGGCTTTTTTGAGTTTCCTGTTGCTGTACATACTGCAGGGGTTTATGGGCCCCAAATGCTTATAATTTTTTTTATTACCCTGAGGACACATTCCTTTAGTGTAACAAGGTAACTCAGAGCCAGGGTGCGCTGTAAATAATGGCTTAAAATCCTTGATATACCTAAAGAGAACCTCCTTCCCAATCTCTCCAGTAACATTTGCTTAGAAGTTTGAAACCATTTGTTTATACTGGTTTGTTTGTTTTTTTTTGCCCAAAATTGTATCAGTGGTTATAAATTTCCTGTACTTTGGCTTAACAAAGCCCATTATCTCCATCTGTCCAGTAACACTTGCAAAAAGTTCGTGAAACAATTTGTTCATATTTGTCAATTTTTTTACTGGAAGAAATTTGTATCAAGTGGTTATGAATTTCTTGTACTCTTCATTTTTGGCTTCACGAAGCCTATTAAAAGACCATCTGAAATAAAAAGTGCTTCTGGCATTTACCTTCTGCACAACATGGATGTGACACAAGATATGTTAAAGGGTGATTTTATTTTTTTTGCCTTGGAAAATTTTGCTCAGCTTTTATAGCAATCTCATTTTTGCCTGGAAAGTGTGAATTTTACTTTGCTTAAAATATTCACAATACAACTGAAAAGCTTATTTAGAAACACTGAGCAAAGTATCAAGACACTGCCACATTTGGCAAGTGTTATGATTTATAATGTATGCCGGTGACATTGCTTAACTAAAATGTATGTAGTATACAATGCCACCAGTTGTATTGGCTACCAAAGGCCTGTTTCAGTTAATCTGAACATGTCTGTAAATTACAAGAACATTTGCGGTGCCTAAAGACCTGTTAATCTACAAATGACATTTGGTACAGAAACCAGTATACACCGGTACTCCATAAAAAATGCAAAAGAGAACACTTGCCTAATAGGGGAGGGGGGGGGGGTTAATGGGTAACAGTTTCCTTTTTTGCTGTCTCTAATGAACCCTAGTGTTCTCATTTCATTGTACAATTTTTTTTTTTTTTTTAATTTTTTTTTGTATTCCACACCAAGGCATTTTCAGATAGTAGTATTAGTGATCTAGCTTTTCATGTACAGTATTAGATGGTAAAATACTGTTGCCTTCTGAGAATCCTCCTAAAGTACAGAAGCTGCAGTTTCCTTGGAGAAGTCCAGTGTTGTGCATCCTGTGGAGCCTGTCGAAAGCTGCTCATGGCTAGTTCATTTGCGGAATTAGTTCGGTAATATGAGGTAACTCTTTGCTCATGTCCTCATACCTCTTCCTCAAGCTCATGTTGTGCCTGTGATTTCTTTGCCTCCTTCACACAAATTCTAGGTTTACATGCTAGTGTTACTGTGCAGTTAAATGCTTTCCCTCCACTGGGAACCATAATGCAGTATTGTCAATTAATTGCACCACCTCCAGTCTTAAAGCCTAACCAATTTGCGATGCCTTTGTTTGGACCAAGCTCGTCCAAACAAACTGCTGTATGAACTGTACGTAGAGTTGGCTACAAAGTATACAGAGCTATGTTCTGGCAACAGGATGGAGAATTTCCATTCAGGAACAGAATTGAGTTCATTGCTCAGTCATTCAGAGGAAACTTGTACAAGGCTGCTGTATAGGGGGCAGCCAGATGACTTTATGCTCTCCACCTTGCAAGCATTGTGTATTCATAAATGTTTCCTCTGGCTGAGCAGCACTCAAAGTTTATTTTGCTCCATAGACATGTCTTATTGCCTCATATCAGGCTGTATTAACATAGAACTATAGGTAAAATGTTATTTTCGTCTTGGATATAGCAAGGAACAGTCATAACTGGTCAAATTTTTTATTTTTGCCCTGTGTCCCATTACCATAAATGTTCCTTCCGTTTCTGTCCCATAGCCAAACGGGGGGGGGGGGGGGGGTAGTGTGACTTGAATGGAACATTCCCCCTTTTCTGGGGACAACCCAATATTTGGTTGTCACTCATTGTTGGTAAACGGGACAGGGGGCGAGTCTCGGGTACTTATAGCAATAAAAACCTAATGGGTGTTCTAATCCCTCTTCGCTATATCCAAAACTATAAAATGGTTTTGCCTTTACTTTAGGCTGCTATGTACAGTTCATACTTTGCTGACCAGAAAGCACACTTGTTAAAGGGAATGGTTCATTTTGGACCAGCTTGGTCCAAACAAATCATGTGTCAAACCTGGAGTTGGGCTTTGTTACTAAACCCACAACATTAAATTCAGTCTGTATATGCAGTAAAGCATGCTGGTTATACTCCCTGTGGAACCTAAGGGGTTAATCTCTGCATTGTGCAAAAAGGCTGTTTGATCCTGTCCTCTGATCCTCCCCTTCCTAATCAATCTGATTAGAACAGCCTTGGGGGCAGTATGCTCAGTTTGGTGTGTATTGCTAGAGTTTTTTCTTTTCATTGGGAGAGTGGTCCTGTGCCGATCACATGCAATCGGTGCTGTCCAGATGGTCAGGGATCATGCAGCCTCATGGGACAGAGTATAATGAATTCACCCAAGCTTTAACTAGTGCTCAGCTGGACACTGATAGAAGTCCTGACTGCTGATGAGAAAGTTAATTGGCAGTTTATTTTTACCAAAATCATGTGGGAGACCAGATATAGTGAATGCAGGCTCCTGGGTTTAGTAACACTTTAGGCTGGGTTCACACTACTGCACAGCGGCTCACAGTAGGGGTCTAGTGCATCTGCAGTTTTTAATGTGCATTTTTGGCTGAATTCGGACCAGAAAACTCACAGGATTCCTGTGCAAGTTTCCCCGGAGATCTGTGAACTGGTGCCAGAGAGCTGGTCACAATCTCCTGACGTGAGTTGGATGTGGATTTCTCTGCATCCAACTCACAATAGTGTAAACCCAGCCTTAAGTTTTTTTTTTTTTTTTTTTTTTTTTTTTTTTTTAAAGATCCTTTAGCAGTGGTCTGTATAGCTGGTTTAATGTAAAGTGATGGAATATACCCGTCTGCTTGCATGACTTGAAAAATAATTTAATGACCAAGTGGGTCTTTAAACCCTTCTAACAGCTCTAATTGGTGTGCATGGACATACCTGATTTTTATGGCAAATAGGGCTTGAAAGTGCTTTTCCATCAAACAAAATTGTTACCTAGATTTAAGTGGAACATTGGAGACCTGTAAAATGCATAACTCGGATACTTATTTGAACTGGTCTTTTGAAGAGGAATTCTTTCCACCCTTGCAACTGACCTTTCCAACCACGCTGCAGTGCCAGGAAGATCAGTTCATACTCTCCTCCCTGCTCACTGTACAGAGGTGCTGATTCATTGTGCAATCTGTAAAGCTCAACTAGGAAGTAGGATTGCCTCCTTGCTGTGCAGCATGGTAGGACTATGATCACAAATTTGATAAAACAAACTTGCAAATCTGGGCTAGTAAAAATGTCAGAATCTCTCACTATCTGGCGTTCTTTAATCCATTTGAGTAAAATTTATTTTTTTATAAAGGGCAAAGCCTAACATATTTTTAATTTAAATGTCTGGCTCTTTTACAATCAATTTTAACGTTTAGTTTTTCTTTTGTTTTAGGTTAATATCTGTTGGATCATACGTGTGACTACATGATGTATGACTGAATGAAATTGTCTGCGATGCTGGTCATCAGAAACTTGGTGGCAGGTCGGTGTATTTTAAACGTGGGTTTTTAATTGGGGGGGTGAAATCTAACAAAATGCAGCACTTGACAGTTTGTAGGGAGTAGGAGGTATTGAGTGATTCAGATTTAAGAGTTTGGGTCAATTTCAGTCAGAAGGTCTTGGCTAATGCTATTACAGCAGGGGTCTCAAACTGGCAGCCCTCCGGCTGTTAGAAAAAAGTCCCATCATGCCTCTGCCTGTGGGCATAGCGCTTGTACCTGTCAGCCTCATAATACTTGTGGTTTCACACCAGCTGGAGGGCCAGCAAGTTTGAGACGCCTGCATTAACCACTTCAGCCCCAGAAGGATTTGCGCACTTTTTGCAATATGACGCTGCATTGCTTTAACTGACAATTGTAGTCATGCAGCATTGCACCCAAACAAAATTTGTTACCCCCCCCCATAGAGCTTTCTTTTGGTGGTATTTGATTATCTCTGCGGTTTATTTTGTGCTATAAACAAAGCCACCATTACATTTTTATTTTTCCACTAGTGCCACCTGGTTAACCCCTTCATTGCCAGTCAAATTTACACAGTAATTCATTTTTAATTGCACTGATCGCAGTATAAATGTGGTCCCAATGTGTCTGATCTGTCCTCCATAATCTTGCAGTCATGATAAAAATCGCTGATCTCCATTACTAATGATGCCAAACTATCCCCTATTTTGTAAATGCTTTTAATGCTATAACTTTTGTGCAAACCAAATTTTATTTTGATTTTTTGATTTTTTTCAAAATGGTCGCTAATTTGTTTAGTTCAAAAAATAAACCATAAAGGTGCTCAAATACCACCAAAAAGGGTGTCAATTTTGTTTGGGAGCCACGTCGCACAATTGTCAAAGCAGTGCAAAAGGTGCTATGGTCTGGGGCTTAAGGGGTTAAAAAAAAACCTGTCGACATTGTGAACCCAGGGGTAGATGCTGGTACTAAGTATTGAGTAGCTGTATTTCACGTTTCAAGATTTGGGTGGGAAGATCTGTTGTATGAGAAATATTTAAACTTGTTTGTCTTTCTTTTTGCAGCTGGTCTTGCTATTGGAAGCGTGTGGTGATTCTTTTACCTGACAATTTTTACAATAAACACTGTTTGAAATCTCTGGTTTATGGTCTTGTAGTCAATACACTATTCAAATGTACTTTAATGCATATTTTTACTTTGTAGTATGTGTGTGGTATATGTATGTAAACCCTGATGGATTTACTTCCTCTTTTCATTCCTTGCACAGGTAAAGCATAATGGATTACTGTGCATCACATAGTAGTCCATTCTGTGTTACTTAACCTGATACAGGAGCCAGCAAAGTCACCGCTGTCCCCTGTAGTCCGGCGCATCCATCTTCACGGTGGGTCTTGCTGCTCAGCCACTGTCATTCAGGTGAGCTGCCACTTAGCCACGACTCGTGGCATATCGCCGGTCTTTCGGCAAATATCTCCTAAACCGTGTAGGTTTAGGAGATATTTCTTGGACCTACAGGTAAGCCTTAATCTAGGTTTAACTGTAGGTCAAAAGTTGGTTGTAAAGTGGTTGTAAACCCTTAACTCTTCCTCTGGAAATGCTTGCAGCCTATGGCATCTTTTCCTAACAGTGTCCCAAATAGGTTAAACGACAAACTATTTTCCTCTCAGCATACAACAGATGGCAAGTTAGGATAGGCAGTGTTCAAATCTAGTTTATAACCAAGATTTGCTAGCATAGGACAAATGGGGTAAATTATGGTAACAGCTCACTCAAACCAAGCAAAATATTTGAACAAAACTGCTTACAATCTTGCTTTTCTGAGAACCTATAACTTAAACCCCTTGCCGCAAAGTGTATGCAGATGTGCGTACTCCAGCTTTCGGGGGGTTATACCAGGATGATGCCCGCAGCTGCAGGCATCATCCCGGTTCGGTTTTTAGAGCCGGCAACCGGCTTTCCAGTGATAACCAATGCTGCTAAAAGCCGCTTAGCTGTCCTACCGGAGGAGCGGAAGGGGACACCTGCTGATCTTACTGGGTCTCCCGTACCACCAGGAGCCTCTATCAACAATCCACTGCTTCTGACAGCTAGGGACAGACTGGGATGAAGTCGGAAGCGGCTTAATTCCAGTCTAATTGTAAACGCGGAAGCGACCTCATGACATCACTTCCTATTTACTTGGCTGCCAATGGTGCCAGTTTAAAAAAAAAATATATATTCTCAATACTTTGATATGCAAAGGAGGGATTAGAGGTCTTTTTAGACACCACCACCCTCCCCCCCCCCCCCCCCCCCCCCCGATCCCTTCATAAAAGGGTAGCTGTCGCCACCTTACTGTCACAAGGGATGTTTACATTCCTTGTGACAGCAATAAGTGATCCTTTAAAAAAAAAAAAAAATGTAAATTTTTTTTTTTTTTTTTAAGCGCAGCTGTGAGCTCACGCAGCAAAGGCAACGCATACAGAAGTTGCACCCGCATATGTAAACTGTGCTCAAATCACACGTGAGGTATCGCTGCAATCGTCTGGGAGCGAGAGCAATGATTCTAGCACTAGACCTCTACCTCTAACCTGGTAACCGTAAAAAAAATTTTAAGTGTCTCCTATGGAGATATTTAGGTACTGTAGTTTATAATTGCATGCACTTGTGGAATGATGACAAAGTGACATGTTTGGTATCTATTTACTTGGCATAACAGCTTTCACAATATACAAAAAAATTGGGCTAACTTTACTGTCATAATTCATGAAAGTCTCTTCCCAAAAAGTTGCATTTAAAATACTGTGTGACAGAAAATATTGCAACAATCGCCATTTTATTCTCTAGATCAGGGATATGCAATTAAGGGACCTCCATCTGCTGCAGAACTTCAATTCCCATGAGGTATAGCAAGACTGACAGCCACAAGCATGACAGGCAGAGGCATGATGGGACTTGTAGTTTTGCAACAGCTGGAGGTCTGCTAATGGCATATCCCTGCTCTAGATTCTTGTGTTATTAAAGCAAAGCTTTGTGCAAAAATTCCCCATTAGTACACCCTCATACACTAAATGTTTAATACATTTGTGAATTTTTTTTTTTACCATTGAATAGAAAAATAAAACGGATTTTTAAGGAACTTTGCTCTCTAATGCAAAAGATTACAGCCTCTGCGGTTCAGTATTAGAAATATTCCTCCTCAAGCTTTGAGATCTTACCAACGGCATTCAGTTCGTGTAGGGTATATGAGATCACATCCCTAGCCACAACACAAATAGCCAGGACATGCTGCTTTACATCGCCATGAGGAAAGGACAAATGTGCAGCGCTGACTTACTAATAACACAGTGGTGGAACCCTCAAATGTATGCAAATCTCATTAAGTGTTTGTAAACCCTTACAAACCACTTTGACCTACAGGTAAGCCTTACCTGTAGGTCCAAGAAATATCTCCCAAACCTATACAGTTTAGGAGATATTTGCCCGAAGACGGTCACCTCTATCTACGGCGCACTGAGCGAGGCATTGTCAATGCCGCGAGTCTCGGCTCCCGTGCGCATGCGCGGGAGTGACGTCATCGCTGCTCAGGACTACAGGGGACAGCTGTGACTTCGCTGGCTCCTGTGTCGGGTAAGTGACACATAATGGACTACTATGTGATGTATAGTAGTCCATTATGCTTTGCCTTTACAGGGAATGAAAGAGGAAGCAAACTCATTAGGGTTTTTCTTCCTCTTTAATATTACCACAATGCCGGTCTGATAATATAATATACATCAAACTGAAAAGACAAGATGAAACTGTAGTGATGGTGGAACCCCCTCCTTACAAATATTTGTCAGTGGACTGGATCACACACAGCGGGTATCTCCCACTGTGACACAACTGGTATATGAAATGCTAGCTGCTGTTAAAGTCCTGGATCAGCTCCTACAATAGACAGTGCAATGCTTATCTAGGAGGCAGGACTTGTGCCACAGCTGGTATATGGAATGCTAGCTGCTGTCAAACAAGAGATCTCCCACTCTGGTCTGGCCAGTGTTCTATCAAAATGGCCAGTTTGTCAAGAGCTCCAATTATGACACTGCCAGTTCCATCCGTCAGTAATCGGAGCCTTCGATGAATTGCTGTTTTGACACAACCATATACTCGGGTACACGTTATTGTTCTGCTCTGATATTAACTGGCAGTGACAACTTTTTTTTCCTTGTTACCCACTGTTGTGTCAAAACAGCAGTCTTTGTAGACCGGAGTGTACATGCTTGCCAGTGTGTCAAAGTGGCAAGTCATCAATCTCCAACTGACTGTTTTGCAGTAACAGTGATGTAGCTGGAGATCTTGATGAATTGGCTATTTTCACAGAACACTGGCAATCATCACTAGTCTTTTGATCCCTTTGCAGCAGTGACATGGCTGGTGAGAGTGCTGGCGAGGAGCAGAGCACCCCACTTCCAATGAGTGGTACAGACCAGAGGTCTGGTAGTCCCATTCCCCTGCTACGGTGGGGGGGGGGGGGGGGGCAGTTGCTGGATAAAACTTCAAATGGGCTGGAGGAATGTCTTAAAACCATTATAGCCCAGTTATTTCCTGTGTATTTGAAAAGCTGACTATTACAGAGAAACTAAGTGAAGATGGATGGCATATTTGGTAAAGGTTAGATCAGCAACAAGGATGGGGGGAGTCAGTGTATTTGCCTGGAGTGTCTGCATGCAGTGCAAAGAGAAGCTGCCATGCCTCCCCTTTTACTCTGCCTCTTTTCCAGGTTTTGCACACATAAGATGCACGTTTCATGCCTCTAGTTTTTAGCCAATATTCAAACACATTGAAAGAACACTCTGGAGAATAAAATGGTGGTTGCTATCTGGAGGGGAGTGAAAGTGATCAGGCACCCTTAAAACTGCCTGAATTTCTTCCAGCTGAAAGCCCATTGCCAACTGAACAAATGTAACCACTTGCTGCCAAATTATGTACATGGTTTACTGCAAGGGGTTTATACTGGGATGGTCTTTGCAAGCTACAGGCATCCTGCTATTTTTGTTGGTGTTTAGTTTTTTTTTTGGCCAACAATTCTCTAAAAACAATCCTAGTGTCTGTCTAATTAGCTGCTGGGTTGCTTTTACAGGCTGTGAAAGGGTGTTGACCCTCTTGTGCCCTCCCATCTCAGCAGGGAGGGAGCCTGCCTTTTTCATCTAGGTTGCCTTGCCTTGGCAAAATGCTTAAATGCCCGTTTCCCCCCCCCCCCCCCCCCTCTCTCTGAATGTTGGCCCTCCTGCACTAACTGAACTTGGGGGACTGGGGCAGGTCCATTTCCACTCCAAGGAAATATGGTTTTAAGCTGTACACAGAATATGCCCTAGACATGTAACCTTGCAGTGTTACTCCTACCTGGAGGACCCAATGCATAGCTGTCCTGGTTACACTTCTGTTAACCAGAAGTGTGATTGATTTATTTATTTATTTTTCTTTCTAATTTTGCAATTTTTTTTTTCTATGAACATTTTGTTAAACGTTAAAGACCAAATGCCACACAAAAAAAAAAAATACCCAAAACTGTATAAGCCAGACTTTTAGTTGTATAAAGCCATAGGTTACAACCTTCCAGTTACAGTCCCAACATCCGCTGGGACTGTGACATAAGGGGCTGGGGTCACCATGTGACATCATCTGGTGACCCCGCCCATTGTTCCTGTCATTATGGCCAGAGACAGCGTTGTCAACATCTCAAGGAAGAAGAAAAGAGAAGGCGACGATGATGACAGAAGACCGGGCCACCACTAGTGAAAGAGCAAAGGCCCAGCAAGAACAACCGAAGAGGGGAACAAGACCGTGAAGTCGGAAGAGGCGGCGGCGACAACAGAAGACCGGGCCACCATTAGTGAAAGAGCTGTAGTAAGAAAGCAGAGGCCTGGCCAGAAGAACCGAAGAGGGGGACTAGACTCCCAAAGTCAGATGAAGACCCCAGACGACGGCAACGAAGAAGAAAGCCAGGCTCCCCCGCTAGTAAAAGAGCAGAAGATATTGGAGGAGTCCGGTGGGAAGACCACCAGAGCTGTGCAATAAATTATTTTAAAAACGTGTTGTGTTTTGTTTTTACACTTTTTTTTTTTCACAGGTGAGGGGGGCTCCCGGATTCTGATAAGCCCCCGCCCGCAGACCCCGACAACCAACAGCCAGGGTTGTCGGGAAGAGGCCCTTGTCCTCATCAACATGGGGACAAGGTGCTTTGGGGTGGGGGGCTGCAGGGCCCCCCTTCCCCAAAGCACTCCCACATGTTGAGCGCAAGGGGCCAGTGAGTTGTTAATCCTTCGCTACTCCCGGCTACCTGAAGCCGCCTTCAAAATGAATGGACTTTTCTCTGTGCGAGCAAGTCCGTTCATTTCAAAAGTCTGGCATACTAGCGCACAAACAGCCGGATTGTCCGGTGGACAATTTTTGAGTCAAAACTACTTTCTAAGTCCGCCGGACTTTTGGGAAAAAGAAAGTCAGCAGGAGCCCACACACGGACGGATAGTCTGATCGTGTGTACGCGGCATCTAACGATATAATGGCCCTACCTCCAGGATTATCCTCTGGTAGCTGCAAGTTCATGAATAATCACTGAATATTATCAGCAGTGGATCGGGTGGGAATAAACCCAGATTGGCCCTGATGGACCAATCCACCCCTTTACCTTGGAGAGTCTGGTGGCCAGAACTCAAGCCAGGAGCTTAATGCCTGAGTTCAATAAAGAAATCGGACAATATGAATCCGACAAAAGTCTGCCCTTACCCGATTTGAGAAGTACCACTATAATGGCCCCCTGCATACTATCAGACAAACCATCGCAACAGCCTCAGATAAAGCCCGCAGCAGGTGTTGGAGAAGAACATTACCATATCGAGAGTACACCTCAGCTGGAAGTCCGTCGGAACCCAGGGATTTATGATTCTGAACCTCCGCTAGAGCTTCGGTCAACTCCTCTAGGGTAATTGGGTAGTTCAGTTTATCTCTCTCGGTATCAGCTATCTGGGGAAAATAAAATTTTTGTAGGAACAGCTAGCTCAGAGCGAGTAGATCTAGTTTCTCTTTTGTTCATTGATGGACACAGCTCCTTAAATTTTTGACCTTAGGGTTATCACGCCACCTTCAGGAGAGGACTAGGCAGAACATGTAAAAACAGTAAGACTGTTTTTAGGGGGGGCAGTCTCTCTGGCTATAACCCCTCACCCTGCTTCCTGCAGCTCAGATTTTTTCTGCCTAGTGTAGAAGGACCTGGTTCCCTGAGGGGACCATTGGTCCTGGGATTTTTTTATCCTGTGATCTACTATTAACAGCCGGCTGGGTGACAGGCTGGATAATATAGATCCTTATAGTCTCCCCAGCCTGGCCATCAAGCATGAGCAGACCCCAGCTACGTGTTGGGTCGGCCACGACTTGCCCCTTCTGCTCCAGGGGTGGATGGTGAGCTATATGCTCCAGGGCACAAATATGTCTGGGCTACTGCTGTCTGTGTTACAGTGTGCTGTGGCCAGCAGCCACCCCGTACTTGCTCGAGTGATGGGTCTGTGGTGGAATGCGTCCAGCAATCCCGACAGGAAGGGTAAGTACGGCTCTCCCTGCCTCTGCACGGTACAGCAGCTGGGCATGCCCTGGGAAGTCGACTAGGGGTTCTCTCACTCTCCCTATGCCTCATTCCCTCCTCCCCCTGCTGGGGCTGCTGTGTGACCGGGCATGAGGTGCCATGTTTGTACCTAAGCCGGGGGGGGCTCTGAGCTTTGGCAGGGCTGTGCTGGCTGTTGGGGTTTGTTTTTGCTTTTCTGCCCCTTTTTACTGCGCTGTGAGGTGCCTCAGTAAATTTACCTCAGAAAAGGCCAGTAGGCGCACTTATCACTGTGGTGTGGGATACCCTGAAAATACAGGATGCAGCAGGAACCTCTGCTGAGATGGATGCGGACCAGGACCGTTCAGACAGTGAGAATGACTGTGTCTGGGTTAGCACAGGAAAAAGCACCAGTAGGCGCACTTATCACTGCGATGTGGGATACCCTGAAAATACAGGATGCAGCAGGAACCTCTGCTGAGATGGCGGTCCCTTTTGGGTCCTGCAAACTGGCCCGCACACCTAAAGTGTTTCCGTATTTGACTTATTTTGATAAGTTCATCTACAAGGAATAGGGAAGTCCACAATGGGCCTCAGTCCCAAGAAGAATGGCTGTATAATACCCCTTTGAGGAGACGTCTCCTCCAGTCATTGACCCCCCGGTATCCAGGTTAAATAAAGTAACCACGATTCCGGTAGAAGGGACTCCTGCCTTCAAGGACCCTACCAACAGGAGGGCCGAAGCAGTGGCCCGGTCCATGCTTACGGTAGTGGGGTCAGTGTTACAACCTGTACTGGCCACGGCCTTGGTGCCACAGATGCTTACTAAATGGGCAAAGTTGTTGCACCATGAATTGGAGAAGCAACAGTCTCCCCCGGTCTGCGTAGAGCTGGCAGACCAGTTGGTGCATGGTCTTAAGTATGTCTGTGATGTGGCCCTGGATACGGTCCCCTGCTCTCTAGAGCATCTGTATCAGCAGTGGTGCTACGGCCTGAAGTGCTGGTCTGGGGCCAGGCATCTAAAAAAGCACTGGCGGATTTGGCCTTCCAAGGTGAGAGGCTTTGACTTTATTAAAAATATTACAGGTGGCAAGAGCACATTGCTCCCACAGTCCAGGAAAGGTAAGGAGACACACCGTAGGCAAGGGCCCTCTTTTTTTCCCCGCTCAGAAACTGCTTTTTCGCCCGCCCGGGCTGGGAGGTAAGCGTTCCCAGTCCGACAAGGAGCCTGCTGAAGGACAAAAGCAGCCCTAGTTTCGCAAACTAAACAAGTCTGCAAACAAAAATGTTACCGCCTGAAGGTTTGCCCCCGCCCAACTCTCGGGTGGGGGGAGTCGCCTTCGGGAGTTTGCAGCTCGGTGGACCTCTCTGCTGTCCGACCAAAAAATGGCCTGGTCAGAAAGGGGGTAAAACCTTCCAGAACTGAAGTGGTTAAAGCATGGACTATGGAGATTTTTAATTACATAGTACATAGTAGGTGAGATTGAAAAAAGACACAAGTCCATCAAGGCCAACCTATGTGTGCAATTATATGTCAGTATTACATTGTATATCCCTGTATGTTGTGGTCATTCAGGTGCTTATCTAATTTTTTTAACCACTTCAGCCCCGGAAGATTTGGCTGCTGAATGAAGGCCGTTGAAGGCCATTTTTTGTGATTCTGCACTGCGTCACTTTAACTGACAATTGCGCGGTCGTGCAATGCTGCGACCCACATTTTTTTTCCCACAAATAGAGTTTTCTTTTGGTGGTATTTGATCGGTTTTATTTTTGTGCTATAAACAAAAAAAGGAACGACAATTTTGAAAAAAACACAATATTTTGTATTTTTGCTATAATAAATATCCTCATTTTTTTTTTTTTTAGTACACTTTTTCTCAGTTTAGACTGATGTGTATTCTACATATTTTTGGTAAAAAAAGCACAATGAGCATATAGTGATTGGTTTGGGCAAAAGTTATAGCATCTACAAAAATAGGGGATAGCTTTAGAGCATTTTTATTATACTTTTTTTTTTACTAGTAATGGCGGTAATCTGCGATTTTTATCGTGACTGCGACATTATGGCGGACACATCGGACAAATTTGACACATTTTTGAGACCATTGGCATTTATACAGCAATCAGTGCTATAAAAATGCATTGATTACTGTAAAAGTGTCACTGGCAGGGAAGGGGTTAACACTAGGGGGGCAAACAAGGGGTTAACTGTCTTCCCTGGGAGGTAATTCTAACTGAAAGGGGAGAGGACTGACTAGAGGAAGTGAC
Source organism: Lithobates pipiens (assembly GCF_037356315.1). Taxonomy (NCBI): domain Eukaryota; kingdom Metazoa; phylum Chordata; class Amphibia; order Anura; family Ranidae; genus Lithobates; species Lithobates pipiens. The sequence goes on along the minus strand of NW_027507718.1, from coordinate 191,172,591 downwards.
AGATCATGGTTCCAAGCTAATAGGAACACACGATCTGTCACTCCTCTCAGAACAGGGAAGTGTGTGTTTACTCGTCCCTGTTCTGTGTCTCCAGCTCACGATCGCTCGTGGCCGGTGGTACAACTACGGCGGTTTCCGGGATCGTGGCATTTAAACTATCTCCCCTCCTGCCGCTCTCCCGTGCCCTACGCCACTTACCGGAGCCATCGACGGAGGCGATCAGGTCCTGTCACTTCCTTGGTATGTGAGGCTAAGATGGACCCTACCCATCTCCATACCATAGCAGGGCGGAGGAAACGTCACTTCCGCCCATACATCTTAAAGGCACATTTTTTCAAATGACAGTTTTTTTTTTATTGCATTTAGGCCGGGTTCACACCGCTGCGATGCGGGAACGCCACGAATCCGCGGCGTTTTCCCGCATCGCATTACTCCCGCCGGCAGTTCACACTGCCCTATGCGGATGGCTGGGAGTGTCAATGATATGTTAATGACACCCCCAGATCCGTCCGCATATCGCAGTGCGATCTGCCGACTCGCACAGGAATCGGATCGCATGGTGTGAACCCCCATGCGATCCGATTCTGTTGCGGACCAAAAAAAGGGTCCCATGCGAGTTTGCTGCGGGACCGATGCGAATTCAGCCATACTATCTGTATGGCTGAACTCGCATCGCTACGGAGATCGGATGTGATTTGCGGTGCGAATCACATCCGGATCTCCCCCCCGCAGCAGTGTGAACCCAGCCTTAAGTCCAAATATGAGATCTGAGGTCTTTTTTCCCCCAGATCTCACATTTAAAGCGGGAGTCCACCGGGACTCCGTGTTTTTTTTTTTTTTTTTTAAAGCCAGCAGCTACAAATACTGCAGCTGCTGACTTTTAAAATAGTGACACTTACCTATCCAGCGCGCCCGCGATGTCGGCACCCGAAGCCGATCTCTAGATCGTCTCTCGAGTGCTGCCGCCGCCATCTTGGGTATGGTAATCAGGAAATGGAGCCTTTCGGCTTCATTTCCCGGTTCCCTACTGCGCATGCACGAGTCGCGCTGTGCAATAAGGACGGTCCCCATTGCCTCTGGGATCTGTGTGTTTCCCAGCAGGCAGCGGGGCACTTGCGGAAAGGGGCGGGCACTTGCGGAAAGAGGCGTAATCTACGCCCCTTTCCGCAGAGAGCTATCCCGGAAGTGGGTGCAGATACCTGTACTGTACAGGTATCTGCACCCCCCTCCCCCCTGAAAGGTGCCAATTGTGGCGCGGGAGGGGGGGAGGGTTCTGATGAGTGGAAGGTCCACTTTAGGGTGGACCTCCGCTTTAAGAGGACCTGTCATGCTTTTTTCTATTACAAGGCAGGTTTACATCCCTTGTAATAGGAATAAAAATGATCCAAATGTTTTCTTTTTTTTTTGGAAAAAAAAACTGTGTAAAAATAAATAACATAAAATAAGTAAGAAAAAAAAAAGATTTTTTTTAAAGCGCCCCATCCCGGCGAGCTCGTGCGCAGAAGCGAACCCATATGTGAGTAGCGCCCGCATATGAAAATGGTGACCAAAACCACACATGTGAGGTATCGCTGCGATCGTTAGAGCGAGAGCAATAATTCTAGCCCCAGACCTCTGTGACTCAAAACATGCAACGTGTAGAATTTTTTAAAGTCACCTATGGAGATTCTATGAGCGGGCGCAATTTTGAAGCATGACATGTCGGGTATCAACAGGTAACATTATCTTTCACAATATAAAAAAAAATAGGGCTAACTTTACTGCTGTCTTATTTTTTTATTCAAAAAAGTGAATTTCTTCCAAAAGAAAAGTGCGCTTGTAAGACCGCTGCGCAAATACGGTGTGACAAAAAGTATTGCAATGAACGCCATTTTATTCTCTAAGGTGTTCGAAAAAAAAATGTATAATGTTTGGATGTTCTAAGTAATTTTCTATCAAAAAAAGTGTTTTTAACTTGTAAACACCGAGTCTGAAAAAGAGGCCCGGTCCTTAAGTGGTTAATGAGTGGCCATGTGTCTTGTTAAACACCATTCCACAAAAAAGTTTTATCGCTATTGTGGAGTCACCAGTACAGTATTTATAAATTGAAATCATATTCCCTCTCAAGCGTCTCTTCTCCAGAGAGAATAAGTTCAGTGCTCGCAATCTTTCCTCATAACTAATATCCTCCAGACCCTTTATTAGCTTTGTTGCCCTTCTTTGTACTCGCTCCATTACCTTTTTTTTAATTCAATAATTTTTTTATTGAGATTTTCACATATGCAAAAACATTACAATCTCAAAAAAGACACAATGCACATCATGGCCTAATGTACATCAAAGTGTTTCTTATGAAATGATTACTTAGATCCATTAATATACCGACAATCCTATCTATACTGAAGAGCAGGGATATGCAATTAGCAGACCTCCAGCTGTTGCAGAACTACAACTCCCATGAGGCATAGCAAGACTCTGACAGCCACAAGCATGACACCAAGAGGCAGAGGCGTGATGGGACTTGTAGTTTTGCAACAGCTGGAGGTCCGCTAATTGCATATGCCTGTTGTAGAGGGTCAGCCTGGGGCAGGGTTAAGAGGGGCTTAATTGAAGAAGGCAGGTACTTCCCCTTCAGACCTGCTTATTATCAGGTGTGCTGAAAGTGTCAGTGTGGAGTTGTTGAGTAGGAGAGAGAGACACAGCAGCACGCTGTGTGGAAACGTCCATTGCTGGATGGTGGACCTGCTGGGTGAGCTTAAACCACAAAAAGACTGTAGCTCTGTTTGGAACCATGAACGGTTACCTCTAAGCCTGTGGGCTGATGAACTGTGAGCTTTACCTGTGTGCACATCTGTGTGATAAGACAAGTCTGTCTGGTCTTATGTTTTGTTTTTGCTGTTTTGCTGAATAAAAGCCAATTTTATTTTACTGGACTGCCTCTGAGCCAGCTCTTCACCTCTCTGATCCCCTACAATACTTTAAACATAAAATATATTCTTAACCACTTCTCTCCCGGCCTATAGCAAAATGACAGCCAGGCGGTGGTTCATTTATCCTCACTGGGCGTCATATGACGTCCTTCTGGATAACAACCGCCGATCGGCTCTTTACCACGTGATCAGCCATGTCCAATCACAGCTGATCAAGATGTCAACAGGAAAAGTCGATCGGCTTTTCCTCACTCACGTCTGACAGACGCAAGTAGAGGAGAGCCAGTCGGCGGCTCTCCTGACAGGGGGGTCTGCGCTGATTATCAGCGCAGCCTCCCCCTCGGATGCCCACACTAGACCACCAGGAGAGCCGCCAGGAGCACCAGGGAAGGGGGCAATATGTGGATGGCCAGGTTTGTACCCCATGGTCATCCACATGTGCAAATTATGTCCAATCAGTGCCCACAAATGGGTGCTGACTGACAACATTATATAACATACGATGCCCAGAAATGCCACCCATCAGTGCCACCACTCAGTGTCCATCAGTGCCACCCATAAGTACCCATCAGTGCCACCTATGGCTGCATATCAGGGCCCGTCAGTGCCACCTCATTGGTGCCCATCAGTGCAGCCATATCAGTGCCTGTCATTTAACCACTTAACAACCGGCCCATAGCCGAATGACGGCTACAGGGCGGTTGTTTAACTCTGGGAGGCCGTCATATGACGTCCTCCCAGAATTCCGCTCTTGAGAGCATCCGTGACCGCCGGGTCCACAGGACCCGGGGCATCACGGTAAACGGCCGCTCATCGTGGCCGTTTACCACGTGATCGCTCCGTCAAATGACGGAGTGATCACTTGTAAACAAACCGGTGTCATGTTATGACGCCGGTTCCTCCCTCCCCCTCTCTGTACCGATCGGTACAGCGGAGGGGGAAGAGATCGGTGTCAGCAGCGCTGTGGGCTGCATCTGCAGTGCCCACATCGCTGCTCACCGAAAATGAACCCCTCAATTCCCTGCCAATACTCTGCAATGCCAGCCAATACTCTGCAATGCCCACCAATACGCTGCAATACCCGCTAATACTCTGCAATACCAGCCAATACTCTGCAATGCCAGCCAATACTCTGCAATGCCAGCCAATACTCTGCAATGCCAGCCAGTACTCTGCAATACCCGCCAAAACTCTGCAATACCCGCCAATACTCTGCAGTACCCGCCAATACTCTGCAGTACCCGCTAATACTCTGCAGTACCCGCCAATACTCTGCAGTACAATTCCAGCCAATACTCTGCAATACCCTGCCATAAATTGCCATGCCCGGAGATACCCAGCCATACTCGGAGATACCCTGCAATACCCAGCCATAGACATCCCCCCCCCCCCCCGCCGCCCTCCGGTGCTTCTACCGACTCGCTAATACGATCAAAGCCAGAATTTTTATTTTATTTTTTAATTTCAGGCTTCCCAGCTTAGAGGTGAGATGTGGGGTCTTATTGACCCCATATCTCACTGTAAAGAGGACCTGTCATGCCATATTCCTATTACAAGGGATGTTTACATTCCTTGTAATAGGAATAAAAGTGATCAAAAAATTTATTTTTGGGGAAAAAAATGTCAAACTAAAATAAATAAAGTAAAATGAACAATAAGATTTTTTTTTTTTTAAAGCGCCCCTGTCCCCATGTGCTCGCATGCAGAAGCGAACGCATACGTAAGTTCCGCCCACATATGAACACGGTGTTCAAACCACACATGTGAGGTATCGCTGCGAACGTTCGAGCGAGAGCAATAATTCTAGCTCTCCTCTGTAACTCAAAACATGTAACCAGTAAAAAAATGTAATTTAAAGCGTTGTCTATGGGGATTTTTAAGTAGCGACGTTTGGCGCCATTCCACGAGCGTGTGCAATTTTGAAGAGTGACATGTTAGGTATCTATTTACTTGGCGTAACTTCATCTTTCACATTATGCAAAAATTGCGCTAACTTTACTGTTTTTTTTTTTGTTTTTAAGCACAAAATTGTTTTTTTTCCAAAAAAAAAGCATTCGAAAAATTGCTGCGCAAATACCGTGCGAGATAAAAAGTTGCAACGACAACCATTGTATTCTCCAGGGTGTTTGCTAAAAAAACATATATAATGTTTTGGGATTCTATGTAATTTTCTAGCAAATAAATGATGATATTTACATCATTTAGAGAGAAATGTCAGAATTGTCCTGGGTGCTCCAGAACGCCTGATGGTGCTCCCTACATGTTGGGCCTCTGTATGTGGCCACACTGTGTAAAAGTCTCACACATGTGGTATCGCTGTACTCGGGAGTAATAGCAGAATGTGTTTTGGGGTGTAATTTGTGGTATGCATATGCTGTGTGTGAGAAATAAACTGATAATATGACTTTCACAAAGACCAAATAATATCCACCAATTTGTACTTATTTTTATCAAAGATATGTAGTAGTATAAATTTTGGCCAAAATTTATGAAGAAAAATTACTAATCTGCTAAATTTTATAACAGAAACAAAGAAAAATTCATTTTTTTTACAGAATTTTCGGTCTTTTTTCTTTTATAGCACGAAAAATAAAAAAACGAGCGGTGATTAAATACCACCAAAAGAAAACTCTATTTGTGTGAAAAAAAGGACAAAAATTTCATATAGGTCCAGTGTTGCATGACTGAGTAATTGTCATTCAAAATGTGAGAGCACCGAAAGCTGAAAATTGGTCTGGTTATTAAGGGTGTTTAATTGCCCAGTGGTCAAGTGCACTTGCTTACTGTGCACTTAAACACCCTTCCTGACCAGACCAATTTTCAGCTTTTGGTGCTCTCACACTTTGAATGACAATTACTCAGTCATGCAACACTGTACCCAAATTAATTTTGTGTCCTTTTTTTCCCACAAATAGAGCTTTCTTTTGGTGGTATTTGATCACCTCTGGGGTTTTTATTTTTTGCGCTATAAATGAAAAAAGACCGAAAATTTAGAAAAAAAATGCATATTTCTTTGTTTCTGTGATAAAATTTTGCAAATTATCATTTTTTTTTCATAAATTTTGGCCACAATTTATACTGCTACATGTCTTTGCTAAAATAACCCAAATTAGTGGATATTATTTGGTCTTTGTGAAAGTTAGAGAGTCTACAAGCTGTGGTGCGAATCGCACAAAATTGATCACACCTGATGTACTGGTGGCATATCTCATTTCTTGCGACCCGAACAAGTCAAGAAAGTACAAATACCCCCCAAATTACCCCTTTTTTGAAAGTAGACATTCCAAGGTATTTACTAAGATGCATGGTGAGGTTTTTGATGTTGTCATCTTTTTCCCACAATTCTTTGCAAAATTAAGATTTTTTTTTTCTCACAAAATTTTCAATGTAATAGGTTATTTCTCTCACATGGCATGTGTATACCACAAATGACACCCCAAAATACGTTCTGCTACTCCTTCTGAGTATTACGATACCAAATGTGTGAGACTTTTACACAGCCTGGCCACATACAGAGGCCCAATATTGAAATGGCACCATCAGGCGTTCTAGGAGCATAAATTACACATTTCATTTCTCAACCACCTATTACATTTTTGAAGGCCCTGGAGCACCAGGACAATGGAAATGCCCACAAAGTGACCCCATTTTGGAAAGCTAACACCCCAACGTATAATCTATGAGGCATAATGAGTCGTTTGAATGGTTCATTTTTTTTCCAGAAGTTTTGGGAAAATGTGGAAAAAAAATGAAAACGCATTTTTTTACGCAAAGTTGTCCATTTATAAGATATTTCCAACACATAGCATGTACATAGCAAAAATGACACCCCAAAATACATTCTACTACTCCTCCTGAGTATAACGATACCAAATGTGTGAGACTTTTACACAGCCTGGCCACATACAGAGGCCCAATATTGAAATAGCACCATCAGGCGTTCTAGGAGCATAAATTACACATCTTATTTCTCAACCACCTATTACAGTTTTGAAGGCCCTGGAGCACCAGGACAATGGAAATGCCCACAAAGTGACCCCACGTGGCACTGACAACACGTGGCACTGACAGATGGCACTGGAGGCAGATGGGGCTGGCAGATGTCACTGGCAGATGTCGCTGACAGATGGCACTGGGGCTGGCACTGGCACTGGCAGATGGTGCTGGCTATTTGCTCTGGCTAATTGCTCTGGCAAATGGGGCTGGCAGATGGCACTGCGGCTGGCAGGTGGCACTGGCGCTGATGGCACTGGGGCTGACGAATCGCTCTGGCAGGTGGCGCTGGCACTGGCACGTGGCACTGGCGGCACTGGGGCTGACGGCACTGGGGCTGACGGATGGCGTTGGCAGGTGGCACTGGCGCTGGCAGGTGGCACTGGCGGCACTGAGGCTGACGGCACTGGGGCTGGCGGATGGCGCTGGCAGGTGGCACTGGTGCTGGCAGGTGGCACTGGCACTGACGGCACTGGGGCTGACGGATGGCGCTGGCAGGTGGCACTGGCGCTGGCGGCACTGGGGCAAACGGCACTGGGGCTGACGGATGGCGCTGGCAGGTGGCACTGGCACTGACGGCACTGGGGCTGACGGCTGGCGCTGGTAGGTGGCACTGGCGCTGGCAGGTGGCACTGGCGGCACTGGCTCTACTGGCAGATGGCACTGGGGCTGAGAGATGGCACTGGGGCTGACAGATGGCACTGGGGCTGACAGTTGGCACTGGGGCTGACTCACAGATCCTCTCTCTCCTCACACGCTGTCTCTGTGTGAGGAGGGAGAGACACGGCAATGGGAGATGATCTCATATGTTTACATTTGAGATCATCTCCCATTGGCAGCTGCGATCGCGCTGTGAACGGCCGCTTTGATTGCCCGTTCACGGCGATCTGTGTTTGCCTGTCTCCGGGAGACACGGCGAATACAAAACTTCCGCGATGCGCGCATTGCGGAAGTAAACACAAGGCCGAAGAAACCCGCCTACTCTACGGCCGTCATTCGGCTATAGGGCGGGCGGGAGGTGGTTAAAGAAGAAAACATACTTATTTACATTTTTTTTTTTTTTTTTTTTGCAGAAACAAAGAAAAACTTGTTTTTTTTTTTCAAAATATTTGGTCTTTTTTTATTTGTTGCGCAAAAAATACAAACCGCAGAGGTGATTAAATGCCACAAAAAGAAAGCTCTATTTGTGGGAACAACATGATAGAAAATTTGGGTACAGTGTTGTATGACTGCGCAATTGTCATTCAAATTGCGGCAGCATCAGCTGAAAGCTGAAAATTGGCTTGGGCAGGAAGGTGTCCAAGTGCTTGGTATTGAAGTGGTTAAACACAATCAAGCGGGAGAGCACCACCCCCACTCTCAGATCACTCATCTAAGATCTAACTGTAGCAGCAGTTGGGCTTGGCGCCTCCCTTTTCGCTTTCTTCCCTAATACCCCAGTTCAAATTTTCATGTAGTTCCAAAAATTCTATTTATACCTAAACAGTTTTGGGCATCTCCAGAACATGTGTATAAGATCCCCTATGTCTTGACACCTTTGGCATCTGATCTATGGCCAAACTGGAAAAAAGCCTCTTAGGAGTGTAGTAAGCTCTATGTATCAAAAACAGGTGTGCCATTTTCTGCGAAGGGGAAACTGACACCTGTGGGCCCATTTCTAATATCCTCCTCCACTGCTCTGTCATTACCCCTAAATCCTCTTCCCATCTACCCTTGTTTTTAACTAACCTTACCCCAGAAATTATTTTTACTACTAATCTATTCATATAGATCTGAGACAAGCCCTTTAGTTGTTCCAGCCTTGATCAGCCTTTGAAGGATAGGGAATCTACATCATTCCACTACTTGAGTCTTGAACTGTGCCTGTAAAACGTGTCTAATTTGAAGGTACCTATAAAATGAATGGTTTGGTATACCATATTCTCTTTTTAGTTCTGCAAAGGTTTTCAGCATACTCCCCTCATACAGTTGGACCAGGCATCCTATCCCCTGTTCTTCCCTTCTACCGCAGGATAGTGTGGATACAAGAGACTTGATCAGCCTATGCCAAATCAAAGTAGGACATGTCATGCAGGCGGCCTTCTATGATATCTGCCTGACAAGTGCCACTTCCTACACCTCAGACGTGGAGTTCTGGGCAAAGGAGAAATTGACAGATCAGACTATCACAACCCAAGATACAACCCAAGATAAAGGGGAGTCTGGAGAAGTATCATGCTAGAGTCATAAAGGCCTTTGATGATCTGGGCTTCTCCCATTATGAAAAGGCACACACACGTTATCAACTTTTGTCTCAGGGCTCAAAGAGGATATCAGAAAAGGCTTGCTCCCCTATCCTTAGAAGGCTCATCTGCTTTGTGTTCTCTGCCTCTCCTGATGGAACTTGATGAAGCAATAACTTCAAGTTCAATACTGCAGGAAGTACTTGACAGAATCCCTGCGTGCCTATGATCCACAGGGCCGGAAGACAACTGTCACTTAAAGGTGCCACCAGTTTCAGTCAAGTTCAAAGAGGGCGCATCATTGCCCTGGAAACCACAATACCCCCTAAAGTTAGCCCAATCTGCAGCTATTTGGAAGCATGTCAAGACCCTTGTGTCAAATGGAGCCCTAATACCCTGTGCATCTCCATGCAACACACCTCTGTTCTCTATGAAGAAGAGAACCCCTAAAAGAGAACCAGTTATTCGCGGGGGTGTCCCTAACTGCAAAGTACCTCACAATGGTGGACCTTGCAAACGCTCTCTTCAGTGTCCACCCTCACCCTCACCCCTCCTGCTGGTGCCTTTTGCATTCACCCACAAAAAAACAGCAACATACATACAAGGTGCACAGAACTCTCCAAGCCAGTTTGCAAAAGCTATGGCTATCATCCTTGACACATAACAAGAGGATCACCCGGAAGTGATTCTCCTCCAATATGTTGATGACCTTCTCCTCTGTGCAGCTGACTTACTCACTTTTGAAGTCACCTCAGAAAGCCAGTTGTGCTATCTTGCCAACCAGGGTTGCAAAGCTTCAAAGCCCAAATTGCAGTGGTGCTCGACATCTGTCATTTTCCTTGGATACTGTCTTGTCCCATGGGAAAAGACACCACACTGAAGATGGGGTGAAAGCAGACATCCCACTGCCACAAGACTAGAAGCCCCTTCATGGCTTCCTTGGACTAATCTCCTATTGAAGAGCATGGATTCCAGAAGCCTCCCTACTGATGCCACCTTTGTATGATGCTCTGAAATCAGACCCCTTCCAGATGTCTCCTGCACTATCCAACTTTGAGGCCTTTAAGAGCGCCATCTCTGGCGCTAGGGCTCCCAGACTATGACAAAATGTTCAAGCCCTTTGTATCCGAATGTCTGGGACATGCTGCAGGTGTGCTCACCCAATCACATGGCATCTGCCTACACCCCATAGGATATTATTACTGTCAGATGGATGCGATAGCAAGAGGAGGCCCATCGTGTCTGCGGCTGCCTCGTACTGCTTGCTCCCCATGACATTGCTCCCATACTCAACGAAGATCCAGCCGAAAACATCTGTCCACTGCCAGACACTTGAGACTCCTGTGTTCCTTCCTTCTACTGGACAGCATTACTTTATTATGTTGTCAAACACTGATACCCTACCACCCTTCTTCCACTTCTCAAGGGAGGAAAGGAGGAGGATTCGAGTCTTGACTTGTCACCCCATGACTGCATCAAACTAATGGGGCTGGAAACCATGCATCTCCCCACCGTGAGTGAAATACCCCTGCAGAATCAAAGTCACCACTGAAAACTTGGTTCTACAAGCTGAAGCCTTACCACCGGTGATGTCTGCACAGGTAGCAGAGCTGCAAGCACTTACTACAGCATGTAAATTGGCAGAGGGAAAAAGAGCCAACACTCATATGGACGCAAGAGTTATCTGGAATGACAGAGGGTTCCTGACGGCTGCAGGAACACCTGTGAAACACAGCTCTACCATCAAGGTCTTGATGGACACCCTGCTTCTCTTAACCCAAGTGACTATTCTAAAAGTAAAAGCACACGACAAACTCAACTCAAAGGAAGCTTGAGGCAATCATCTAGCTGATTGATTCAGCTGTCAAACAGACAGCTAGTGTTCCATGGGAAGGGGACAGCAGGGTGGTAGAAGACCACCCCGTGCTTACCCTACAGACTCTCCCAGAGTTTATCTGAAAGAATTACAGGAAGCAGCAAGTCCGGATGAGAAGGAAAGCTGGAAACGGAGAGGAGCAACTCTCAGAGATGGACTATTCAAATGCAACAAGAAGCCTTGTCTACCCAGGAGTATGTACCCAGCTGTGGTGCAATGGGCAAATGGAGCTGCCCACTTGGCAAAGACTCTTATGAACTCTCTTATCAAGTACTATGTAGCACCAGGAGTTACTCCATTGACCAGCAACTTCTGCAGATCATGCACTATCTGCGACAAATGTAACCCAGAATGTAAAGAAAAGGCACAGAAGAAGCACCTGGCAAAAGCCCTATACCCCTTCCAGAGGATACAAATTGATCACTCCCAAATGCCAAGGAGTGGCAGATTCGAATACGCCCTAGTGGAGGTGGACATGACTGCCAGGACCACAGCTAAGAAACTACTGAGTGAGATAGTATATAGATTTGTATTTACAAGAGGTGATAGAGAGCGAACAGGGCCAACCCTTCACAGTAAACCTTACAAATGTTAAGGAATCTAATGTACATAATGATAATCAGAAAATGTCTATTTGCTTATGTGTATACATGTTCCTATGCTCCTTACTTATTATGTAGTATACAGATTGACTTCTCCGTTCGGAGTTAAGATGGCCTCTATACCTTACATCCCCCGCGTTAGAAGAATGCATTTGAGATAAGGGAACCAGCTTCAACCGAACTTCAAGCATCAAGTTTCTTCATTTCTCTTGTATTGTAACCAATGAGATGTACCAATTAGACTGACATAGCAATGACGTATCTTTCTGTATAAAATATCAACCCCGCCCACCAATAAATCAGAATTTAGAAGTAGCCGAGCTGAACGTGTCTCAGAGAGTGTTTACTTCTAATGTGCATGCACATTTATACTTTTTAATTAGAAATAGCAGCAGATAACCAAGAACTAATTTGTAGTTCTTATCCATTACAACTGGCGCCCGAGCGTGGGAGCTTTCAGGCTTCAATCGAAGGGAGACCGCATTCCAGGACTGAACGGCTGGCCAGATCAGAGAAGGGGGTTAAACGCGCAGCCCTAACAGTACGGTAGGCATATTTATCCTTACCATAGTACAACTTCTCTGGTTGGGCCCATTGATTTTGTCTTGTTGGCTCCTTTCGATTGTTCAAAGAGGCAGGTAACTTATTTCTCGCCTGAAGCTGTTTTAACAAACCTGCTAATGGTTTTCTGCTGACTATTATCTGTTCAGTGTCTGTCATTCTGAAGGACTGCAAATTTAGCAGACTGAAAGTGCAGCTGCAGGCGTGTGTCCATCCTCACCCCTAGATTCTACCTCTAGTGGTGGGATGGAATTCTGCAGGCGTTTATAGACGGGGTTACTCAGAGGTTGGCTCTGTGTAGGACCTCTGAGGGTTAATCTCAAGCTGTGAATTAGGGCAGTTTGAAAGAAGGCTTGCGGAAGTGGCAGTCTTGCAAACGTCTATAAACGTTCTTCTCGGATGAGCTTTTCTTGAGGGTTAATCTCAGCTGCGGAAATTGGGCAGACTGAACGAAGGCTAGCTGGAATTTGGCAGTCTTGTAACTCAGGTGAGCTTTTCTCGAGAGCTATCTTTGCAGTTCAAAGAGTGTCAGGTGTCATGTCCTGTACTGAGTGTATTTGTGGATTACTGTTTGCCATACACGAGGAGGGTTGGGGAGAAGGTGGCTACCTGAAGATTCAGTTGGGCCATAAGCCACTGCTCCACACCACCTCTGACGTGCTAGTTTTGACCCTCGAACAGTCAGGAGTGTGTGAGGAGACAGATCTCTCACAGGGATGCGAGCCCCCACCCTAGGAATTCTTTGATAAGACAGCAGTCAGAGGAGTATTAACCCATTTGTTGCCTGTATTCTCCTCTTAAGCCGTCCACTGAAAGAGAGAGAGAGAAGGGAATGCTAGCATGTGATATTGTTAAGAGGAGAGAAGATGTTGCAAGAAGCAGAGGAATGGCGTGTGCTGATAAGAGAACAAAGGGGCGCTCTGTGTGATAATGGCTTATTGGATGTGGCAGAAGCATGGTACAGGATGGCAAGGGCATTGCAAAGAGGGTTGGATAGAAGAGGAAATCAAGAAAGATGCAAATTGTACTATGTATGTGTATCACAGAGTTGATAATGTGGCTGTACCGCCCCCATATACTAAAACTGGAACAAAGGAGGAGAGGGACAACCCTGCCATCCGTCTTACACCCACTCCCTTCTCAAAACTCCAGCCCAAGCACAACACACTTTGACAACTCCACCCAGCAGCCATCTTGGTACACCCAAGCCCTCACTTCAGGCACAGCCCAGTGCACTTCCTGCCGGTGGCCATCTTGGTACACCCAATAGGCCTAGCCATGGCCTATACCCAGTTCTTCCCGTTTTAAACCAGGATGGTTCCTACCACACACCTGTCTTCCCTAGTATGGAAGCACTACCTTCACAGGCCGGATATGTTAATGATGAAGAAGCGTGCGAGTGGGAAGGCCACCTGCTCATTTAACCCCCAATCCGGCTCCAGACTCACAGTTCCGGGAGGATCTCAAACGTATGCTGACAACCATAAGAAACAGTGCCCATTCTCAGCCCCTGCCCTAACACCAGTCTCGGTTACCAGAAGGGGCATCGGTGATGTATGTCGCTTTTACCCCATCACAAGCAGCAACCTTAGTGACAAGTCTGCCTGACCCAGAGAAACAGCCAATGCCCTTCTACCGCAGGATAGTGCAGATACAAGAAGCTTACTCAGCTGCCTGGAGAGACTTGATCAGCCTATGCCAAATTAAATCAGGACATGTCTTTTGGCCGGTCATGCAGACAGCCTTCAATGATGCCTGCCTGGCAAGTGCCACTTCTTACACCTCAGGCTTGGAGTTCTGTGCAAAACTCCGCAACTGGGCAAAGGAGAAATTGGCTGATCAGACTACCACAATCCAAGATATTGCCCAAGATAAAGGGGAGTCTGTGGAGAAGTATCATGCTAGACTCATACAGGCCTTTGATGATCTGGGATTCTCCCTCTATGAAAAGACACACACACGTTATCATCTGCTTTTGTCTCAGGGCTCAGAGAGGATATCAGAAAAAGCCTGATGGTGGCCCGCCCTGAATATCGCTCAATGAAAATGTCCGATTTACTGTTGGTGGCCAGAGGGATAGAAAACCAAAAAGGAAAAAAAACCAACGCCCCTCATGGTAACACAAGACGAAGATCCCGCCTACACTCGTCCTCCACCACTGCCCAATACCAGGGAAAAGATCATCTGTTACAACTGTGGGAAGCGGGGTCACATCAGAAGAGTATGCAGAGCCCCAAGACATTCGAGACAAGACAGGGATCCCCGTGAAGGGCAACATGGACATGAACCTCCACCACCACGCCCCAACTCATGCTAGGAAATGAGAAAACCCGTGTCACCCCTTATGACAGTGTCCTCAAATGAGACTGGGGGACCCCTAGCAAAGGTCACGTTACCTATACAAGGAAAACCTACCACTTTTCTCATTGACATGAGTGCAGCCAGGAGTGTGTTGAGGGCAGAGGACCTGCCTGATAATTCTTTCCTTTCCACTATTGATGTTTCCTGCGTGGGAGTGGATGGGGTTCCCCGCTCCAGTCCACTCACTGAGCCTCTCCAAGTGGGGACATTTCCTGATTTGCTTACCAGATTTGTGGTGTCCTCTACATGTCCCTTGAATCTACTAGGAGCTGATGTGCTGTCCAGACTACAGGCTTCAATCATTTTCACACCTGAAGGGGGGGTGAAGTTACATACTCCCCTATCCTTGGAAGACTCATCTGCCTTGTGTTCTCTGCCTCTTATGATGACACTTCATGGAGCAATAACTCCAAGTTCAATACCAAAGGAAGTACTTGACAGAATTCCTGCGTGTCTATGGTCCACAGGCCCGGAAGACATTGGTCACTTAAAAGTGCCACCAGTTTCAGTCAAGCTCAAAGAGGGCGCATCATTGCCCCGGAAACCACAATACCCACTTAAGTTGGCTCAATCAGAAGCTATCTCGAAACATGTAGCTGCCTTGGTCCAGAATGGGGCCTTGATCCCCTGTACCTCACCATGTAATACACCTCTTTTTCCTGTCAAGAAGAAAACACCTAAGGGAGAACCTGACAGATACAGGATGGTGCAGGATCTGCAAGCAATTAACGAAGTCACAGTGTTGGACACCCCAATTGTGCCAAATCCACATACCTTATTATCAGCTGTACCTTCAATGGCTGAGTACTTCACTGTGGTGGACCTGGCAAATGCATTCTACAGTGTACCCCTGCATCCTTCCTGCAGGTACCTCTTTGCCTTCTCCCACGAAAAGAAACAGTATACCTGGGCAGTTATGCCAAAAGGGGCACAGAACTCTCCAAGCTAGTTTGCAAATGCTACGGCTATCATCCTTGACACATAACAAGAGGATCACCTGGAAGTGATTCTCCTCCAATATGTTGATGACCTTCTCCACTGTGCAGCTGACTTACCCACTGTTGAAGTCACCTCAGAAAGCCAGTTGTGCTATCTTGCCAAACAGGGCTGCAAAGCCCAAATTGCAGTAGTGCTCAACATCTGTAATTGTTCTTGGACACTGTCTTGTCCCATGGGACAAGGCACCTTACTGAAGACAGGGTGAAAGCAATCTCTGACATCCCACTGCCACAAGGCCAGAAGCCCCTTCATTCCTTCCTTGGACTAATTTCCTATTGCAGAGCATGGATTCCAGAAGGCTCCCTACTGATGCAAGCTTTATATGATACCCTGAAAGCAGACCCCTTCCAGATGTCTCCTGAAGCAATATCCAACTTTGAGGCCTTCAAGCACACCATCTCTGGCACTAGGGCTCCCAGACTACGACAAAACTTTCAAGCCCTTTGTATCCAAACATCTGGGACATGCTACAGGTGTACTCACCCAATCACACGGCATCTGCCTACGCCCTATAGGATATTATTCCTGTCGGCTGGATGCGATAGCAAGAGGAGGCCCATCATGTCTGCGAGCTGTCTTTGCTGCACAAGCCTTGTTTGAAAAAACGTTGGACTTGGTCCTCGGACTCTGCCTCGTTCTGCTTGCTCCCCATGACATTGCTCCCATACTCAACCAAGATCCAGCCGAAACATCTGTCCACTGCCAGACACTTGAGACTCCTGTGTTCCTACCTTCTAGACAGCATTACTCTATTGCATTGCCAAACGCTGAAACCTACCACCCTTCTTCCACTTCTCGAGGGGGGAAAGGAGGAGGAGTCGAGTCCTGACTTGTCACCCCATGACTGCATCGAACTAATGCGGCTGGAAACCACGCATCTCCCCACCATGAGTGAAATACCCCTGCAGGATCCAGGTCACCACTGAAAACTCGGTTCTCCAAACTGAAACCTTACCGCCGGTGATGTCTGCACAGGTGGCAGAGCTGCAAGCACTTGCTACAGCATGTAAATTGGCAGAGGGAAAAAGAGCCAATATTCATACGGACTCAAGATATGCTTTCAGCGTTGCCCATGATTTTGGTGTTATCTGGAAGGACAGAGGGTTCCTGACGGCTGCAGGAACACCTGTGAAACATAGCTCAGCCATCAAGGACTTGATAGACGCCCTGCTTCTCCCAACCCAAGTGACTATTCTAAAGTAAAGCACACGACAAACTCAACTCGAAGGAAGCTCGAGGCAATCTAGCCGATTCAGCTACCAAACAGACAGCCAGTGGTCCACGGGAAGTGGACAGCAGGGTGGTAGAAGAAGACCACTCCATGCTTGCCCTACAGACTCTCCCAGTGGACAGAGTTTATCTGAAAGAATTACAGGAAGCAGCAAGTCTGGATGAGAAGGAAAGCTGGAAACGGAGAGGAAGAACTCTCAGAGATGGACTATTCAAGTGCAGCAAGAAGCCTTGTCTACCCAGGAGTATGTAGCCAGCCATGGTGCAATGGGAAAATGGAGCTGCCCACTTGACAAAGACTCTTATGAACTTATGAGTTACTCCATTGACCAACAACTTCTGCAGATCATGCACTATCTGCAACAAATGTAACCCAGAATGTACAGAAAAGGCACAAAAGCACCTGGCAAAAGCCCTATACCCCTTCCAGAGGATACAAATTGATCACTCCCAAATGCCAAAGGAGTGACAGATTCGAATACACCCTAGTGGAGGTGGACATGACTGCCAGGACCACAGCTAAGGAACTACTGAGTGAGATAGTATGTAGATTTAAGGTCCCAGAGGTGCTAGAGAGCGATCAGGCCCAGCCTTCACAGCAACCCTTACAAAAGATTAGGGCAGCACTGGGGGTTCAGTTGGCTCTACACACCCCTAACCACCCTCAAAGTAGCGGGAAGGTAAAAAGGATGAAAGGGACACTAGAAAAACAGGATGTTAAAGATGGCCCAAAAGACTAACATGAGTCGGCCAGACAGTTTGCCCATTGCCCTGTTCAGTGTCAGACACACCCCGGGGGGGGGGGGGGGGGAATTTGTCCTATCCCCTTATAAAATTTTGATTGGTTCAGCCCCCAGACTTGGCTGTCACTTTCCCCAACAGTTACAGTTGCAATCTGATGTGTTGACTAATTATGTAACCGCATTATCACGAGAATTAACCCAAATACAGGAACACACCAACTACTGCCTGGAGATTGGGGGTTGGTAAAGACATTTGTGAGAAAACATTCTCTTGAACCCAGATATGATGGTCCATTCCAAGTTTTGCCGACCACAGCTACCTCAGTCGAATTGGCCGGGAAGAACATCTGAATACACGCCTCCCATTGCAAGAAATCTCCAACCCCTGAGGACAAGATCCCGCCCACTTCATGACGACCATGCTGCATATCCTTTTTCTGCTTGGTCTAGGGGGGAGGCCCAGGAGGTGGTCATCACAAAAAATGATAACATAATTACATTTTGGTATAACTCTTCAGGTACACATGTGACCACCTTTACCTTTGATTACTGTGACATAGTACTATGTCCGTTTACTCTTTCATGGCAATGCCATTGGTACAGTGACATCCCTGATGGTAAGGATATATGTGTGTTTTACAGGCAGTTACTGGGGACAGAATTGTGGTTCCTGGGAGGGACAGTGGGTTGCAACATAGGGCCAGATTAGAGGGAATCTGGACCGGTAAATGTGCTCTTGCAAAGGTCATTATGCCCCTCCGTATCCTAGCAGAAGATACTCATGATACATACACTGACCCAGCACACAGTCAGAGGAGGAAGCGAGCAGCTCTCTCCGGAAGCTTTGACCCTCCTGTGTACATAGATGCTATAGGAGTTCCAAGGGGGGTCCCTGATGAATTCAAAGCAAGGGATCCGGTAAAAGCTGGTTTTGAGACTTTGATCACCATAATAACTGTCAACAAGAATGTACATTGGATTAATTACATATACTACAACCAAAAAAGATTTGTGAATTACACTAAAGATGCCCTCCAGGGAATTGCTGACCAGTTAGCCCCCACTTCCTACATGACATTTCAGAACCGGATGGTCTTAGACATGGTGTTAGCTGAGAGGTGTCTGTAAAAAAAAAAAAAAAAAAACGGGAACCTGTTGCACCTACATTCCTGATAATATTGGCCCAAATGGTAAGGTTACTCTAGCTATAAAGAAATGAGAAGATCTGTCATTGGAGTTGAAGAACTCAGGTATCACAGACCCATGGGATCAATATTTTAGCTGGATGAGTGGGTGGCAAAAGGTGCTCACTCAGATAGGGGTAACAGTATTAATAATCCTGGTTCTTTTAGCCCTGATTGTATGCCGTATTCTACCTTTCGTAAAGAAGTTAATGAGCAAGGCTGTAGACAACAGCACACCTACATTTCTCCACCAAGAAGAAGAGGACCCTCTTATGATGGAGGATGACAAACCCTTCACCCCTTTAATCACTCCCTGTCCAAAATCTCACAAGCCTATAGGGGTAGATAGCACCTGATTGCACTTCTCCAGCTGTATCGAGGGGGTAGTGAACTAGTTGCTGCCCTACTCTATATTAGGACCGAAACAACTAATTGATCGACAACTAATCGATTACTATTTTCATAATCGATTAATCGGCCAGTAACATAATGGGATTAAAAAAACTAAAATTAGTCCTTTTATAGTACAAAAAGAGCAAATTGCTACTGTAAATTTTACTTTCACTTTTGCACAGTAAAATTATGAACCCCTTACAGTAGCAATTATGTGCTCTTTTTGTACTGTGAAGGGCTATTTTTTTTTTAACTCCATTATGTTACGAAATGTTTTAGGCCTGGTTCCCACTCATGTGTGTTTGGTGCTTTTTGCAGAAACGCACTACAGTTAATTTTTTTTTTTCAAATAACGTTTTATTTATTTCCAGTGGTTGCATAGGAGCATAAACAGTACAGTACAGTGGTAGCTGAGTATCTACAAAGCTTTGCAAAGTCAAGGATGAACATGCAATATGTAGTGACGGATCACGGACGTGTACAGTAGACTTCCATAGGTTGGTCGGTGGAGTGTTAGGGGCAGGGGACACTGAAAGTCAGCTGCCCATCCCACGACCCCTACGGCCCGGTATGATCTGCCTTGCGGCCTATGCAAAACACGTAATTCGTAGCAGAAGAAGTCCACTATGTAAACAAAGGAAGTTAAAAGGGAAAAGACAGAGAAGAAAAAGGAAAGAAAGAGCCAGAGATCCATGTCGCCATACCTTTTTCGATTCGCCCTTAGTCCTCCCGCAGCCACCATCTCTCCCAGACTTGGTCAAATTCCTCCAGCCTGTCCCGCATTCTGGCAGTCATTTTTTCCATAAGTTCTATGTCCTTTATCCTGGAATAAAGGGCTTCCATAGTTGGGGCCATTTGACTCTTCCAGTTAAGGGCTATCAGGCAACGGGCTGCTGTGAGGACGTGTCGTAGAAGCTTCCTGGATGGCTTAGCTATCTTTGGTTGGGACAAGCCGAATAGGAAGAACTTGGGTTCAAACGGGACAGGCACCTCAAATACCCGGATAAGGAGCTGTTGGGTTGATTTCCAGAATGGGGCAGGTCCAGTATATATGGAACAGGGTGCCCCTGTCTTTTTTTTTTTCACATTTGAAAGTTTATTGAAGAAATTGAGACATAAAACAAATGAAGCAAAACAACAATGTGTAAATCACATATGGTACAGAATTCGTCATTGAAGCATTGAATCAAAAAAAGGCAGGGATATACCAAGTTCTCCCGTGGGCTGGGATTCTTAGTGCTACAGTGTATGCAGAAAACAAAAATCAGGCCGAGTTTGTTACCCAACCCGGCCCTATCCCACAGCCCAGCTCTTAAAATTCACTATTTACACATTCAGGTTAGGAAAGAAATGAAAAAGAAACGTGAGGGGGGGAAGAGAGAGAAAGAGATAAGGGAAGGCGGGGGAGGGAGTTATGTAAGGGCGGGTGAAAAGGACGTCTCAGAACAGGGAACCACCCGCATCCCCAGGGTGAATGTTTAGTTCCCATTGGTATCAGCAGGTCCAGTGGGAAAGTGAATAATTAGTGCATCAGATCTAGGTAATCTCGAGAGTATCTAAAGGCAAACCATGGAGACCAAGTTGCATGGAAACGGTCCACTTCCTCCTCAGCCTGAGCCCTAGTATCCTCCATCTCGCAGATGTACGCTACTTTTAGTAGCCAGTCTTTCGTGGTGGGGACTTGGGGTGACTTCCATAATATTGGTATTAGAGATTTGGCTGCATTCAAAAGGTGTCTGGTGAGCGAATTTTTATATTTCCTGAACGAGAAGTTTGAAATGTGCAGTAGGCAGCAAGCTGCATCAAGTGTAAGTTTGGTCTCGGTAATTTTGCGTATCAGCCTTATCACTCTGTCCCAGAACACGCTAATGCGGTCGCATTGCCACCAGATGTGAATTAAAGTTCCCCTATCCCCACCACAACGCCAGCACGCCTCTGAGGTCTGTGGGTACCATGTATGCAGTTTCGCCGGTGTTGCATACCAGTGCGTTAAAATTTTATATGCGGTTTCCTGCATCCTGGTACTCAAAGAACATTTATGGGCTAAGGTACAAGCTCGGCTCCATTGAGCATCTGTGATTGTCACTCCCAGGTCGTCCGACCACTTCTGCCTGTGTCTGGAACCTTCCTGTTGGTCAACCATTTGTAGGCTACCGAGGTCGTCCGCAGCACTCGTTCTCCTTTCAAACACAATGCTTCTATCTCTGTGTGTTCCCTGGAAAAGTCTCTACTGCGGGTACCCGTGGATACATAGTCCCTGACCTGGAAATATGTCCACCAGGACAGGGTGGGAATTTTGCCCACCTCCTTTAAGTTGGTCAAGACCCTTATTTGTCGGTTAAGGAAACAGTGACTCGCCAAGAGCAGCTGTCCCCTCTCCCCAGAAAACAGGGAATGGTTACCCATACCCGGAGGGAAATCAGGATTCCCCCATAAAGGTGTCAAGGGGCTCAAAGGGGATGTGAACGTGTTGTTCGACTTCTGTTTCGTGAGTTGGTGTAGTATGCGCAGCGTAGTGCCCACTGTCGGGTGGTCCTTTGTTTTATTTGGTAGCCTAGCGAAGGGAATCCAGGGGGAGAATCGCAGGGGAGTCGGGCTAAGCGCTTGTTCGATTAATATCCAGTCCTTGACCCCTGCATGGCAGTGCCAATCAACCACTCGTGCCATGTGGGAGGCTTGGTAATACCTACCGTAGTCTGGGATGCCCATCCCCCCCCTTCCGACTTGCCCCTTGTTAAAAGTGAGAATCTAACGCGGGGAGGTTTATGCGCCCAAATGAAGCGCATTTGGATAGTCTGAAGGGATTTAAAAAAACTTTGCGGTATCTTTATGGGCAAGGTGCGTAGTAAATATAGGATTTTTGGCAGGACGGTCATTTTGCATATGGCCGCCCTGCCAAACCAGGAGAAATACCCAGAGTGCCATTTAGTAAGGTCTTGTTCAATCAATTTAAGAAGTGGGGGGAAATTTTTGGCAAAAAGCGAGGGCAATCTAGGTGTTAACATCACTCCCAGGTACCTGATGGCGTGGGTCTCCCACTTAAAAGGGCTGTTAGCTCGTGCAGACTGTAGGACGGACTCAGGAAGAGAAATATTCATCGCTTCCGATTTGGTATAATTAATTTTCATATTCGACAAAAACCCATAGGTGTTGAATTCTTTCATGAGAGCCGGAATGGAAATGTGCGGCCTGGTTATAAAAAACATGAGGTCGTCTGCAAAAGCAGCGACCTTGTATTCTTTCCCACCCACCTGGTAGCCGCCAATATTCTCGTTGGCTATCACGCAACGGATGAAGGGCTCCAGAGTGAGAATAAACAATAGGGGTGAGCCCTGTCTAGTGCCGTTGCGGATGTCTATTGCGTTCGAGAGAGTACCGTTGATTTTCAACCGTGCCGACGGGTTTTGGTAAAGAGACGTTATCCAAGACATCATCTCGGAGCCCAGTCCCACCTGCCTGCACGTCTCGAACATGAAGTCCCACGCCACCCGATCGAAGGCCTTCTCCGCGTCTGTGGACAGGAGAAGGCCCTCGATCCTGAGCTCCCCGGAGGCGTGGACCAAATTCAATACTTTCGTGACATTGTCTCTCGCCTCCCTCCCCGGCATGAAGCCCGCCTGGTCCGGGCCTATCAAGTCATGTAATAGGGGCTTTAACCTGTGTAAGGGATCTTCCCGGGGTAGGGTGTGTTTGGACACAGTTCACAGCAGACTTGGAATTTGATAAAGCAGATCTTGGCGTTTATTCGTGGTACAAACAGTCCAGCAAACAAAATATACAGCAACACCGTGCTTTCTAAGTACAACAAAAATAAAAGTCCTAGCCCGGCTGGGCGCTTACTAACAGGTTCTGCTCACCTATCTGACACTTACAAACACAGCGTCTTTCGCCTGGATATCGCAGGGTGAGTTTTAGCTCCAGCAGTGGCTGTGCTTGCAGCTTCCTTCAACACACAGATTGTTCATTCCCTGGCTGAGAAGCAATCACCTGCAGACCCTACAGAGCCTTTAGCTTCCCAGGCTAATTAGGATCCAAGCTCACCTGATCCCAAACCCAGAACTGGATCGGGGGATGTGGAATGACAGGTCCCTCTACCAAACCTACCTGCCATTCCATATAAACCCAGGCCCGGCAAAATTAAATAACAACTCAGCAGCATATCGCTGCTGAGAAACTGATCCATCCTGGATTTACCATCTCACACTGTGTAGCAACCTAGGTGAGATGTACACCCCCTCGATCACTTCTCCAGTGACATGTCTACATATCCCCCCCCTCTTTTTCAGACCGGAGGGCTGAGCCTTTTGTCCCCACAGACAACTTACCCTTGACAATGCGTCAGCATTTGCCTGTAATTTCCCTGGCCTGTGTTCCACAGTGAAATTAAAGTTTTGTAGGGAGAGAAACCATCTAGTCACTCTTGCATTTCTCTCCTTGTTTAACTTCATCCATGTTAGGGGGGCATGGTCTGTCACCAACTTGAATTTCCTGCCTAGCAAGTAATACTTTAAAGATTCTAGGGCCCACTTCACTGCCAAACATTCTCGCTCCACAATGGCATAATTTTTCTCGGCCGGGGTTAGTTTTCTACTCAAGTACGTCACCGGATGCTCCTCACCATTCACTACTTGTGAGAGTACTGCACCTAAGCCTGTGCTAGAGGCATCTGTCTGGACCAGAAATTCTCGCCTGAAATCGGGGGTGACTAACACAGGTGGTTGGCACAAGGCAGACTTAAGGCTTTGGAAAGCCTCCTCGGCCTCTGGGGTCCACGTGACCATTGCTGTCTTTCCGCCCTTTGTCAAGTCAGTTAGCGGAGCAGCAACTGAGGCAAAGTTCGGCACAAATCTACGGTAATAACCCGTAATACCCAGGAAAGCTCTAACCTGTTTCCTTGTCAGGGGTCTAGGCCAATTCTGTATTGCCTCAATTTTATTTAGCTGTGGCCTAACCAATCCTCTTCCAACAATGTAGCCCAGATATTTGGCCTCTTCTAGGGCTAGAGCACACTTCTCGGCATTTATGGTCAACCCTGCATCACTTATGGCATCCAACACGGCCTGTACCTTACAGAGGTGACTTTCCCAATCAGGGCTAAAAATGACCACATCATCGAGGTAGGCGGCTGAGTAATCACGATGTGGTCGCAGAATCAAGTCCATCAACCTCTGGAAAGTTGCAGGCGCTCCATGTAACCCGAACGGCATCACTACATACTGGAATAGCCCATCAGGGGTGGAGAAAGCAGTTTTCTCTTTAGCCTCGTCAGAAAGTGGAATCTGCCAATAGCCCTTTGTGAGATCGAGGGTGGTTATGTACCTGGCGTTACCCAACTTCTCAATCAACTCATCTACCCTGGGCATAGGATACGCATCGAACTTGGAGATCTCATTCAACTTTCTGAAATCGTTACAGAACCTCCAAGTTCCATTGGGCTTTGGGATTAGCACAATTGGGCTGGACCATTCACTCTGTGACACCTCAATTACCCCCAGAGCAAGCATACGTTTTACCTCGGCAGATACGGCTTCCCTACGTGCCTCGGGTATCCTATAGGGCTTAAGGTTTACTCTGCTTCTAGGCTCAGTTTCAATGTGATGATGGATGAGGTGTGTACGCCCTGGGAGGTCAGAGAACTTGTTTTTGTTTTTCTGTAAAAATTCCTGAGCCTCCTGTTTCTGTGACACTGATAGAGTATCACCTACCTTGACTGGAGGGATTGGTTGTGACAAATTATTAACAGTATTTGTCGCCCCCAAGGATTCCCTGTCTTTCCAGGGCTTGATCAAGTTTATGTGATAAACTTGGAAAGGCTTCCTTCTACCTGGTTGGTGCACCTTGTAGTTCACCTCACTGATCTTTTCAACAATTTCATAAGGACCTTGCCACTTCGCTAAGAATTTACTCTCAACAGTGGGGACTAGTATAAGGACCCTATCGCCTGGGTTGAATGTCCTGATTCTTGCGGACCGGTTGTAAATTCTACTTTGGGCCTCTTGAGCTCTCTGGAGGTGTTCCCTTACCAGGGGCATTACAGTGGCTATACGGTCCTGCATTTGTGCTACATGCTCAATAACACTCTTGTATGGGGTGGACTCATTCTCCCATGTCTCTTTTGCAATGTCTAGTAGACCCCTAGGGTGATGACCATAGACCAACTCGAATGGTGAGAACCCTGTGGACGCTTGGGGCACCTCCCTAATAGCAAACATGAGGTAGGGTAATAAATGATCCCAGTCACGACCATCTTTTGCCACCACTTTCTTCAACATATGTTTCAAAGTTTTATTAAATCTCTCCACCAATCCGTCCGTCTGGGGGTGGTACACAGAGGTACGGATGTGTGAGATTTTAAATAGTCTGCATAATTCCTTCATTACTTTCGACATAAATGGCGTACCTTGGTCAGTTAGGATTTCTTTGGGGATCCCAGTCCTAGAGAACATATAAAACAACTCACGTGCAATTGTTTTAGATGCAGTGTTTCTTAAGGGTACAGCCTCAGGATAGCGGGTCGCATAATCCAGGACTACCAAAATATACTGGTGTCCTCTAGCTGACTTTACAATGGGACCCACTAAATCCATGGCAATACGCTCAAAAGGCACCTCTATAATAGAGAGCGAAACCAAAGGACTGCGAAAATGTGACACTGGGGCACTAACCTGACATGTGGGGCACGACTCACAGTATTTTTTAATGTCATCATATATGGCCGGCCAAAAAAACCTCTGGAGAACCCTCTCTCGCGTTTTGTCAGTCCCCAAGTGTCCCCCAAGAACATGGTTATGTGCCATGTCAAGCACCTGACGCCGGTACGGCTTAGGTACCAGAAGCTGTTCCACAATCTCATCTTTAACCTTATTGACTCTATAAAAAAGATCATTAGTCACCGAAAAATGTGGAAATCTTTTTTCAGCATCTGGTTCCTGAGGTACCCCGTTCATAACAGCAACCTGCTCTCTCGCATTTTTGAGAGTGGGGTCCTGTAATTGTGCAGTCCCAAAATTATCGCTAGACACCTCTAAGTCTAGTATATTTTGCTCAGTGGGAGGAGCCTCCTCCTCCCCAGCCAGGACCTGCAAAGGAAAACAATCATTTTCATCCTGCACATTTTTATCATTCACAGTGGACAAGGCAACCCCCTTAGAGGTATCCTCACTCCTTTTGGGGATTTTTCTTTTTTCCCAAAGAGCCCAGAATAATGGAAAATCGCGCCCCAATATTACATTATGCATGAGGTTTTTAACCACACCCACTTCATATTGTACGGTGCCTTGTTCAGTCCCGACTTTAGCCAGCACTATAGGGTACACTTTTGTATCACCATGTATGCACACAACACTCATATGCTTTTTAGACTCTAAGTCCCCAGTCACCAGGCTAGCATGCACCAAGGTTACAAGGCTTCCTGAGTCCATTAACGCTTTAACAGGAAAGTCATTGATTGTGATGTTGCAGATTTGCGGTTCAGTCTCTAGTCCAGGAACTGCAGCACAAGATGGTTCCGCAAATAGCGACTGACGCCTGCTAGCGTCACATTCCATGGGTTCAGAGGTAAGAGGGCAATGGGCCGACACGTGTCCCGCCTCATGGCATCTCCAACACTGGATAGGGCCTGGTCTCTTTGGCAAGGAGTCCTTTTCAGAGCCCCTTAGCCACCCGGGACCATCACCAGTCTTTTGTCCCTGAGACACCACTTGAGCCCTTTTCCCCCCATCAGCACCCCTCCACACTCCCCCAATAGATGGAAGTCTCTTACCAGCTGACGGCACAGATCTGGCGCTCCGGGGAGGTGAAGATGCTGCAGGAACATCACGGAGGTAGTCCTCAGTCGCCTGGAACCTCTCCACAAGGTTGACAAGTTCGTTTGCATTCTTAGGATCACCTTGTCCCACCCAGCGTTGCAAGTCAGTAGGAAGGGCTCGGAGGTAGCGATCCATCACGACCTTCTCTAGGATTTGTGCAGGAGTAGAAGTGTCTGGCTCCAACCACTTTCTTGCCAAATGGATTAGGTCATACATCTGGGACCTCGCTGATTTGTCCAGACTGTAGCTCCAGTTGCGTACCCTCCGGGCACGGACTGCAGTAGTAACTCCTAGTCGGGCAAGCATCTCCTCTTTTAGCCGAGTATAGTCCTTAACCTCTTGCTCACTGAGGTCATAGTAGGCCTTTTGAGGTTCACCTGTTAAATAGGGCGCAATTACCTCTGCCCACTCAGCGGCTGGTAACTTCTCTCGCTCAGCCACGCGCTCAAATACTGTTAGATAGGCCTCAACATCGTCCTCAGCAGTCATCTTTTGCAGCGCTTTCTGCACAGTCCTTCTCCCAGAAAAAATCTCTGGAGCGGCTCCCTCCATTGTGGGTGGATTAGCAACCACAGGCGCCTCTCGATTTACTATCAGGTGCTCGATAAGTTGTTGTTGTGCAGCCATCATCTGCTGTTGTGCAGCCATGGACTGTTCATGTCGTCTATTGGCCTCTGTCTGCGCCTGCTGTTGTGCAGCCATCATCTGCTGTTGTTCAGCCATGGACTGTTCATGTCGTCTATTGGCCTCTGTCTGAGCCTGCTGTTGTTGCAAACTCACTTGCATAAACTGCTTCAGCATCTCCTCCATGTTGCTGGACTGTTTTTGGAGTGTAGTTGCAGCTTTCACCCAGGACATCAGCAGCTGTAGCCAAGTCTGTCCACACCGTTGCCCCTAGCAACCGCGTTGCCCGCTACCTCCACCAATTGTAAGGGATCTTCCCGGGGTAGGGTGTGTTTGGACACAGTTCACAGCAGACTTGGAATTTGATAAAGCAGATCTTGGCGTTTATTCGTGGTACAAACAGTCCAGCAAACAAAATATACAGCAACACCGTGCTTTCTAAGTACAACAAAAATAAAAGTCCTAGCCCGGCTGGGCGCTTACTAACAGGTTCTGCTCACCTATCTGACACTTACAAACACAGCGTCTTTCGCCTGGATATCGCAGGGTGAGTTTTAGCTCCAGCAGTGGCTGTGCTTGCAGCTTCCTTCAACACACAGATTGTTCATTCCCTGGCTGAGAAGCAATCACCTGCAGACCCTACAGAGCCTTTAGCTTCCCAGGCTAATTAGGATCCAAGCTCACCTGATCCCAAACCCAGAACTGGATCGGGGGATGTGGAATGACAGGTCCCTCTACCAAACCTACCTGCCATTCCATATAAACCCAGGCCCGGCAAAATTAAATAACAACTCAGCAGCATATCGCTGCTGAGAAACTGATCCATCCTGGATTTACCATCTCACACTGTGTAGCAACCTAGGTGAGATGTACACCCCCTCGATCACTTCTCCAGTGACATGTCTACACCTGTTGGAGATGATTTTAGCAAGTATTTTAGCGTCAATATTCAGGAGGGAAATCGGTCTGTAGCTGGCGCAATGTAGGGGGTCCTTCCCAGGTTTGGGCAAGACAGTGATGTGGGCTGACAAATTCTGAGGGGACCTGGCGCGGCTTCGAAAGGGAATTCAAGGCTGTTCTAAGGTGCGTCTCTAGTTTGTCTAGAAAGGTCTTATAATATATGGCTGTAAGCCCGTCGGGGCCTGGGCTCTTGCCCGGTTTAAGGTCCTTTACTGCAAGTTGAAGTTCTAGGGAGGTGATGGGAAGGTTTAAGGATTCGCTAACTTCCGCTTGAAGCGACGGGATTCCCGAGCGCCTAATGTAGTCCCTAATTGCTTGTATTCTGTCTCCCTGCACATCCTGAGGCCTATGTTGGGGTGGGAGGTTGTAGAGGCTGGAGTAAAACTTCTGGAAGTGACGTGCTATGTCTTTACTGGTCCTATCTATAAGACCCCCAGCATTGCGAATGCCCGCTACGGTAGTGCCCAGCCGTGGCCCCCTCAGCGCTCTAGCGAGGAAACGCCCGGTTTTGTCCCCTTGCTCGTAATACAGTTTGCGTCTGAAGTAGAGAATACGTCTAGTCTGAGAGTCTAAGATCAGTTTAAGAGCCTTCCTTGCGTCTAAAAGGGCAGTTGCCGACTGCATAGACAGGGACTGTCTGTGTAAAGTTTCTAAACGTTTGATTGTCTGTGTTAATTTCAGTACTTCCTTATCCCGTTCCCTCTGCCGTCGGGCACCCAGCTTAATGAACTCCCCCCTCATATAGCACTTGTGGGCCTCCCAGATCATCAAGGGGTCCATCCCCGGCGCCACATTATGACTAAAGAACTCAGTCAATTTATCATGAAGCCCAGGTAGCAACGCCGGGTCCGATATGAGGGAGGAGTTCAGTCGCCACGCACCTCTGCCTCTAGTTGTGTCCGTCCAGTCTAGGCATGAGGAAATGGGGGCATGGTCTGAAATGGTCTGGATGCCTATACAAGCCTCCTTGACAAGGTGGAGGTCTCTCCTGGACACAAACAAGTAGTCAATTCTGGAATGTCGGTTGTGGGGAATGGAATAAAATGAGTAATCTGTCGTCTGGGTGAAGGAAGCGCCACGTATCCACCAGGTCCAGGGAGTACAAAAGTGTTTTAATTTTTTTGAGTATTTTAAAGGTTATATAGGTTTTCCCAGTGGAAGTATCAACTAGGGGGTTGAGAGGGATGTTAAAATCGCCGCCGAGAATGAGTCGGCCGACCCCAAATCCCTCCAACTCCCTCACCACGTTTTGACAAAAAGTCAGATGGCCTGAGTTAGGGAAATAGACATTAGCCAGTGTGGTAGGCACTCCCATACAGTCGCCCTTTATAAAAATAAACCTACCCCCGGGATCCACCAGTTTGCCTGTGACTTCGAAAGAGGCTTCTCTACTAAGAAGGATGGACACTCCCTTGGACTTGGAGGCGTCGTTTGTGGCATGGTGGGCTTCCGTAAAGAGGGAGTCTGTCAATTTGGGGACCTGGTTGGTCTTAAAGTGGGTTTCCTGTAAGAAAACTATCTTGGGACTACCTTTTCTCAGTTCCCTAAGGAGGGCAGAGCGCTTCTCAGGAATGTTCAGTCCCTTGACATTGTGAGACACCACTGTGGGTGATCTTCCAAGCCCCGAATAGGCCATTGCTTGTACCTAGGAGTATGCGTGAGAGTGACAATCACCGGAGCTGTTGAGAGGAAGGGACAATTTAGGTACAAAAGTGGACCCCAGATGGCTACCCCGCCCGAGACGTCAGCAGGTAGCAAGAGTGGGGAAAATGGAAGGGGGGGGGGGAGGGGAGAGGGGACAAAAAGGTAGGATGCAGAAAAGGTGTGAAAAGAGAAGCAGACAGATAGGGTAGATATAGCAGGAGTGGAAAATCTCACTTATCCAGGCAATCACTGTCCGGATAAAACTAAGTAGTGTGCCGACGCCGGCTAGGACGTTCAGCCCACTTCAGGGGAACGTGGGAGGTCTGCGGGCAGAGATCGGGTCTGCAGCCCAGTCCTCTTCAATCTGGGAGGGTAGAGGCAAACAATCAAACAAGAAAGAAAAAAAAAAGGAAAAAATTAACTATCTGGGTAATGGGTCAGCCTCAACCCTGCCTATTTGAGTAGCAAATAAGATCTAAATGTGAGTCATACATCGCCAAACGGAATCTGTGGCAAGAAGCCTTCAAAACTAGATGAGCAACATAGCAAACAGGAAATTCCTCCCGCCTCCATCATTCAACATTTAACAGAAGATAGCCAACAAGGACGCTCAAGCCAGGGGCAGCAAACTTGCCCCCGACTCGAGCGCCCCCCCCCTCTCCACACACCCATATGAACACAAAAATTATCCCAAGCAGTATGCTAATCAAGGTCCATCATGTACCCTTCCCATCATCTCCCCTCCCCAGTGAGGTCCCAGCAATCCCCCCCCCCCACCCCAGATCCAGAGCCCATCAGTCCCATGGCTAGGAGAATAGAGAACGTTGAGCAATCAAAAAGAGCAGATAATTCCTAGTGTTCTTCCTCCATGCCGGAAAAGGGAGGGCCTGGTGGAGATGGAAGTGTGCGATGGCTCAGGAGACCCCAACAGAAGGGTCTCTAAGGAACAACTGAGTGCATTTCGCTAGGGGAGCCATTGGTTGTAAAAAATAAAAATGGTGGGATCAGACTATATCATGGTCATCTCCACGATGAATGGGGGGGTCAAAGTTCTTTTAGAAGCTGGAAAAAAGGGCTGTAGTAGGCGTCCTGCAAACAGGGGGGACCCGGGAGGGCCTAGGAGAGGGGCGGAAGGGCCAGAGATCAAATCTATGAAGGGGGGGTGGAACAGGCCATAAACAGTGTCTCCAGGAGGGGTCAATAGAGCCAAGGGCCCCATATGTCAATGTGGATTAGGGTGAAGTTAGAAGTGCAGAGTATAGAGTGCAGGACAGAGCATTCGCTAAGGTAGCTGGGTGTCAGTTCTCCTGCAGGCTTCAGGATGCGTGGGCCCTGCTGCGCTGTGTTTCAAGTCCCGAGCCGTCCCTCCATCCCTGCTTCTGCCGTTTAGAGGAGTGCTTATCCGGCGTGATTGGGGGGGAGTGCAGCGGGCTCCTGTCTCCCCGTGCGGGGATAAATTCCTGGTAGCACTCGGGGAGAGCAATGCGGTCAAGCTGTAGTGAATCACAGAAATCTGGGAGATCCTCAGGGGTGCGGAGCACATGTTGTTTTCCATTGTGAGTCACTAGGAGTGCAAAGGGGAAGCGCCAGGTGTAACGAATGTCCTTAGCCCTCAGTGCTTCCAGGAGAGGTCGCAGGGCCCTGCGATTCCGCAATGTAATTTGGGACAAGTCCTGAAACAATTTA
Source organism: Lithobates pipiens (assembly GCF_037356315.1). Lineage (NCBI taxonomy): Eukaryota > Metazoa > Chordata > Amphibia > Anura > Ranidae > Lithobates > Lithobates pipiens. The sequence continues at coordinate 191,140,796 of NW_027507718.1, read as the reverse complement.
ATGTGTTCCCCATTAAAAACTATGTGATCGTTTCTGCGTGCTTTGGCCATGATCTCTTCTTTAAGAGCAAAGTTGTGCAGACAGCAGATAATGTCCCGTGGGGGGAGGGTGTCTGGGCCTCTGGCTCTCAAGGCCCTGTGTGCCCTGACGAAATCTATGGCGGAGTCTTCTGGTCTCTCTAAGAGGCTGTTAAAAACCCGCTGGAGTGCAGGGACCATCTGGTCCGCACCCACCGATTCGGGGACCCCCGGACCCTGATATTATTCCTCCTTCCCCTGTTGTCAAGGTCTTCCAAATGTCTGTTAACCTCTATGAAGTGCATTGCATGGGTGGATGCCACGCCGTCTAATCTCTGAATGGCATGGTCCCTGCGTCTGCCCGCTGTCTCTGCTGCGGCCATCTTCTCTGTGAGAACTAACAAGTTCGTTTTCAGGTCGGTTATAGCAGCAGAGAAGGAAGCCTTGATGTCCGCTGCAAAGCCGGACATATCTGCGTAGGTGAGGGGATGGTCAGGTCCGGTGTGTCTCCTACCTCCTTCCTCCGATGCAGACTGTGAGTCCTCACTGAACTCTTCATCCCGCTGGGTCAATGCCATCTTGGCTCCCGCCTGGCTTCTCCGCGTCTCGGCCTGGGACTTAAAGATTTCCGAAATATTCCTCTCCCTGGAGGTGGCTGCGTGTCGGCGGGGTCTGCTGTGCTGTGCTGAGTGGTTCTGCTTGCTCATCGTCAGGCGGTTGGCGGCGATGTAGCTCGCTGAGGCAGGGTGTCTGGCGGAGCTCCTTCACTATGCTGCCATCTCTCCCGCGCGCCAAGCCACGCCCCGCCCCTGTCTTTTAGGCAGCGCCAGCACCGATCAGAGGTGAAGGGATACATTTTACAATCCTCTAGGGTTATAGGGATAGATAGCACCTGATTGCCCTTCTCCAGCTGTATCGAGGGGGGTAGTGAACTAGTTGCTGCCTAACTCTATATACAGCTTAAAAAGAGTTGCTGAGGAGAATGGGCCAGGTGAGGAGGACCTTTAGATGAGGGACAGAAGAAAATAGCCATTTTAGGGGGGGGCTGTGAAGGAATATAATGTACATACTGATAATCAGAAAATGTCTATTTGCTTATGTGTATACATGTTTCTATGCAGCTCCTTACTTATTATGTAGTATACAGATTGGCTCTCTGTTTGGAACTAAAGATGGTGGGTACCCTCTTCCTCCCACACATTAGAAGAATGCGGACGTGGCGACAGAACCAGCTTCAATCAACCTTCAAGCATCAAGTTTCTCCATTTCTCTTGTATTTCAACCAATGAGATGTACCTATTAGACTCACATAGCAATGACGTATCTTTGTGTATAAACTATTAACACCGCCCAGGAATAAACCGTAAGTGTAAGTAACCGATCTGAACGCTGTGTCAGAGAGTTTTGCTTCTCGAATGCATAGATTGTACTATAATTGTAGATAAGAACTACTAGATTGTAGTTCTTATCTATTACAGGAGGGATAACACACACCTGGCCATGGAAAAGATGAGCAGCCAATTGTCCCATTACTTTTGGTCCCTTAAAAAGTGGGAGGCACATATACAAACTGTTGTAATTCCTACACCGTTCACCTGGATGTAAATACCCTCAAATTAAAGCTGAAAGTCTGCAGTTAAAGCACATCTTGTTCGTTTCGTTTCATTTCAAATCCATTGTGGCAGTGTATAGAGCCAAAAAGATTAGAATTGTGTCGATGTCCCAATATTTATGGACCTGATGGTATTCTCCCCAAAAAAGTATAAATTTCTCCAGTCTCCTCCTCGCGTTTTGATTTATATAAATTTGCGTAGTATTGATTAAATGTGTCAATAATCGCAGTTGAATGAGTTAGTGTGGCACAACTGAAAAAGAAAAAGAATTTCTCCTGTGCTCTAGTGTCTATTTCCTCAATGTGTGGGGTGACCAGCTTCATATAGTAATGCCTGACGTCTTGCGGCCCTCCTCTGAATAATGGGTATTCATACACTAAGCCCTTGTACACACGGTCGGAGATTCCGTCGAAATGTTTCCTATCGGACCGTTTTGTCGGATATTCCGACTGTGTGTGGCCTGCAACTGACTGTTTCCGTCGTAATATCCGACGGACAAATTTTTCTAAGTTGCCGGTAAAATTTTCTGACAAAATGCTCCTATCGGACATACTTCGATCATGTGTAGCCTACTCCGACAGACAAAGTGCCACGCATGCTCAGATCAAATTCCTAGACCAAAGCTATTGGCTACTATCCTGAACGTAGTCCCATCATAACGAAATAACGTCATCACGTTATGTACACAATCGGATTTTCCGACAACTTAGTCCAAACGTGTGTATGCAACATCACTTCCGGACCTCTTCCGGAATTAATCCGTCGGAATTACTCCGACGGATTTGGTTGTCGGAATCTCCGACCGTGTGTACAAGGGCTTAAGGAAAAAAAAGGAGGGTGCACCAACCTAGTGCATTAAAACTAGTAAAGCTTTATTCAATTAAAAAACAGCAAAGTGTATACTTACAAAGGAGTATTGATAGAAGGCATAATCACACTTTTATAAAAAAATATATATTTCGATTATTACTATTATTATGTACACCTTTTTGCGAGATATATATTTATTATTTTTTATAATCAATTTATTTTTTATATAATCATTTTTTATCACCATTTATATTTTTTGTATATGCTTTTAAATGTATCATGTGTGTGCGGCCTTGCTCCTTTACTACCTCCTCCACCCCCCCCCCCTTTTTTTTTTTTCCCTTCTGTAGTGGATTCACATTATAATTTTAAATTTTTATTATAATTTTTTGTTATATGTGGTGTGTTCCCGTCCGGGTATACACGCCTTAAATTCCTTTTTCTTTTATATTTTTTTCTTTTCGTTTTTCCCGGATGGACGCCTCCTCGCATACAGCCGGAAGTAGCGTGTGGAATGCAAACACACCCGCACTTCCGGGCCATGCCATCGACGCACGCAGTCTGTCCATATACGTGCGTCATAGCGCAAGTGATGGTATCTGCGCACGCAGTTCCATCACTTGCGTAAGCAGAAGTGGAAGTGACGTCTGGGGATGGCCGGAAGCTGCGGTTGGAACGCAGTTGCTCCCGCACTTCCTGGTTGGCGGTGCAGCGTGTGTTCCACCCCTTGTAATTGTAGCTGTGGCATCTTGGGGGGGGGGTCCATTGGGCTGGTCTATATGCTAACCCCCTTCCCCTTGATTTTGGCTGCCAGTAGGGATAAGTGCGGGCTCGTTGTCGATGGATGTTGATTGATTTATTTAATATTATGTACTGGTATGTATGTATGTATGTATGTATGTATATGTATTAGATAGATATAGATTTTTTTTCCCTCTAAATGGCCATGTTGTGTCTTTTTGGGTACACCCACATAATGAGAGTGGGTGTGGCCTGCGTGGGTGGGGTCCTAGCTGCACGGCCGCACACACGCACATATATAGAGATGTTCGTATGTGAGAAACCATTGCCCGTTTAGGCTGTATAGAAAGGGGTTCTCCCCTGAAACGCGTCAGCCATCTTGAGGTATCGTTTGATCCACTTGACATCAGGTCCTGTCTTGTCAATGTTCAGAATAGTGGATTTCGCTTTATTGATTATGCCTTCTATCAATACTCATTTGTGAGTATACACTTTGCTGTTTTTTAATTTAATAAAGCTTTACTAGTGGTAATGCACTAGGTTGGTGCGCCCTCCTTTTCTTTTTTTTTACAACTGAAATTGTCCTCATTCTCAGGGGTTCCAAGGCTTGTGCGATAAACTTGGTGATTACGCTGCAGGCTGCGGATAACTTGAAGGTGAAAATGCTGCACTTTTTCCCCTATACAGCCAGGCAAAGATATTTTTGCAAGGCTGGGGCAATCGGAATGTGTGGGTATGCATTTGGGGGGCACTAAGGCGCCAAAACCAGAACAGATATTGGAAAAGCAAGATTTTCAGGAGAAAATCCCGGTATCTATATCGGCAGAGGTGCAGGGGAAAGATGCTTATACAGAGGGGAAAAGGGGGAGTGAGGAAGAGGAAAAGAGGATTGGAAATAAACCCGTCATTAAAGAGACTATACAAGGGAGAAGAACTAACCTTAAAAGATGTAACACTACATTGATTACTTTATCAAACCAGTTCCAGTATCTACGGGAGGAAGTAACCATCATACGCCATGATATGGAAAAAGTCAGAGAACGCACAACTGCAGTGGAGGATAGAATTAGTAATGTTGAAGACACTATGGGCTTTATGCAACGGGACTTAAAAGCAGTGGGTTTACAGTCAAAACATCAAGCTAATTACATAGATGCTTTAAAAACAGGTTATGCAGAAATAATATCAGTATAATCGGTCTCCCGGAACCAGGGCTGCTGATAGAAATCATGGGGCCCCATACAGCCTACCTGACGGGGCCCCCTCCACCCCTGGCTCCGGCCCTGGTCCCTCCTTTAGCCCCTCCCCTGGCCCCTCCATAATGCCATTGGGTGGCACTGTCTGCAGCACATTATGGCATTGGCAGCATGGATGGCACCGTCTGCAGCACATTACGGCATTGGCGGCACAGGTGGCACTGTCTGAAGCACATTACGAGATCTGCGTCATGGGTGGCACTGTCTCTGCAGGCAGCACATGGCCCATAAAACATTTGCTACCTGCAGACAGTGCCACCCATGCTGCCTATGTCATACTGTGCTGCAGACAGTGCCACCCATAACGCCAATGCCGTAAAGCATGTGCTACCTGCTGACAGTGCCACCCATGCTGCCAATGCCGTATTGTGCTGCAGACAGTGCCACCCATGCAGCCAATGACATAATGCCATTGGCAGCATGGGTGGCACTGTCTCTGCAGGCAGCAAATGCGTTAACGTCATGGGTGGCACTGTCTGCAGCACATTACGGCATTGGTGGCATGGGTGGCACTGTCTGCAGCACATTACAGCATTGGTGGCATGGGTGGCACTGTTTCTGCAGGCAGCCCATAATGCATGTGCTACCTGCAGACAGTGCCACCCATGCCATTAATGCCATAATGTATAGATGCTTCTGCAGTAGTAGTAGTAGATCTTGAAGCCCCCCCAAGCAAGCACACACCTTTGTCATTGTTAGCTGGGCCCAAGGAGTCACTTCTTCCCTAATCCTGCTGCTGCCTGGACCGGAGTGTGCACACAAACAATTACAGTCAGGTGGGATGCCGATGCCAGCTGCTTCTTTTTTGTCCTCTGCTGCTGCTGCTCGTCTGAGTTCGCCGCCTCACCGCTACTTCTCTCACGCGGAAAGAGGAATAGCTCAGCAGCGCCAGGGGGACGGCACTAGCCAGCTGAGCCAGCATGAGGAGCGGGCGCGGTAGAGATCCTTCTGCGCCCGAAATAGAAAAAATAGTCCCTCCCCTGCCGCCACCTTTTCTCCACATAGCTATCAGTAAAGAAAAAAAAATGTAAAAAGTAAACCGGGGGGGAGGGGGTTAGTTGTTTGTATTTAGGACTCTGATCGGTCATTGCTGGAGGATTTTTTTTTTAATGACTCATCTGTTCAGGTTGCCCGGGCACCCCTGCTGGCCAGGCCCGGTACAATGGGGCCAGTTGTACTGGCCTATCAGCGGCTCTGCCCGGAACTGATAGAAGGAAGAAATTTCTATAGAATTTATTGAACGATGGCTGTTGAAATTTTTGACAAAAAGCATTTCTCTCCTTTAGTTTTCTGTTGAGTGTGCTCATAGGATACCATCAAGACCCCCCCCCCCCCCCCCCACCAGGAAATTTCCCACGCCTATTTATTGTTAAAATGTTTCATTTTAATCTGTTTACTCGGGCTGGTGGAGGAGTTGGCGCCCAGAAGGGCACAAAGAATTATGATTTCTCTTTCTTTGTTCTATGCCCGTAAGGCTATTCTGTTGTGTTGGAAGAGTCCAGAGCCACCCACGGTGTCATTCTGGAAAAGTATAATTAACAAATCACTACCAATGTATAAAGCTACTTACTTGAGCAGGGGATGCCCTAAAAAATTTGAGAAAGTGTGGCAATGTTGGCTAGATGCTAATGGTACTGTGAATTAATCCATTGTGTTGGGGCTGGGGTTTTTGATTTTAGGTTTGCTATGCTGGGCGGGGGAGTGATATGAGTATGATATTTTTCTGTATGCGGGTTGGATGGTACTGTTATGGATGTCTTAGACATGTAATATTTGTTATAGTTGGAAATATGGAATGTGATTTAGTATTGGTCGGAAGGCTGCACAGGGGATTAAGGGGGGGGAGGGGGGGGGTTGGTATATGTGTGTTTGTACTGTGTGTGTTGATAAGACTGTTAATAAATAAAAATTTACAAAAAAAAATGTTTCATTTTAGAGAGAGAAATAAAATTTTAGACCTGGCATGAATAAAGGGTAATGAGAGAGGTTAAAGGGCCAAAAATCTCCTTTTACCCAGATTACTCCATTGAAATACAAAAATTGAGGGCAGAATATACAGAAGTTAAAAAGTGCCTTCGTAAGCTTCAAATAACCTATGGTATGTTTATACCCGGCTAAACTGAAGATTATGGTCAAAGATGCCCTCCTGATTCCCCCCCAGTGTGTGCCCTTCTGATCCCCCCCCAGTGTATGCCCACCTGATCCACCCTTCATGTATACCCTCCCGATCCCTCCCAGTGCGTGCCGTTCTGAACCGCCACCCATGACACATAGTCCTTTGCTCTACTGATCCCTGTACACTGACCTACATTCTAATGACCTCTGTACACTGCTCTTCGTCCTACTGACCCCTGTACATTGCCTTGTTGCCCCCTGTCTTCCACCCTACTTACCCCTTATCCTCTGTTCTTTCAACTTCTGTCCTCTGCCCTGCTGACCTCCTGTTCTCTGCCCTACTGTTCCCTGTACACTGCCCTACCATCCTACTGAACTCTGTATACTATATCATACATTAAGTTTAGTTCCGTAAGCAACACCTTATTTTCTGGCAGTGCCCCTCCTGTGACTCTGGATCCGCCCCTGTGCGCTACTTACATATAAACAACTTAAAGCTGAGTTCCGGCCACAGAATTTTTTTTTCTTCTGGCATCCCATCATAATGCATTAATTACTCCAATAAACTTTAAATATGTTTGCTAGTGGATCTTCATTTTATATTTTTTTATACTTACTGTTTAGAAAATCCTCTTCTGGCCATTGCCATGATGATTGTGGGCACAATCTCAACTTCTTCTTGGATTTGTGATGGAGAGGTGCATGCTGGGTAACCAGCATGCACCCCTCGATCTCGTGCATGTGCGATGCTCCGCCGGCCATAGCGCAGATTTTTTATGTAAAAATGTTTTTTCTGGGTGGAACTTCACTTTAAATAACAATGTTAACTTTATAATCCATGTGAAACAATAAAACTGATAAACCTATATTTAGGTCCTTATTCAATTATATAAAATTTTATATGATTATCGAGCTATATTTGTTTAACCACTTGCTGACCGTAGGGTGTCAATGGACGTCTTGGGTTTGAGCGGGTATATCTGAATGATGCCTGCAGCTAGAGGCATCATTCAGATATTGCCGTTTTCAGCCGGCGATTCTCTACACCATGAGAACGATCATAGCGGCAGGTCAACCACTTGCTCGTTCTTACGGGCAGCAAGAGGGGACATCCCCCCTCCCGCCGCCCTCCGGTGCTTCTACTGACTCACCGCTGAGATCGGTGAGTCAGTGAACGGATCTGCCAGCCTCAGATGTGTACTATAGAGATTTCCGGCGGACCAGATGGTCGCCAGAGTCTCTATGATCGTCGGAGCGCAATGTTAAGACATCACACCCGGCCTCTGTATTCAAAAACAGCGCCACCTCAGCTGGGAAGCCGTGATCGTTTTTTGTTTTATTTATTTTAGGCTTCCCAGCCTAGAGGTGAGATCTTATTGACCCCACATCTCACTGTAAAGAGGTCCGATCATGCCCTATTCCTATTACAAAGGATGTTTACATTCCTAGTAATAGGAATAAAAGTGATACATTTTTTTTTTTAAAGTGTCAAATGAAATTTTTTAAAATAAAATTAACAATAAATTATTATTATTTTTTTTTAAAGTGCTCCTGTCCCCGTGTGCTCGCACACAGAAGCGAACGCATACGCAAGACCTGCCCACATATGAAAACGGTGTTGAAACCACACATGTGAGGTGTCACTGTGAACGATAGAGCAAGAGCAATAATTCTAGCCCTAGACCTCCTCTGTAACTTAAAACGTGTAACCAGTAAAAAATTTTAAGGCATTGCCTATGGGAATTTTTAAGTATCAAAGCTTGGCGCCATTCCACGAGCGTGTGCAATTTTGAAGCGTGTCATGTTAGGTTTCTATTTACTTGTCGCAACTTCATCTTTCACATTATGCAAAAATTACTGTTTCACTGTTTTTTTTTTTCCTATAGCATGTAAAAAAGCATGAAAAAAATTGCTGCCCAAATACAGTGCGAGATAAAATGTTGCAATGACCGCCATTGTATTCTCTAGGGTCTTGGCCAGGTTGGTAAGTGGTTAACTAAAAATATTTTTACATTTTATTCTATTTTTTATTGTCAAATGCATGGATGCTGATTTTAAATATTGAGATGTAACAAGGTGGCTGTGCGGTGACTACACAGAATGGATCATGTTCCGTATTTTAATTTTAGTGTATATTGATTTAGGATCACTTTAGGCCAGTGATGGCAAACCTTTTTGAGCCTGAGTGCCCAAACAGCGACACAAAACCAACTTATTTATTTCAAAGTGCCAACATAGAATTAAACCTACCAGCGGCTCTGTACAGAGGATGGGACTGATCATCCCTCTGAATGAGCCTTAAGGGACCAAAGTCATATGATTCTGGCCAGAGAAAAACATTTATGCTTTTTCAAAGAAGTGCGTTACGCTCAGAATGCAGGGATCTGGAATGCGTTATGCTCAGAATGCAGGAATCGGGGATGCGTTGTGCTCAGAATACTGGGATCAGCAATGCATTGTGCTCAGAATACAGGGATCAGAGATGCATTGTGCTCAGAATACAGGGATCAGAGATGCATTGTGCTCAGAATACAGGGATCAGAGATGCATTGTGCTCGGAATACAGGGATCAGAGATGCATTGTGCTCGGAATACAGGGATCAGAAATGCGTTGTGCTCAGAATACTGGTATCAAAGATGCATTGTGCTCAGAATACAGGGATCAGAGATGTGTTGTGCTCAGAATACTGGGATCAAAGATGCATTGTGCTCAGAATGAAGGGATCAGAGATGCATTGTGCTCAGTATACAGAGAGCAGAGATGCATTGTGCTCAGAATACAGGGATCAGAGGTGCATCGTGCTCAGAATACTGTTATCAGAGATGCATTGTACTCAGAATGCAGGGAGCAGAGATGCATTGTGCTCAGAATGCAGGGATCAGAGATGCACTGTGCTCAGAATACTGGGATCAGAGATGCATTGTTCTCAATATACAGGGATCAGAGATGCATTGTGCTCAATATACAGGGATCAGGGCGGCGTGTACAACTTCTGGTATGTTAGGAGTCTTTCTCAGAGCTCCGAACCGTGCTGTAACCCTACAATTATCCTGACAAGCCCCAGGTGTGGAATTTCGCCTTCCACATACCAGACCCGACTGGGGAACACACCAGGCATATGAAAATGGTGAAATACGGCCAGAGTCTGGAAGTAACACTGGAGAGACTCGCTCGCTTTGCCCACAAGGAGAACCAAGATGGCGCCCACTCAGCGGCAGCACACCACAGCTCTCCAGCTCCTGACGGCCGCCTGTGGACCAAGGGGGATATGGACTGGCTGGATCCATCTGACCCTCTAGCGCAGGGGTGGCCAACCCGTGGCTCCCGAGCCGCATGCGGCTCTTTGCCTGGTTCCATGCGGCTCTTACGTTCAACAACACAAACAAATAACAATCTTCGTTTCTCTTCGTTACTCTTTTCCAGTCGTTCGCCATCCGCTCTCACACACACCTCCGCTCACCCCTCACCCCTCACTCTCACTCCCCCACCCCCCTTTCTCTGTCATCTATATCTGTAACACTCAACATTACTGCAGGGTCGCTACAGTATTTTTGTCAAATGCACATGTGGGCAGTTTTTCAGTAAGAGCAAAATCATTTGAGTAAACCTTTCGCACTCAAAATGGCAGGGAAAAAATGCACAGCAAAACGAAAATATGAAGAAGAACACAGGACTTTTTTAACAGAGTGGGAGAGTTTATATTTTTTTGTTGAACATAATGGAAAGCCATTCTGCCTTATATGTCAGGTGTCCTTGTCGCATTTCAAAGCTTCAAACCGTCAGCGCCACTTCAGCTCACTCCATGCTAACATCGACCAGGAATTTCCAAAAGGGACTGAACTTCGCAAGCACAAGTTGGTTACTTTGAAAAGTCAGACAGAAAAGCAGGAAAAGTTTTTCCAAAAACTTACAAAGCACACAGAGACTGTAACGCTTGCATCGTATTAAAAAATGCCTTTGTGACGTTGTTGAAATCTTGTCTCCTGAAAACGACAAACTAAAACGAATGGTATCAGACCTCCAACTGTCCCGCCACACTGTTGAGCACAGAATATCAGACGTTAACACGTCTATTCAGTCAAAGTTGCACTCTGATCTTCAAGCTTGTGAGTATTTTAGTGTCGCATTGGATGAGAGTTGTGACATACAAGACAAGGCTCAATTGGCAATATTTGTACGGTCTGTGTCAAACGATTGTTTGCTCAAAGAGGAACTCCTCGATATTATGCCTTTAAAAGACAGAACCCGTGGCATAGATGTGAAAGATACAATGATGGATGCATTTGTGAAAGCAAATCTGCCCATAGCGAAACTAACTGCAATAGCCACAGATTGAGCGCCAGCCATGATTGGATCTGTGAACAGGCTTGTGGGGCTGTGCAAAGCTGACCAAACATTTCCAGAGTTTTGGAATTTCCACTGCATCATACACAGCGAGCAACTTGTGTCTAAATCATTGAATTTGGACAGTGTCATGAAGCCTGTGATGGCAATCGTCAACTACATCCGTACACATGCGCTTCACCACCGGCAATTCAAGAATCTCATCGCTGAGCTGGACCAAGGGCTTCCAGGTGACCTGCCGCTACACTGCACTGTAAGGTGGCTGTCAAAAGGCCAGGTACTCTCTCGCTTCTTCCAGCTTTTGGATGCTGTGAAACTGTTCATGGAAGAGAAGAACAAGGACTATCCAGAGCTCTCGGACCTCGAGTGGGTTATGGATCTGGCCTTTTTGGTTGACATGCTGTGTCACTTGGACAAACTGAACCTGACCTTGCCGGGTAAGTTAAAAATGCTGCCTGATCTGGTGCAAAGTGTATTTGCATTTGTCAACAAACTGAATTTGTTCAAGGCGCATATTCAAAAGGGAGATTTAACACATTTTCCTACTCTACTACAAGCAAGCAGGCAGGTCACCAGCGCCGTCCTGAACAAGCAAAGAGCCAGATATGCAACACTGGTTGAAAACCTGCACGAACGCTTTGTGGCCCGGTTCCGTGATCTACAACTGAAAAGGCCACAGATTACGTTCCTTGTCGATCCATTTTAATGCTGAGACGGACTGTTTGAAAGCCCCGCTAGTCATAGATGAGGGTGCGGCTGAGATGGAAATTGATCTTCGTGAAGAGGACCAACTGAAACCTGCTAGGAAGGGACTATTGAGTTTTGGAAACATGTGCCAATGGAAAAATACCCCAATTTAAGATACTGTCAAGCACTTAAGATACTGTCAATGTTTGGGTCAACATATGTCTGCGAGTCTGTGTTTTCCACCCTGAAACACGTGAAATCGAAGCATCGGTCTGTTCTGACCGACACCCATGTGAAAGAATTGCTTCGAGTTACAACAACGGAGTACAAGCCAGATTTGAACAGGATTGTTCAAGACAAGGATTGCCAGAAGTCCCACTAAATAACACATATAATGCGCATAATAAAAGGAAAAATGTTTTGTAAATTGTTCTATTATTCTTGTTATGGATTTGGTTAAACAGAGTTTGTCTGTGTGAGAGTGCACACAGTGTTCATTGTTGAAAATGACTGGCCTGTGGTCTTTGTAGTGTTAAAACAGTGTGTGACATTTACAATAAATCCAGCTGAGCAAAAGTATGTGTGTATGAGGAAGGGATGGGGTGATGTTCATGTGTGCCCATGTGTATGATGTGGCTCTTTGCGGTAACTTGGTAAAAAATATGGCTCTTGGTCTTTGTCTGGTTGGCCACCCCTGCTCTAGCAAATCCCTTGCCCTCTCCCTCACCAGAACTGGGGGAGGGAGGCTCCGGTATATAGGTAAAATAGCCAATGCTCATGTGTCACGTACCTGGTGATGGAGCCTGATATGCAGAGGACGGCCTCTCTTACAACTCTGACTTGGAGCCCCTGATAGAGCTGACAGGAAGCACCGAGATGCAGAGTCGCACGAGTGCCTGGTGGAATCGCTGAACCTGGAGCTGGCTCAGAGCACTGGGCCGGGCTGTAGAGGTGTCTGTAGAAATCCCAGAGCAGTGGTAGGCAGGTAGCTGGAACAAGTAGACAACTGGTCCCCACAGGCAGGAGTGCAGATGCAGCAGAAGGGATGGTGGCACCCTTAAGGCTGAAGAGAAGGCAAGTACAGGCAGGCCGGATCATACACAACGGGCACGTCGGGAACAGGGGCTGAAGCAGAATCAGATTACAGGCCGGGTCGTCAACAGGCTGGCAGCGGAGTGGCAGAAGTAGCAGGCAGGTGCGGAGTGGGGGACAAGCCGGGGTCGGATGCAGGCAGGAAACAGGAACGTCAGGAAGCAAGCCGGGTCACAACAGGAACAGAAGGCAGGTAGCTAATTGCAGGGAATGCTGTAGAGCAGACAGCACTGAGCCTGGAAACTGGCTGAGTTTAAATAGCCTGTTTGGGGCGGCAAAAGCTGTCACATGGTGCGTGCACACCAATGGCATCCTGACAGGGGCAGAGGTAACAGGTTCTCTTCTTCTACAGCCATCTTGGGTGCTGGCATGCCCTTCCTGACATGAAGAGGTAACAGGTCGTCTTCTTCGGCAGCCATCTTGGGTGCTGGCATGGCATGTAGATAAATGGACACTATTGAAAGCTGCCACGCAGCACTATCTACACAGATAGACACCATATGGGTGGACTTGGCAATATTGAAAGATGTGCATAAAGTCAGACACAGTGGTCACCAATGCAGAACAATGTATTAGCGCGATGGAGGATGATCTTAACCCTCTGATGGTGCAGATGCAGGACGTGGCAGCGGACCACAAGTCCCGGGAGGCTAAACTGGGAGATATCGAGGACTGGCTGCGAAGGAATAACCTCCAGTTCCTGGGATTTCTGGAGGGATCAGAGGGTTAACGTCCTGAGGAATTTCTGCTAGCCTGGCTCAAGCAAACTTTTGGAAACGACAGCTTCTCCTACCTGTTTGCCATAGAAAGGGCTGATAGAGTCCCCCTGAGGGCTCCACCACCGGGCAGATACCCCAGACCCATGCTAGCCCACTTCTTACACTTCAGAGATAAGGAAACTATCCTGCACAATGCCTGAACTGATATACAACAATAACCGTATTACCATCTTTCCAGACTTTTCTGCGGCTACAAAAAAAGCAATGTGCGGCTGTCAGGCCACCTGAAGCCAGGTGACAGATGCACACGGTTGGGGTCAGAAGTTCACTGCAAGGTAGTGGACCCTACGGCTGACTGCTGCAGATGGGAGTCTGGGTGGTAAAGGAAGGCAGGGCCGCTGGAACACCAACACGGATCCCATCGGGGTTAGAGTGTAAGATTCCCTAGGGCGCGGAGTATAAGAGCCAGCAGGTGTTTACCAGAGCCTCTAGTGGTGAGGATGGACTGGGCTGCAACTGGCTCCAGGTCGCAACCCCCAGCTCACGCCCACAGTAAGCAACAGGAGGATAGGGATAGTAAGGGAATAAGTCAAGGTCGGGGCCACAAGCAGACAAGGACAACAGAGTACACGCCAAAGGTTCAGGGTCACAGGCAAACAGGGATAGTCAGGGACACACCAAAAGGTCAGGGTTACGAGCAGACATGAATAGTCTAGAATACGCCAAGGTCGGTAACAGAAACAAACAAAGAGCACGCGGCAAGCAGGAAACAGGAAGCCACATACACAGTGTTGATTAGCACGACTGGCCTGCAGTGCACATGTTAATATCGAGTTCTCTGATAGGAGCTGGGGTGGAATGATGCTTAGAGGAGAGATTATGAAAGCAGTCAGGTGAGAGAGGCTGGTCTTTAGAGATGAACACATGGTGAGAGGTAAGCTGACAAACTATTGCATAACCATGACAGCGGCCTTTCAAAGTGTGAAGCAACGCTTGAGAGAACGCGGTTTGCCATATAGTATGCTCTATCCTTCTAGATTGCGAGTGGTTCACAAAGGTAAAACCTTTAGGGGCGAACCACTGGATAGAATCGTTGTGGCCTGCATAATAAGCTCCTACTTTTCTTTGGGTTCCTATGCCTACCGTATAACGGATCCGCATGTGTGAAAGGGGCCTTATGCATTTGTCAGGGACCTGATGTATGGTTTCTTTATAAATAATTTACTGCAGTCCTCTTGATGGCCTTTCAGGTGTGGCATTGTAGAAGAGGCTTCTGTCATCAGTATGGCAGCAGCGGGGGTCTTCTGCATGGCTTTAAAGTGTCAGCAGAAGATTTGTATCTAACTTTTCTTTATCGTACATCACGGGACACAGAGCCACAGTAATTAGTGTATGGGTTATAGAGGCACCTTCAGGTGATGGACACTGGCAAACCCTAGACAGGAAGCTTAACTTCCTATATAACCCCTCCCCGTACCTCAGTGTTTTCGCCAGTGTCTTAGGTGTTAGTCACGGGTAAAGATGTGCTGAGCTCCACCGGAATATTCCTTTGCTGGGGCAAGCTATGCAACTGGATCCACTTAAAGTGTCTTTTCAGGCTGCATTGAATGGCTTTGTGACGGAAGAAACAAGGTTTTGCTGATAATGCTTATCTTTTTAGAGATCTGGACCCTGGGATTCAGTGCTTTGGTTTTTTCAGACATATTTCCCGGCGGGGTGCTTTACGGGTCCAAGGGTGTAGAACCCCCAATAAAAAGGGGCCTTGGTCCTTGAACATTTTTTAATGGAGCCCACGGTGAGTGGTGAAGATTGGTTCTGTGTGGTTTACCACAGAACCCTGCAGCTGGATAAGGTAAGTGGAGATTCCTAAGGAATTTTCTAATTCTTATGTGGTTTCTCCTTTAAGTAAATGTTGTTGTCATGCCTAAAGTCACCACCAGGGTCTGTCAAGAGCACGTACCTGATTCCATGCTTGTCAGTTTCGCTCTGTCAGTACAAGCTGCATGCTTCCTCCAGTCCCAAGCTGGCAGTTCTCTTCCAGAAGCTCTCATCTCCTCCACACCAGCCCCCCTCCCTCCACATGCCAATTGGATTGGAGCCCCACTCACGCAGGAAAGCAATCTTTTGAAATAAGTGAGGGGGGGCATGGTGGGAAGTCAGATGGAGGGGGGCAGGGCTTAGCGCAGCGTTGACGTGCCTCAACAGCCACAACGCAGGGGCTGTGTAGGCTATAAGTGCACCTTTTTCAGGTACATTCATCCGACAGAGGGACACAGAGCAGATGGGGGCATGTAAGTGTTGGTGACACAGGCATTCACAAGGCACATTTACTTAGCATAAGATTGAGCTTTAATAGCAGCGGCAGTTGCTGAACTATTTGCTCAGTAGTTGGTGTATTTTTGGTGGTACCTCTGCATTTGTGCTTAGCACTATGGGCAGAAGGGGAGGTACAAATACCCAAAAGAACAGGGGCTCAAAGGGATCGTCCTCAGGCTCTGAGGACCCTGCCTCGGCAACACCACCCCCCCCCCCCCCCGAAAGGCCTGGGTGGCTGGTCAGAGTGAGCCATCTGGTTTGTCAGGGGTTGCAACTGCTTCAGGCATTTCAGCTCCTCAGCCATGATTGGATTGGAGGAAAGATTAACAGCTTTTTGTTTTGTTTTTTCAAATTTCTCTTTATTTTATATTTTAAAACATACATTCAACAATTACCATACAGATTTTATCTCATTACAACATTTCCCCATACAAACAAAAAAAAAAAAAAGAGAAAAAACCCACACATATCAAAATATCAAAACCACCCCATTCAACCCCCCCCTCCCCTCTCTTATATGAATCCCCCCAAATTTCCAGAGGTGCTCAATTCCTCCCATTTTTTCCAATATTCTGAAATTTGTTTCTCTACATACCCCTTGTGTCTAATTTGTTTCTCCATGAAAAACATTTCGCTCATCTCACAATTCCACTCTATTATTGTTGGAGCTTCTTCTTTCCATTTACGTGCTATTACGGTTATAGCTACTGTAGTCATTTGATATAGAAATTCTATCTCTTTTTGTTTTAATCTTTCAGATGTATGGGAGAACAGTACTGTCTTTATATCAGTTTTTATTCTTATACCTGTCACCTTCTGATATAGTTCTATTATCTTGCCCCAAAATATTTTTATCTTCCAACAACTATACCAAATATGCTCTAGAGTACCCTTTTCAATCTTACACCTCCAACAAAATTCAGAGTTCTCTTTATTTATTCTGTTCATAACCACTGAACTTCTATACCATCTTAATATAATTTTATAATTTTTTTTCCTGGTACTTAATAGCTAATATTCCTTCCAATATCTCTTCCCATTCTTACTCTGTCAACTCCTGCCCCATTTCTTCCTCCCATTTCCTTATTCCTATTATTTTTTTAATATCCCCAACAGGAAGTAATAGGTTATATATCTTAGCTAATTTTTTATCTGCTTTGTCATTATTCATTGCTATTTGTTCAAATATAGTTAATGGTCAATTAATCATTGTCTTTATTGGATCAATATATGCTTTCAGTTGCAAATATTGAAACCATTTATTTTTATATTCTTGCCCCAATTCCTGAAATGTTGTCATGTTTCCATCATTCAGGATTTGTATTATCCGTTCATGTTCCTCCATATTCCATTTCAAAAATTTGCTATCTTTTAACCACCTCCCGCCCGCCCTATAGCCGAATGACGGCCGTAGAGCAGGCCGGTTCCTTCGAGCGGTCGTCCCTGGACGCCCTTGTGTTTACTTCCGCAATGCGCGCCGCTGGGGCCGCGCATTGCGGAAGTTTTGTATTCGCCGTGTCTCCCGGAGACAGGCAAACATAGATCGCCGTGAACGGCCAATCAAAGCGGCCGTTCACAGCGCGATCGCAGCTGCCAATGGGAGATGATCTCAAATGTAAACATATGAGATCATCTCCCATTGCCGTGTCTCTCCCTCCTCACACAGAGACAGCGTGTGAGGAGAGAGAGGATCTGTGAGTGATATATTGTATACTGTGACTAACACTGTCAGCCCCAGTGCCAACTGTCAGCCCCAGTGCCATCTGTCAGCCCCAGTGCCATCTCTCAGCCCCAGTGCCAGTGCCATCTGTCAGCCCAGTGCCATCTGCCAGTAGTGCCAGTGCCGCCAGTGCCACCTGCCAGCGCCAGTGCCAGCGCCAGTGCCATCCGTCAGCCCCAGTGCCGTCAGCCCCAGTGCCACCAGTGCCAGTGCCGCCAGTGCCAGTGCCACCTGCCAGTGCCAGCTGCCAGCACCAGTGCCACCTGCCAGCGCCAGTGCCATCCGTCAGCCCCAGTGCCGTCAGCCCCAGTGCCGCCAGCGCCAGTGCCGCCAGTGCCACGTGCCAGTGCCACCTGCCAGTGCCAGTGCCAGCTGCCAGCGCCAGTGCCACCTGCCAGCGCCAGTGCCATCCGTCAGCCCCAGTGCAGCCAGTGCCAGTGCCACCTGCCAGCGCCAGTGGCATCTGCCAGCTGCAGTGCCATCTGCCAGCCCCATTTGCCAGAGCAATTAGCCAGAGCAAATAGCCAGCACCATCTGCCAGTGCCAGTGCCATCTGCCAGTGCCAGCCCCAGTGCCATCTGCCAGCGACATCTGTCAGCCCCATCTGTCAGCCCCATCTGCCTCCAGTGCCATTTGTCAGTGCCACGTGTCGTCAGTGCCACGTGTTGTCAGTGCCACGTGTCGTCAGTGTCACCTGTGATCAGTGCTGTCAGTGTCATCTGCCAGATCAGCGTCACCTGTCAGTGTCATCTGCCAGATCAGCGTCACCTGTCAGTGCCATTTGTGATCAATAAAAATGTCACAAAGATTATATTCAGCTGAGGAGGCATATGATATTCTTGCAGCTGACGAGAGCAACGGGGAGGTTTCCGCTTCGGATTCCTCCTCATATTCAGATTGTGACTCTGACGTGGACTACGAGCCTGTCCTCAGCAGCGGTACCATGACCGCCTCAGAGGAGGAAGATGATAGTCCGCCCGTCAGACGAAGGCGCACTGGTGAGGAGACGGTACCATCCACCAGCACCGCAGAGCCATCCACCGGCAACCCAGTGCCATCCACCGGCACCACAGTACCTCGTTAAAGGCCACGTACCAGTGGGGTGTCAACTCAGCCCCAAAGGGTTAGGTCCCATGCCAGCCTTCCCTATTCCCTCCAGAACCCCTTGTGGCTTCCTCCTAACTCAGGAGAAGCTAACGTTCCCCCTTTCACTGCCAACCCAGGAGTCCAGGTGGACACACACAATTTTTCCCTGATGGACTTTTTCCACCTAATTTTTACAGAGGACATGCTTGAATCCATTGTGGTCCAGTCCAACCTATATGCCCAACAATTTATTGAAAGCAACCCAACGTCCTCTTATGCCCGTCCCTACAAGTGGAGAGCCCTAACAGTGGAGGAGTTTAAAAAATTTTTGGGCCTCACATTTTGTATGGGACTAAACAATAAAAATGAAATATGTGCATATTGGTCATCCCGCCCCATCTATCACATGCCCATCTTTTCCTCAATAATGTCCCGGACCAGATATCTAATGATAATGAGATTCCTACACTTTAACGACAATACCCAGTGCCTTCCCCGGAATGACCCAAATTTTGATAAACTTTACAAAATTTGGCCGCTAATAAATTTATTTTTCTGAGATCTTCCCCCAGTTGTTTACCCCAGACCAACACATGTGTGGATGAGTCTCTGATCAAATTTTCTGGCAGGCTGGGCCTAAAGCAATTTATTCCCTCCAAAAGGGCCCGCTATGGGGTGAAGATGTATAAATTGTGTGACCGAGCCACAGGGTATACATATTCCTTCATGGTATACGAAGGGAAGGACACCCAGCTACATCCCCCTAATTGCCCCGAATACATCGGATGGAGTGGGAAAGTTGTTTGGGGACTCATAAACCCACTCCTGGAGAAAGGCTACCATCTTTATGTGGATAAGTTTACCCCTGTTCCGCAACCTCCATAGAAAGCAAACTCCAGCATGTGGCACCGTAAGAACGAACCGGAAGGGCTTTCCTCAAAGCCTCGTCAACAAAAGGCTAAGAAAAGGCGAAGCGGCGAGTTTACGGAATGAGGAAATTTTGGCTGTGAAGTGGAAGGACAGAAGGGATGTGTACATGCTTTCTTCGATCCACAACAACACTTTTGTTGAGATCACCAGGAGGGATGGCCCAATACAAAAACCCACTTGTATCCATGAGTACAACATGTTCATGGGGGGTGTCGACTTGAACGACCAGATGCTCGAACCCTACCTTGCCACGAGAAGAACATACAAGTGGTATAAAAAAATGTCAATTTATTTCTTTAATTTGGCCATATACAACACGTATGTAATTTATCGTAAATTCACAGAAAGACCCATACCCTTCCTTGGCTACCAGGAGGAAATCACCACTGCCCTTATATACCCCAACGGCCCACCACAAAACATTCGATCCAATGTAATTAGCAGACTCTCTGAACGCCACTTTCCTGATAAAATCCCTCCCAGACCAACAGGCCGAAGACATCAGAAAAAATGTCGGGTGTGCAGCAAACGAGGATTGAGAAGAGACACCACTTATCATTGTGCCCAATGCCCTTCCCAACCAGGCCTCTGCATAGGTGACTGTTTCCGCTGTTACCATACTTCAGTGAATTATTAGTGAAGTATGGTAACCATAACCCTCACTTCCTGCCATTTACCTTCAAACCCCTTATGCCTCTGCTTGCTCTGTAACTGACCCTGGCTTGTTATTCGACCACGCTTCTGCCTACTGATTCTGTTTATGCCTCTGCCTGATCTGGAACTGACCCTGGACTGTTATTCGACCACGCTTCTGCCTACTGATTCTGTACATACCTCTGCCTGATCTGGAACTGACTCTGGACTGTTTGACCATGCCTTTTGCCTGCCTCTTGGACTGATCTTGTACCCTCTCAGTGGACTAGTGGGATTCATAACAGGGGTCTCACATATGTGAGGGGCTCCAGAATAGTTTTTTTGGATGAAGAAGACAATTTCCTTTGTTTTCTCATTTCTAGATTAGGGTCTGGAAACTCTGGGGCTTCAAAGAGATTTGGGTGGGAGAAGCCTCTACCCCTATCCCCATTCTGTCCTGAACAAGGCCCTACTTCTGCCTGCTGCCTGTAGGACCTATACCATCATGCCTCTGCCTGTCGCATGAACTGACCACACCACATGGATGGACCATGTTCCTGCCTACTACCAGGACCAATATTTTGGCAATGCTGATGATCTCTGCCTGCACTGACCTTGGACTGTATATGGACAGTATCCCTGCCTGCTGCCAATATTGACTATGGACAGTATACCTGCCTGTTGCCTGGAAAATTGTGTTCACTTTTGCTGACCAAGTCCCTGCCTGCTGCCTGGACCAGTGCTATCATCCTGTGGACAACTGCGCTGCTAAAACCACAGGTAATCTTTTGTTTACTCTTTTATCAGCAGAATGTATTTTGGGGTGTAATTATTGGTATGTGCATGCTATGTGTCCCTGGAACACCTGATGGTGTTCCTTGCATGTTGGGCCTCTGTATGTGGCCAAGCTGTGTAAAAGTCTCACACATTTGGTATTGCCATACTCAGTAGGAGTAGCAGAACGTATTTCGGGGTGTCATTTTTGCTATGTACATGCTATGTGTTGGAAATATCTTATAAATGGACAACTTTGCGTAAAAAAAATGCGTTTTAATTTTTTTCCACATTTTCCCGAAACTTCTGGAAAAAAATAAACCATTCAAAAGACTCAATATACCTCATAGATTATACATTGGGGTGTTAGCTTTCCAAAATGGGGTCACTTTGTGGGCATTTCCATTGTCCTGGTGCTCCAGGGCCTTCAAAACTGTAATAGGTGGTTGAGAAATAAGATGTGTAATTTATGCTCCTAGAACGCCTGATGGTGCTATTTCAATATTAGGCCTCTGTATGTGGCCAGGCTGTGTAAAAGTCTCACACATTTGGTATCGTTATACTCAGGTGGAGTAGTAGAACGTATTTTGGGGTGTCATTTTTGCTATGTACATGCTATGTGTTGGAAATATCTTATAAATGGACAACTTTGCGTAAAAAAATGCGTTTTCATTTTTTTTCCACATTTTCCCAAAACTTCTGGAAAAAAAATGAACCATTCAAACGACTCATTATGCCTCATAGATTATACGTTGGGGTGTTAGCTTTCCAAAATGGGGTCACTTTGTGGGCATTTCCATTGTCCTGGTGCTCCAGGGCCTTCAAAAATGTAATAGGTGGTTGAGAAATAAGATGTGTAATTTATGCTCCTAGAACGCCTGATGGTGCTATTTCAATATTAGGCCTCTGTATGTGGCCAGGCTGTGTAAAAGTCTCACACATTTGGTATCGTTATACTCAGGTGGAGTAGTAGAACGTATTTTGGGGTGTCATTTTTGCTATGTACATGCTATGTGTTGGAAATATCTTATAAATGGACAACTTTGCGTAAAAAAAAAATGCGTTTTCATTTTTTTTTTCCACATTTTCCCAAAACTTCTGGAAAAAAAATGAACCATTCAAACGACTCAATATGCCTCATAGATTATACGTTGGGGTGTTAGCTTTCCAAAATGGGGTCACTTTGTGGGCATTTCCATTGTCCTGGTGCTCCAGGGCCTTCAAAAATGTAATAGGTGGTTGAGAAATAAGATGTGTAATTTATGTTACTAGAACGCCTGATGGTGCTATTTCAATATTGGGCCTCTGTATGTGGCCAGGCTGTGTAAAAGTCTCACACATTTCGTATTGTTATACTCAGGAGGAGTAGTAGAACGTATTTTGGGGTGTCATTTTTGCTATGTACATGCTATGTGTTGGAAATATCTTATAAATGGACAACTTTGTGTAAAAAAAAATGCGTTTTCATTTTTTTTCCACATTTTCCCAAAACTTTTGGAAAAAAAATGAACCATTCAAACGACTCAATATGCCTCATAGATTATACGTTGGGGTGTTAGCTTTCCAAAATGGGGTCACTTTGTGGGCATTTCCATTGTCCTGGTGCTCCAGGGCCTTCAAAAATGTAATAGGTGGTTGAGAAATGAAATGTGTATTTTATGCTCCTAGAACGCCTGATGGTGCTATTTCAATATTGGGCCTCTGTATGTGGCCAGGCTGTGTAAAAGTCTCACACATTTGGTATCGTAATACTCAGAAGGAGTAGCAGAACGTATTTTGGGGTGTCATTTGTGGTATACACATGCCATGTGAGAGAAATAACCTATTACATTGAAAATTTTGTGAGGAAAAAAATAAAATAAAAAATCTTCATTTTGCAAAGAATTGTGGGAAAAAGATGACAACATCAAAAACCTCACCGTGCAACTTAGTAAATACCTTGGAATGTATACTTTCAAAAAAAGGGGTAATTTGGGGGGTATTTGTACTTTCCTGACTTGTTCGGGTCGCAAGAAATGAGATAGGCCACCAGTACATCAGGTGTGATCAATTTTTTATGATTCGTACCACAGCTTGTAGACTCTCTAACTTTCACAAAGACCAAATAATATCCACTAATTTTGGGTTATTTTTACCAAAGATATGTAGCAGTATAAATTGTGGCCAAAATTTATGAAAAAAAAAATTATAATTTGCAAAATTTTATCACAGAAACAAAGAAATATGCGTTTTTTTTCCAAAATTTTCGGTCTTTTTTCATTTATAGCGCAAAAAATAAAAACCTCAGAGGTGATCAAATACCACCAAAAGAAAGCTCTATTTGTGGGAAAAAAGGGACACAAAATTCATTTGGGTACAGTGTTGCATGACTGAGTAATTGTCATTCAAAGTGTGAGAGCACCAAAAGCTGAAAATTGGTCTGGTCAGGAAGGGTGTTTAAGTGCCCAGTAAGCAAGTGGTTAAGTAAAGATTATGATAATATGTCTATGTTAATAAGAATAAGATGAAGGTGGTAGAAAAATAATTATTGGATGTGTAGAGAGCGCTGATTGTGGGCACGGTTCACTGACTCCTTTTTTGCTCACTAACACCCCCATATTAAACGCCTCTCCTCCAGGTGGAGGAAAAGTCGGAGGCGTTGGGGTTTTTTATTTTTTTTTATTTTTTTTTTATTGTGTTGAGGACAGATCCGGATATAGTATCTGTGTCTCATTTGCTTGAAAGAAAGGGTTGTATTGGGGCGGGGGTTGGGTGTTTTTTTTTTTTTTCTCGTCCTTTTTCCCTCCGCCTCTTTCCCCCCCTCCCCCCCCTTTTATTATTATTTTTTGGAGTTGACCGGCAATAAAAATGACTAAAATAAATTTTACATCATACAATGTTAAGGGATTAAATACCCCAGAGAAACATACTCGATTAATAATGGAGCTGAAGAGACTAAAGTCTCAAATAGTTTTCTTGCAGGAAACTCATTTTAAAAAGGATAGGATTCAATGGAGTAAAAATCACTATTTCCCCTGGGTATATCATAGCACCTCACAGAACTCTAAATCCTGGGCGGTGTCTATTTTAATACCAAGACAGATACCATGGAAGGAACAAGGGGTACATATTGATGAGGAAGGTCGCCTTTTGATAGTGAAGGGTACCTTGGGCTGTCAAAGAGTGACATTGGTAAATCTATATTTGCCGAATGAAGATCAAGTAACCTCTCTAGAAATATATTCACAGATTATACAACAACATAAAGATGGAATACTAGTGTTAGGAGGTGACCTAAATATGGCTTTGGACCCAATAAAGGATACATCAAAAGGTTCGTCTCATCTATCTTATGTCAAATTAAGGAAAGTAAAGAGATTGATGCAAGAATTGCAGCTGATTGATAGCTGGAGGGCTGTTCACACACAGAGCAGAGATTACACATTTTTTTCTGCAAAATATAAATCTTACTCTAGAATTGATTACATTTTAATCTCCCAGAATGTGATGACATCCCTGGTGGAAGCCTCAATTGGCCTATTTACATTATCAGATCATGCCCCGACGAGCTGTGTGATAGAGTTAGGGAAGGCGGAACCAAGGGAATGGCAATGGAAGTTAAATGAAACATTATTGAAAGATAATGAATATAAGGAAAAATTAGAACAATAATTGGATGATTTTTTCGCAACAAATAAAATAGGAGAAACAACACCTTTTTGTATATGGGAAACACACAAATGTGTCATGAGAGGAATATTTATCTCCTTGGGAGCACATAGAAAACGCAGATTGAATGAAACAATCGAGAATTTGCTTAAAGAGATTGGAGAACTAGAAATAGTACATAAAAAATCACAAGCACAAGCGGTAGAACAGAAATTGGATGGCTTGCGTGAAAAATTAAATCTCCAACTAATAGAAAAACCGAAAGCAAAGTTAACTCGAGGGAAGCAGAGATTTTATGAATTTGGGAATAAACCAGGGAGATTGCTGGCAAATGCCCTAAGAGAAAGTACAACTAGGAACTCAATTACACAAATTAAGACACAGAGAGATGAAATGGTTAATACATCGCAGAAAATTGCTCAGGTATTTAACCACTTGCCGACCACCGCACGACGATGTACGTCGACAGAATGGCACGGTTAGGCATATGGGCGTACCTGTACATCCCCGCCTTCCCGCGGGTGGGGGGCCCGATCGGGCCCCCCCCCCCCGGTGCCAGTGGCGGTTGGTATCCGTTCAGGAGCGATCCGGGATGAGGGGGCGGCCATTCGTTCATGGCCACCCCCTCGCGATCGCTCCTGACGAATGGAAGTGAGGCGTGACATCACTTCCTCTCCTGTAATGTAAACACAGGCAGAGGAAGTGAGGTAATCTCTCCTCCGTGTCGGTATTTTTCGTTCCGGCACCGAGGAGAGAGGATCGGTGAGTTGCACCAACACGACACTACACAGTAGAACATGCCAGGCACACTCTCACCCCCCCTTCACCCCCCCAATCACCCCTGCCCCCCCAGTCACAGTGACACCAATTGCATTTTTTTTTTTGCATTGGTGTCATTTGTGACTGTAATAACTGTTAGGGCAGTTAGGGTTAGCCCCCTTTAGTTCTAAGGTACCCCCCTAACCCCCCCAATGAAGGTTTAACCCCGTGATCACCCCCCGTCGCCAGTGTCACTAAGGCTGGGTTCACATTGCAGCGGTTTATGAGAACGGATGTGATTCGCACCGCACTGCAGTGCAAATCACATCCGATCTCTGTGCGATAGTATGGCTGAATTTGCGTCGCACCCGCCGCAAATTCGCACGGGACCCTTTTTTTGGTCCGCAGCAGAATCGGATCGCATGGGTGTTCACACCATGCGATCCGAGTTTGCAGATCGCACTGCGATATGCGAACTGATCTGGGGGTGTCATTAACATTTCACTGACACTCCCAGCAGTTCGCATAGGGCAGTGTGAACTGCCGCCAGGAGGCATGCGATGCGGGAACCCGCCACGGATTTGTGGCGTTCCTGCATCGCTCCAGTGTGAACCCAGCCTAATAAGCAATCATTTTTCTGATCGCTGTATTAGTGTCACAGGTGACGCTAGTTAGGCAGGTAGGTATTTAGGTTCGCCGCAGCTTTTTATAGCGCCAGGGACCCCCATATACTACCGCATAAAGCCCCCTGATTGCCCCCTAGTTAACCCTTTCACCAGTGATCACCATATAACTGTTACAGGTGACGCTGGTTGGTTAGTTATTTTTTTATAGTTTCAGGGCACCCGCCATTTATTACCTAATAAAGGTTTAACCCCCTGATCACCCCGGGTGTCATTTGTGACTGTAATAACTGTTAGGGCAGTTAGGGTTAGCCCCCTTTAGTTCTAAGGTACCCCCCTAACCCCCCCAATAAAGGTTTAACCCCGTGATCACCCCCCGTCGCCAGTGTCACTAAGGCTGGGCTCACATTGCAGCGGTTTATGAGAACGGATGTGATTCGCACCGCATTGCAGTGCAAATCACATCCGATCTCTGTGCGATTCGAGTTCAGCCATACAGATAGTATGGCTGAATTCGCGTAGCACCCGCCGCAAACTCGCACGGGACCCTTTTTTTGGTCCGCAGCAGAATCGGATCGCATGGGTGTTCACACCATGCGATCCGAGTTTGCAGATCGCACTGCGCTATGCGAACTGATCTGGGGGTGTCATTAACATTTCACTGACACTCCCAGCAGTTCGCATAGGGCAGTGTGAACTGCCGCCGGGAGGCATGCGATGCGGGAACCCGCCGCGGATTCGTGGCGTTCCCGCATCGCTCCAGTGTGAACCCAGCCTAATAAGCGATCGTTTTTCTGATCGCTGTATTAGTGTCACAGGTGACGCTAGTTAGGCAGGTAGGTATTTAGGTTCTCCGCAGCTTTTTATAGCGCCAGGGACCCCCATATACTACCGCATAAAGCCCCCTGATTGCCCCCTAGTTAACCCTTTCACCAGTGATCACCATATAACTGTTACAGGAGGCCATTTATTACCTAATAAAGGTTTAACCCCCTGATCACCCGGCGGGTGATATAAGTTTGAGGGTCAGATAAGGTCTGCGTCGCCCCAGGCAGCGTCAGGTTAGTGCCAGTACCGCTAACACCCACGCACAAAAGCATACACCTCCCTTAGTAATATAGTATCTGATCAGATCTATATTAGCGTCGCCAGCAGTTTAGGTTTCCCAAAACGCATTGTTAGCGGGATCAGCCCAGATACCTGCTAGCACCTGTGTTTAGCACCTCCGCCAAGCCCAGACCAGCCCACCCAAGTGCAGTATCGATCGATCACTGTCACTTACAAAACACAACACACATAACTGCAGCGTTTGCAGAGTCAGGCCTGATCCCTGCGATCGCTAACAGTTTTTCTTGTAGCGTTTTGATACAGTCGCTGACAGCCTAGGTGCTTTTTTACCTGTGAGTCTCACTAGTGTACCCCTAAATTTAGGGGTGTCTACTTTCCAAAATGGGGTCATTTGGGGGGGGGGGGGGGGGGGGTTGTGCCATCTTGGCATTTTATGGCCTTCAAAACTGTAATAGGTAGTGAGGAGTGAAGTCAAAAATTTACACCCTTAGAAAGCCTGAAGGCGGTGCTTGGTTTACGGGGCCCCGTACGCGGCTAGGCTCCCAAAAAGTCCCACATATGTGGTATCCCCGTACTCAGGAGAAGCAGCAGAACTTATTTTGGGGTGTCATTTCACATATGCGCATAGCATGTGTGAGCAATATATCATTTAGTGACAACTTTGTGAAAAAAAAAAAATAAAAAAAAAAAAAAAGTTTGTAATTTTCCCGCAACTTGTGCCAAATATAAAATATTCCATGGACTCAACATGCCTCTCAGCAAATAGCTTGGGGTGTCTACTTTCTAAAATGGGGTCATTTGTGGGGGTTTTGTGCCATCTTGGCATTTTATGGCCTTCAAAACTGTAATAGGTAGTGAGGAGTGAAGTCAAAAATTAGAAAACCTGAAGGCGGTTCTTGGCTTTCGGGGCCCCCGTACGCGGCTAGGCTCCCAAAAAATCCCACACATGTGGTATCCCCGTACTCAGGAGAAGCAGCAGAATTTATTTTGGGGTGTCATTTCACATATGCTCATGGCATGCGTGAGCAATATATCATTTAGTGACAACTTTGTGAAAAAAAAAAAAAAAGTTTGTAATTTTCCCGCAACTTGTGGCAAAATATAAAATATTCCATGGACTCAACATGCCTCTCAGCAAATAGCTTGGGGTGTCTACTTTCTAAAATGGGGTCATTTGTGGGGGTTTTGTGCCATCTTGGCATTTTATGGCCTTCAAAACTGTGATAGGTAGTGAGGAGTGAAATTACAAATGTATGCCCTTAGAAATCCTGAAGGCGGTGCTTGGCTTTCGGGGCCCCGTACGCGGCTAGGCTTCCAAAAAGTCGACCACATGTGGTATCCCCGTACTCAGGAGAAGCAGCAGAATGTATTTTGGGGTACAATTCCACATATAACCATGGCATGTGTGAGCAATATATCATTTAGTGACAACTTTGTGTAAAAAAATAAAAATAAATTTTTTGTCCTTATTCAATCGCTTGAGGCAAAAAAATAAAATATTCAATGGGCTCAACATGCCTCTTATCAATTTCCTTAGGGTATCTACTTTTCAAAATGGGGTCATTTGGGGGGGTTTTGTACTGCCCTGCCATTTTAGCACCTCAAGAAATGAGATAGGCAGTCATAAACTAAAAACTGCGTAAATTCCAGAAAACGTACCTTAGTTTGTAGATGTGACAACTTTTGCGCAAACCAATAAATATACAGTTATTGACTTTTTTTTTACCAAAGACATGTGGCTGAATACATTTTGGCCTAAATGTATGACTAAAATTGAGTTTATTGGATTTTTCTAATAACAAAAATTAGAAAATATTTTTTTTCAAAATTTGCGGTCTTTTTATGTTTATATCGCAAAAAATAAAAATCGCAGAGTCAGTAAAATACCTTTAAAAGAAAGCTCTATTTGTGGGAAAAAAGAACGCAAATTTTGTTTGGGTACAACATTGCATGACCGCGCAATTACCAGTTAAAGCAGCGCAGTGCCAAATTGTAAAAAGACCTCTGGTCATTGACCAGCAAAATGGTCCGGTCTGAAAGTGGTTAAAGAATATTATGAGAGGCTATATCAGCTGGAAAAGAAACCTACTTTGGCAGAGGAGTTAAAAAAGGGAGAAATAGCTAGAGAATACATTGAAAGGACAGAAATGCCAAAAATAACAGAGGAAATGGCCAGAGAAATGGACGTACCAATCACTCTAGAGGAATTTGTAAAAGCATTAAAAATATTGAAATTAGGCAAGTCACCAGGTCCAGATGGATTCACTCTGTCATATTACAGAATGTTTGCGGAGAAATTGGCTCTGAGATTTATGGAAGCATATAACTCAATACGGGGGGGGGGGGGGAAGCAAATTCCAACAGAAACGTTACTCGCGCATATAACAGTAATACCAAAAGAAGGAAAAGATCCCTCTCAGTGTCCCAGCTACCGACCTATTTAGTTGTTGAATGTGGACCTTAAACTGTTCACAAAGATATTAGCTATGAGATTTATAAATGTGATACCGGAATTAATACACCCAGATCAAGTGGGGTTTGTCCCAGGGAGAGAAGGAAGAGAAAATGCACAACGAGTGGTGAACACAATCTTCCTGGTACAAAAACTGCATAAGTCAACGGTGATAGTATCTGCGGATGCAGAAAAAGCTTTTGATCGGGTAGATTGGATATTTTTAAAAGCGGTATTACAGCATATAGGCCTGGGGGAGGGGATGCTGAGATGGATCCTTAACCTATATTCAAAACCAAGTGCTAGGGTGAAAGTAAATGATAGATTATCAGAGCCATTTTCCATCTTAAATGGAACACGCCAGGGATGTCCCCTCTCACCCCTGATATTCATTTTGACAATAGAACCTTTTTTAAGGAAAATACGTGCCAATGTGAACATCAAGGGGGTAAAAATAAAAAATGAAGATCAGAAGTTGGCAGCTTATGCAGATGATTTGATCTTTTTTATAACGTCCCCAATTACATCTCTCCCATCTTTACTAATGGAGTTACGCGAATATGGGAAAATATCTAACTTCAGAATAAATTATGGAAAATCAGAAGCTATGGGGGTAGAAATAGATTAGTCTCAGTTACAAGCGATATCCACACAATTTGATTTTAGATGGACGAATTCATACATAAGTTATTTAGGAACCAAAATGCCAAAAAATCTAAATGAATTGTTTGAACTTAACTATATTCCATTGGTAAAACAGATTAAAAGTGATCGGGGCGTGTCCAGCCACAGACGAGTGCGGACGTACAGCTGCAGAGCTCCGGGAAGGCGATTGGTATCCACCGCCATCCGGGGCCCAAACAACACGGCCAAACGCCCATCCTGCACGGGGCTACTGCCGTAGTCAACGGGCTGCACCTTGCGGGGTCATTTGGGAGCCGGGAGCAGTATCGGGGCTGCAAGACACCGCAAGGCAAAAGAGACGGACGGGCGCCATCTTGGGGCCTATGGGCAGGCCGCCTCGCGCCACACACCACCAACGGGTCCCGGGGCTTCCGTAGCCCATCCACGCAGGACCGCGATCCGCATGCTAGAGGAGGGTACCGAGCGGACGTGGATCGACGCCGACGAGCCCCTCTCTGTACCCGGGGCGGCGTTGGTGAAGCAGGCCGCCGCGCGGCAGTGTACATACATGGGCGCCATCTTGGGGCCTACGACCCGGTCGTTCCGAGCTGCCCACAACCGCCGGACACAAGATATCCAGGCATTCCCTCACACAAGCGGAACCTGAGCACCCGGCGACCGCTGCTGAGAAGCCCCAGGACGCGGTCAGGACCCGCGGAAGCGCCAGCAACGACTTGGGCCTTCAACCTAGGCACACAGTGAGTACTGCAGAGCCTACCTCGCCCCCCCACCCTCACAACCAATGTTGCCCGGCACCTGGTTCCTCCCAGAGACTTGACCATTGGGGAGTTCCCCCTGACACCCCATCCTGTAAGCCCTAGGTCATTTGGGGGACAGGAGCTGACAGTGGGACAACAAGGCCTATTGACAAACTACCAGCGGCCATATTGCTACACCCAGACTGCTTATCCCACTTCTAAACCTACCTGCAATAGACTGACCTGGCTGTCCAGGACACAAAAGTACACCTGTAAGGATTGTACATAGGGTACACCCCCCTCAGTCGCTAGTCTGCCACATACTTTCAGATCTAGCAATAGGGGCAGTGGCCTGGTGTATAGCCTATATGTTGTTGCTGTAAAACAACCCTGGTGACCTGGGGACCTGAGAAGTGAAAACGGATCATTTTGACTATGTCAACGCACTCACGGAGAAGTACACATACCCATACACTGCGCTCTGTGGGGACCCCACAGAGCAAATCATCATCCGCAAACCTAAGCAAATATAAATACTCAGGCAGCGGTAAACATACCAAAAAGACGCCCCCACAGGGCAACAGTATCATAGAAGACATCAGGGGAGGGCTGGGCTGGGGGGCAGGGATGCAATTGCCCCCTGGGCTGCTCTGATATGCTGTGGCAAAGGCTGCTGTGCCATCAGCTCAAGAGCACACATGCGCAGATCTTGAGCTGGCCGAGTCCAGTACTGTGATCCAGCGATGTCTTCATTTCAGGGCTGACAGTCTGTGTTACACAGCACAGCCCCGCCCAGCCCCTCCCTCCTCCACACCATTGGCTGGCAGAGGCAGGACCTGCTTCTTTACCCGCCCACACTCCGGGGCAGCCCGTGTGCTGTCTGTGAGGAGGATGTGTGTGGGCAGGAAAGTTCAATCTGAGCAGTCGGCTGGAATCCAGTGAGGCTCCTGGGAGGCTGGGACCATCCAAGTAAGTGAACTCCTCCTCCCTCCCCCACTCTGCAGCCAAAGAGTTTTTTTTTTTTTTTCTAGCAGCCTGAGCAGTACCTTCTAGGTGGTATGATGTGGGCTCACACTGGAATGCTGCAGTTTGGCTGCAGTGCTGGTGTCCTGGCAGTCTTCCTGCATGTTGTCCCTGGTCCCATAGAGGTTGCACATTTTTACTACATGTTCTGAAAGTGCACAAAACGTCCTGCATGCTGCATCTTTGGTGCAATTCCAGAAAATGCAGCAAAAATGTGCAACCTAAAAGAAGTCTGGGGGACTGTGAAAGCCGCCAGTACACTCGCACTGCAGCACACTAAAGTGAGGCCCGGAACGGAAAAGACAGAAAAGAAAAAGTAGTGCAGGGCCGGGCATGACCATGTGTTTAGGGGAGACAATGCATGGGTTAATATGAAGAGATTAGAGGGGAGGGGAAAGTGAGAAAAGTCCAAGGGGGAGTGGTAATATATAAGGAGGAGGCGGGGCTGGGCTGGAAAACAGAAAGTTGTGGAGAAAGAAATGAGGCGGCAGTTTTTTGCTCTGCTCCTCCAACATGGCTGAGATGTCACTCGGATGAGGGCCTTTATGGATGACCAGGTGAGCTGATCGTGGCTGGGAGGTGAGGGTTGCTGTGCATGCAGAGTTTGCAGCCTCTGGCACTCTGTTTTCACCAGGGCCCTCATCTGGGACCATGCGCCAGGCAAGGAGCCCTCTGGGGGGAACAATCCGGTCCCCCAGCAAAGCATAGCCAGCCGTCTGCCTGAACAGGGTCTGGGTGGACTCCACACCACCAGCCCAGCTCGGTGGGCGGGGCCACGGGCCGTTATGGTGCCGCTTCCCCGCCTATGAATCGCAGGACTACTACCTCCTCTGCCTGCATCGCTGCGCGGGGAGGAAGGCTTAGGAGGGAGACTTATTAGTATGGCCATCAGGCTGCTTATACAAAAAAAAAAAAAAAAAAGGGTTTTTAAGGGGGCGGGGGTCCGCGGGGGGGGGGGGGGCGTGGCCTATACCGGCGGCTCGAGATGGCACAAGATGGTGGTGGAAGGACGAGGTTGACCTTCCAGGTCATAGTATGTGAGGGCATGTGTGGAACTGTGGCAGGAGGCGGAGCTTCAGGGGTGAGACAGGCAGTACAACGGAGGGACTCCACGGCCCCCAGGACCTCTTTGCCTGGGGGGCTTATGACACCACCGGTCCTGGTCTGGGACCGCAGGGCGGAAGGCGAGCTGTCAGTGTGCGAGGAGGAGGAGCCGCAGGAATGCAAGCCAGCAATGGAGGCAAGCGAGGCGGCTGTTGGGGTTCCAGTCAGCCTGGTAAGTCAAATAATGTCTAAATGTTTTTCGTTTAAGTTGCATTGCAGGATTTGTTGGGGGGTTGGAAAGGGGGGTGCAATGTCGGCAGTAGTTGCTCCTCCTTGAACAGAGTTGGTGGATGCTGGCCCACAAGTGGCGGGCGATGCACCTGCCAGTTTGGGGACAGTGGTGCAGTGGTGGGGTTGTCAGGTAATGGTAGGATGGAGATGGTAAGGATTGCAGATGCAAAATAAATAAATAAATAAATAAATATAAAATAAATAAATAAATAAAAATGTGAGATGTACGGGTGCTTTGAGGGTCCCCTGGGAACACAATTAAATAGGGGGTCCGGGATACGATTTGAAAAGGCAAGTGTGTGGAGATCTTCTCGTTATGGCCACCTTTAAAAAAAAAAAAAAAAAAAGGGGGGAATTTACATTTTAAGTGTATAGGGTCAAGCAGGAAGGTCAAGGGAAAAAGGATGAAGGTAAGAGGAGGTACCGATCGCTTTTGCCGAAGGCAGTCGCCATTATGCGATTGTCATGGGGAGAAGAACCCGAACATGGTTCGGCGTTGTTCTGTTATATGTAGGCCATTGGTAGGTGCACATGTTAAAAAGGGGATCTGGCTACGGGATGATGAGCGGTTTAGACCGCGCAGGTCGGTATGGCCGTTTCTTAATGGGGATCAAAGGATAGCGGCTTCTGGATGCTGTTTCTGTAGTAGTAGAGGCAACTATACCCCCCTCGGCTGAAAAGAAAGGGGTGGGTTGGCAGTGCAATGTGAGCTCCTGTCAGTTCAGTTAAACACGAGTGTTAAAAGGGTGGGGGGACCCATCCATTGTATTGTGGCTTCATGTGAGGACAATGTACAGGCGAGCCTAGTCACACAAGGGATGACTTTTGGAAAGGGGTGCAAAGGTTGCAGCCTTTCGTAAGTAGATACGGAAATAGCGAGGCTGCTTGCCTCCGGGGTTTTTAATGGGGTCTACAGCGGGGGTGGTGCCTGAGAAGGAACCAGACAAGTTTCGCCTCGTTTCCCCACTTATCTGTCAAAAAAAAAAAAAAAGTTCTGTCATAATCCGATGCGGTGCACTGTGTCCGATACTTCACGTACACAGCTATAAGGTGGGTTAGGTGTGACGGAAAAGGGGCGCCTATGGCAAACTAGGAATCCGTGTTCCACTTGCTTCCAGTTTATTCGGAGAGCTTTGGCTGCTGGATAGATGCTGGCAAGAGGAGTTTTTTACTTGGAACGATGCCTGCCCATGGGTTTCTCAATTTAGTGGGCTATGGTTAGATGTTTAGTTCTTTACCGGAGTGGGGGGGGGTAGAGACGTGTCGGTCCCTGATTCAATCATACATGGCTTGGACGTTTGTGTGTTGGGCCGCCTTCCTCCGATGTGTGTGCGATTATACTTTATACATTGCAGCACATTGCAGGTAGGTTCATTAGTGCCATTGGCTGCAAAACACAGGGGGCCGACGAGGGATATTGTACTATTTTGTTCTGGCATTGTGCTTGTTTCAGGGGTTACGGAGGGTCATCTGTCAGTGACCAAGTTGGAGGTACTATAGAAGGGGGTGTGTGAGGCCCAGGGACGGCGTGAGGTACAGTTGAGGACTTTGCATTCATTGCTGGGTAAGTTCAATTTCACCTGCCGGTTTTATTCCAATGAGCGGGTTTTGGCCGACGGCTGCCGTCTGCTACAGTGGGGGTTTCAGGCCCTGGATAATTTAAACAGTTAAATGCGGAACACGGGGAGGGTTCGAAGGTTTGGTACGAGTTCTTGGCCACATATAACGGACGATGGGTGGATGCCGGGTCGATGGGAAAAGAGGTCACGAACACGGCGGGGTAAACAGGTTTGGGGGAAATTTCTCTTTCAGGGGCAGTAGAGTGAGGTATTTGGCCCCAAGTTTGTTGGGTGGAAGTGGGGTGTTCATTCGTAAATTTGTGCTATTGGAATTTTTCCAGTGGTTGCGGCTATGGAGCTGGGGTAAGGGTCATGCAGGAACCTGACACGGAGTTGAATTGTGATTATGTGAGTGTGGTTGCGTGGTCAACCACATGTCCGCATTGTCACAACTGGTCATACGGTGGCTATGCCATTTTGTGTTGCGTTAGGTGCAGTTAAACATTTTCTATATGCTATTCATCTTGCAGGCTTCGGAAACACGGGGGGCTTACTCGTGCATCTATTTTCGGTGGGATAGGTTCAGAGAGTTAGCCGGACACAGAGGGGGAGGAGTTCCCTACTCGGGCTGGATAGGGGAGATGGCATTGGAGTCACCACGGGAGGTAACAGGGCAGTCAGCCAGTGAGTCCACATGGGCGGCTTATGTAAAGGTATGAAAAGAAGGGTGGGTTGTTCGGTGCAGGAGTCTGAGGTCGAACATGGCTGTGTGGGGGCTAAGGTTGTTGGTGGTACTGTGGTTCCAGGAACTTGGTAAACGGGGTTGGTATCTGCCATCGAGCGGAAACTGGTGGGTTTTTGGCTTTTGTTTAACCTGCTGTGCAGGGTGGATTGCAAAAAGGAGTTTGGGTTGGACAATAAAAAAAAAATGATCAAAGGGTTAGAGGGGTGGAGGTGCTGCTGTTTGTGTTACCAGGATTCGGAGTAATAAAAAATAAATAAAAATAAAATAAATAAATCATCAAATAATAAAAAAAAAAAAAAAAAAAAAGGGATAAAACGGTTAGGGAGTTTCTAGGGTTTGGAACAGATGGCATGGGGGGCAGTTCATGTGGCACAAGGCTGGGAAGTATTGGTCGAGGTTCCAATTTGGGTGGGTGTTCTGAAAATGCCACTGGGATGCAAGGTTGGATGGTGCAGAATACGCTTCACACTCCTTCCACATCGGGGCAGCTTTAGAAGCTGCCAGATATGGGTTGGATGAGGCGGCGGTAAGGAGGAATGGTAGGTGGGAAGCAAAGCGATTACGCACTTACCTATGCCTTCATGTGGTGGTGGAATAAATAATAATAATAAAAAAAAAAAAAACACATGAATGGGGGAGTAGTCTGTACATACGAGCTGTGTTGTTTGTGGTATGGGGTTACATTGGTTTACTTTAAAGTTGGTGCTACCTTTGCCGTTTTTGTTTTGTTTTTGTCCAGATGGAGGACTTATACGCCTTGTCTGGATTTTCTTTGTTATCTGTATGTTTGTTGGGGGGCCAGGAGAGCAGATGTGAGATCGGTTGGCAGACAGTTGGGTAGTTAGAGGAGGGAGGCATGTGTTCGCTGGCTAGGTGTATGGGGGTTGAGGTGGAGCAAGGTGATATGGGAAGTGGAACGTTAGGCGCGGCGGGATAAACCGCCGGCCATTTGGGTTATGCATGCAAGGGGTAATGCTTTTGGGTTCGAATGATCAGGGAGCTGATCTCGGACGTTAAGTCAGATATTTTACGACTTCGTACAGTTGTCTAACACTCAGGTGGTCGGGAGGTTGTGGCTCAGAATGGGGGGCCTGGTGATCAGGAAAGTAGAGGTGGAAACTAATGTGGGCCTGTAATTGAGGGTGTTAGAATACACCTCTAGGTAGTGGGGATAGTTTTCTGGGCCCTGGGACTCAAAAATGGGATCCAGCGGGCCCCGGGAGTGTGGGGGAGCCCTTAAGGGTAAGGTGTCATCCTTGCGGGCTGTGGCGGTGTTTTGTTGGTCTTTGACGGTGGCAGTAAACATATGTGATGGAAAGGGGTGGGGGGCTCATCGGTAGTATGTGCCCCTCCGGTGTATTCCAGCGAAAGGTTAGCTGGAATACTGTAATGGTTGCACTGCGGGAAGGGGGTTGTCTCCGAGCAGGTTATCCGCTGGAGGCCTATCGTGTGGAAAAAGGTCCCGCAGTGTATTGGTGGAATATGTGTTGGAGTTCCGGGGTGCTGTCAA
This sequence comes from Lithobates pipiens, assembly GCF_037356315.1. Taxonomy (NCBI): domain Eukaryota; kingdom Metazoa; phylum Chordata; class Amphibia; order Anura; family Ranidae; genus Lithobates; species Lithobates pipiens. The sequence goes on along the minus strand of NW_027507718.1, from coordinate 191,103,838 downwards.
AGACCAACAGACTGGAGTTGAACAAGTTGTTACGGAGGTGATATTTTGGTATATATTTGATATTGGAGTTATTTATATGGTGTGAATAATAAATAGGCTGCTATGGCCATTTATACTCCAAAATGAAGGTGTGGTCTCATCATTTTAGAAGGGTAAGAAATGGGGATGGTGGAGTACAAGTGGTATAGCAGTAAGAGGCAAGTTGGGTACCTCTGAACTACACTGGTCAAGGCTTGTATTCACATGCAGCAGCCACTCCTCTAAAAAGTGATCCATGCTCAGGTCACTTTTCAGAGGCATTTGACAGGCAGTGAGGAGTTGATATTACATTTTATCCCTGCCTGTTTTAACCCTCTAAATGCCAATCCCTGCAGGTAATTATACGGTTCACTTTAATCTCCACCTCATTTCCATTACTCTCTGTAGGTATTAGATGTGCTCTCACCTTATTGTTTGCACATCTAATATCCAAGGGTACTTTCACACTGGGGCGGTGTGGGCAGTAGTGGTAAAGCATTGCTCGTTTTAGCAGCGCTAGCGGGGCACTTTTAAAACCCACTAGCAGCTCAAGAAAGAGTTAAAACCGCATGTGTTGCTCATTTCAGTAGGCAGGGCACCTCTCCCAAACTGCCCCAATAATGCTGCTTGCCGGACTTTTCAGAATGTCCTACAAGCGCACCGCCCCATTGTGAGGGCACTCGGGGCTTTTACACTGGGGTGGCATGAGAGGCAGTTTACAGGCGCTATTTTTAGCACTAAAACGCCTGTAAAGAGACTTCAGTGTGAAAGGACCCTAAAAAGAGTTCTGGAAATAAGGTGGAGTTCAAAGGGAATTTCTACACCTAAGTGGAGCGCTCCTTTCAGAAGATTTGAGGATATTATTAAACAGAGACTGGTGGACTTAGGCCACCATAGACGGGTTGAAATTCTGCCGGTTCAGCAGAAATTTCAATCAATCTATGTGCAAACTGGCTGCACAGAATTCGATCTATCAACTGACAATACAACCAGCTTGTCTTTATTTCTTTTTTTTGTGATCACTGCTGGCTGCTAAGCGGCCAGCAGCAATCACTGTATTCTGATGGCTTGAAAACTTTCACCTCAGAGCACACACCCACACACGGCTCTTATGGATGCTTAATGAATCAAGTGCCAGGCTTCCCTATCATTACACCTGTGTGACTGCAACCAAAAGTCTGGACACAAGCTAGCACAGGCTCCTGGGAACATGGGAAGGGTGGCCAGTAAGAGGAGAGCTGGGAAATGACATTACTTGCCTCATATCCCTGCCACTCCTAAACCTGCTCCACTGCAGCACCAGGTCCACAATGCCCTTAATCTGGCTGGTGCCCCAGGGTGTGCACCTGCATGTGCTTTTCTCACTACCCGCAATTGACACAGGAGGAGCCTGCACCCTGGTGAATATGGTGGTCATGCCAGGGAGAAAGCAGGACTTGCATGTTTAGCCTGCTGAACTTGCTGTGACTCTCGGCTACTCTGCTGGCTTTGCTTGCCCAGTGGTGTGGTGCTCACTCACCAGAGAAGCTCCAGACTCCACAGGTAGCACTTAGTGTGGCGGCAGTGACAGAACAGTCTTTAGTCTTCACCTTCCTGCAGTCTTATTGGTCTTTGTACTGGGTGTGGGGAAGGGGCAAGCTCTTTTTCTCAGTCTCTCTGGGGCAATCATGCAGTCTCTCTCTGGGAGACTGCTCCAAAATGATTGCCCCCACAGGGAGTGACCGCTCCACACTGCCTGCACAGAGAGAGTGACCGCTTCACACTGCCTGCACAGAGAGAGACCGCTTCACACTGCCTGCACAGAGAGTGACCGCTTCACACTGCCTGCACAGAGAGTGACCGCTTCACACTGCCTGCACAGAAAGTGACCGCTTCACACTGCCTGCACAGAGAGAGTGACCGCTTCATACTGCCTGCACAGAGAGAGTGACCGCTTCACACTGCCTGCACAGAGAGAGTGACCGCTTCATACTGCCTGCACAGAGAGAGTGACCGCTTCACACTGCCTGCACAGAGAGAGTGACTGCTTCACACTGCCTGCACAGAGAGAGTGACCGCTTCACACTGCCTACACAGAAAGTGACCGCTTTACACTGCCCGCATAGAGAGTGACTGCTTCACACTGCCCACACAGAATAAGACTGCTTCACACTGCCTGCACAGAGAGAGTGACCGCTTCACACTGCCTGCACAGAGAGAGTGACCGCTTCACACTGCCTGCACAGAGAGAGTGACCGCTTCACACTGCCTGCACAGAGAGAGTGACCGCTTCACACTGCCTGCACAGAGAGAGTGACCGCTTCACACTGCCTGCACAGAGAGAGAGACCGCTTCACACTGCCTGCACAGAGAGTGACCGGCAGTGTCAAGCAGTCTCTCTCTCTCTGGGGCAATGTGGAGCAGTCTCCCTCCCTCTCTGTACGGGAATAGTGGTGTAGATGGATGGTCAGCTGATTCTAGGGTTCAATGGGCCACTTGACTGGACTTGCCCCCCAGGCTTAAGGCTGCCAGCCCTCCCCTGGAAGACATGGAAGACGATGAGGTCTCTCTACCAGCCTCTGAAGACTCAACTGCTGGTGCTAATAAGACTGACCACCTGCTCACCTATGCGGCCATGACTGACATTGCGGCCGACATTAAAAGCTCCTTCACAGCAGCAATAACGGACATTAAAACCGAAATTCTGCGCCTAACGGAACAACTGGCAATAACTGATCGTGCAGGGAAGAGAAGAGACAGAGCCCTGATAAGACTGGATGACATCGCAGCCACGCATTCCCAACACCTGATTGACATGAATCGACAAATTGAAGATTTAGACAATCGAGGACGCAGAAACAACATCAGAATTAGAGGAGTACCTGAGACTGTTCTCCAAGAGCAAATTAGGCCGACTCTCACAGCCATATTTAATACCTTTATAGAAAGGCCGGAACAATCCCCTATTAATTTCGACAGGGCGCACAGGGCCCTCAGGCCTAGAGCACAAGATGGAAACCCCCCGAGGGACATCATTTGCTGTCTACCCAACTACTGCCTGAAGGAAGACATTCTTCAAAAGGCCAGGGTCAGAGATCGGATTGTACATGAAGACGCTGTGATCCAACTCTTCCAGGACCTGTCGCCAATTACGCTCAAAAACAGGAGGGCCCTGAAGCCACTCCTGGAGGTACTACGGCACAAAGGAATTAGTTATAGATGGAAGTTCCCCTTCGCGCTTCAAGCAAACTTCCTGGGGAAACAATACGTACTCAAAGTACCAGGGGACCTCAACAAATTTTGTGATGAGCTTCAGATTGACCCCGTGGATCTCCCAGAATGGTACCTCGAGTTCCACCCGCCTCCAGAAATGAACAACCCGCAATTCTCACCGGGACCGTCACATGCACAGTCGCCCTACCAACCTGGTAGACACCGCAGGAACCCAGACAGGAACAGTTTTGAGCCTCCGTACCCCTCCAGAAATGCCAGAAGCCCAAGAGGGAGAGACGCGAGGGACTACTGATCTGACGAGGCTGCTCACAAGTTTTGACCCTGCAGGCTGTGAACTGTCGCCACCCATTGAACACTATGGTCGCTCGATTGCCTACGGATGACGTGCACAATGTTAACGGGAACGCTACACTCGTGTATAAATTACGCAAAGTACATCACTGGTCAGAGTGACCTACGACCGCACCTGGTCTTCTGCTTCCAACTGAACTGTGAGTACTAAATGTCACACCCGCTGTTGCCTCTCAGGTACAGTCTGGTAAGGTACGCACTTGACCGAGACAAACGGGTTCCTCTTACAGCTTCCTGAACTTTGAGCAGGACCCTGCCATAGCGGAGACTTATGATGCATACACGGGACTGTAGCTGAGCTGCATTAAGTATCTATCTCGAGCCTATACTCCTTGTTAACAGGTTCAATGGGTTTGTTAGAGGGTTAAGCTATTTACTGTTTGTTGTCACATACCGGGTTAAAGAGTGTTATAATACCATTTTAGGTTGGCAGATTGGTATGTTCCAACTACCTTTGACCTGAATTGTTATTGTCTAAGCTTGTTCCTCTTCTTGGGTCCCTTCCCTTGGACAATTTTGTACGTTCTTCATGGTTATGCACTGTTGATAGAGTTTTAAACATTAACGGTTAAATTGGGCACTGTCCATAAGCAGTGTCATCACCCCATGCGACACCCTCCGCGGCTAAAACTTCTCACCAAATTAGCCTTACATCTGATCCCAGACACCCTAATCTCAAGGGGGGAACCCCCCCCAGCCTGAAGTCTTGGGTCCCGAGGTCCCATCGGACCTTCCCACAGGGTTACCTACTTGTAATACCACACTGCGCTACTACACAGCGCAACTCATACCACTGCCTGCTATCACACCTCCCGCTATCCCCAGCAGGGGAAGTACCACCGTACTTTGGAACGAGCCAGACATCGGTCTGACCCATTCCACAGGCGGGGCAGATTGATCTGCCCCATGAAATCAAACCACCCTACCCGTTCCACCTCCCCCTCCCCCTACTTACCCTCACTCCCTATCCACGTAGCCGCCCCCTCACTCCTACACTACCCCTACCCGCCTACGCCCCACGATAGCAGCGGGTCCAGATCATATTGATTGACTACTCTGTATCCTCAAAACATACCCCTCTCGAAGTCACGCCTTCACTATGGCATACGCTTTCCTGGGGAAAACTCCTACCATTCTCTCCCATAATGTGAACGGTCTAAATGTGCCCGAAAAGAGGTCTAAACTATTGAGGGAACTTAAAAAAGCCTGACCCTCAGTTGTCTTCCTACAAGAAACTCATTTTAAAAGCAGACTTTCCTAGACTCACTGACAACACCTTTACCACAGTGTACCATGCCACCAACTCCCTGGCCAAAACTAAAGGAGTATCCATCCTCCTCCACAAAGATGCTCCCTTTGTGCTGAAGCAACAATTGGTAGACCCTGAGGGGCGATTCCTATTCCTCAAAGGCTCATGGGAAGGGTCCCCTATAACCTTTGCCAATGTATACTTCCCAAATACCTCCCATATATCTTTCTGCAACAAAATCATAGAGGATAGGGATGAGCTTCGTGTTCGAGTCGAACGTACGTTCGACTCGAACATTGGCTGTTCGGCCGTTCGGCGAATTCCGAACGTTTGGGCCGTTCGCGTCAAAATTCGAGTGGCGCGCGCGGACCACAATGCACTGCGGTGGCGCAGTGCATTGCTGGCTCATGATTGGCCAAGCATGCACTGTGACCCCGCATGCTTGGCCAATCGTAGCGCCAGCAGCGAGGAGAGCCATGATTGGCCACAGGCATCCTGCCTGTGGCCAATCATAGCTCAGGCTGTGTAGTGCACTCCCCACACTATATAAGGCCGCCTTTGAGGCGGCCTCGTGTAGTGTGTTAGCATCTGAAGCAGTGGGTGTTCTGTGTACCTTCAACACAGTACACACCGATCGTTTTTGGCTGATTTTCTATCTTGCTGCTGTGTAGTGGTTGTTGTCTGTGCCCTGACCGCAGTATACACCACTATATTCACCTCACCTATATAGCTAGTGATCTAGCTTTAACCACTTAACAACTGCCCATTGCCGATTAACGGCTTCAGGGCGGTTGTTTAACTCTGAGAGGCCGTTAATTAACGGCCTCCCAGAATTCTGCTCTCGCGCGCCCCCTGGGGCGCGCACTCGAGAGCATCCGTGACTGCTCGTCGCGGCCGTTTACCACGTGATCGCTCCGTCAAATGACGGAGTGATCACTTGTAAACAAACCGGTCGGTACAGCGGAGGGGAAAGAGATCGGTGTCAGCAGCGATGTGGGCTGCATCTGCAGTGCCCACATCGCTGCTCACCGAATTTAACCCCTCAATTCCCTGCCAATACTCTGCAATACCAGTGCATACTCTGCAGTACCCTGCCATTACTCTGCAGTACCCCGCCATTACTCTGCAGTACCCCGCCATTACTCTGCAGTGCAGTACCCTGCCATTACTCTGCAGTACCCTGCCATTACTCTGCAGTACCCCCCATTACTCTGCAGTACCCTGCCATTACTCTGCAGTACCCCCCATTACTCTGCAGTACCCGCCATTACTCTGCAATACCCCGCCATTACTCTGCAGTGCAGTACCCTGCCATTACTCTGCAGTACCCTGCCATTACTCTGCAGTACCCCTCAATACTCTGCAGTACCCGCCATTACTCTGCAGTACCCGCCATTACTCTGCAGTACCCCGCCATTACGCTGCAGTGCAGTACCCTGCCATTACTCTGCAGTACCCTGCCATTACTCTGCAGTACCCCCCATTACTCTGCAGTACCCCCCAATACTCTGCAGTACCCTGCTATTACTCTGTAGTACCCCGCCAATACCCCGCCAATACTCTGCAATACCCTGCCATAAATTGCCATACCCAGCCATACTCGGAGATACCCAGCCATACTCGGTGATACCCTGAAATACCCAGTCATAGACGCCCCCCACCCCTCACCGCCCTCCGGTGCTTCTACCAACTCGCCAGTATGATCAAAGCCAGAATCTTTTTTTTATTTTTTATTTCAGGCTTCCCAGCCTAGAGGTGAGATGTGGGGTCATATTGACCCCCAGATTTCACTGTAAAGAGGACCTGTCACCCCATATTCCTATTACAAGGGATGTTTACATTCCTTGTAATAGGAATAAAAGTGATCAAAAATATATTTTTGGGGAAAAAAATGTCAAACTAAAATAAATAAAGTAAAATGAACAATAAAAAAAAAAATTTTTTTTTTTAAAGCGCCCATGTCCCCATGTGCTCGCTTGCAGAAGCGAACGCATGTGTAAGCCCCGCCCACATATGAAAACGGTGTTCAAACCACACATGTGAGGTATCGCCGAGAACGTTAGAGCGAGAGCAATAATTCTAGTCCTAGACCTCCTCTGCAACTCAAAACATGTAACCAGTAAAAAAAATTTTAAGCGTCGCCTATGGGGATTTTTTAAGTAGCGACGTTTGGCGCCATTCCACGGGCATGTGCAATTTTGAAGAGTGACATGTTTGATATCTATTTACTCAGCATAACTTCATCTTTCACTTTATGCAAACATTGGGCTAACTTTACTGTTTTTTTTGTTTGTTTTTTAACCACTTAAGGACCGCCGTATTGCCAATATACGTGATCAGAATGGCACAGGCAGGCACAATCACGTAGATCTACGTGCCTGCCTTCCAGCGGGTGGGGGGTCCGATCGGACCCCCTCCCGCTGGATACGGCGGTCCGTTTCCCTCCAGCAGCGATCCGTGATGAGGGGATGGCCGTTGGTTTTCGGCCACCCCCTCTGGATCGCTCCTGGCCAATGACAAACTTCCTCCCACTGTGTATTGTTTACACAGGAAGGAGGAAGTGATGTCATTCTCCTCGGGGCGGTCTTTTTGACCGGACTACGAGGAGAAGACTAATAGTAAGTGTGCACCAACCAACACTACACTGACATGTAGGTACACACAGGCACACAAACCCCCCCCCCGATCGCCCCCCGATCCCCCCCCACCCCCCCTCCCCCCCCAGTCACAGTGTCACTGATTGCATTGATCATTTCTTTACTGATCACTGCATTCAGTGTCAGTTGTAAAAGTAAAAACTGTCAGGGCAGTTAGTGTTAGGTCCAGGGTAGCCCCCTATCGCCCCCCAATAAAGATTTAACCCCCTGATTGCCCCTAGAGTTAACCCTTTCACCCCCTTTTGCCAGTGTCACTAAGCGATCATTTTTCTGATCGCTGCAGTAGTGTCGCTACTGTCGCTAGGTAGCTAGTTATTTTTTTAGGTTCACCGCCAGGTTTTTATATCGCTAGGTACCCCGATATACTACCCAATAATGGTTTTAACATCCTGATTGCCCCTAGTTAACCCTTTCACCCCCTTTTGCCACTGTCACTAAGCGATCATTTTTCTGATCGCTGCATCAGTGTCGCTACTGTCGCTAGGTAGCTAGTTATTTTTTTAGGTTCACCGCCAGGTTTTTATAGCGCTAGGTACCCCGATATACTACCCAATAATGGTTTTAACATCCTGATTGCCCCTAGTTAACCCTTTCACCCCCTTTTGCCACTGTCACTAAGCGATCATTTTTCTGAAGGCTGCATTAGTGTTGCTACTGTCGCTAGGTAGCTAGTTATTTTTTTAGGTTCACCGCCAGGTTTTTATATCGCTAGGTACCCCGATATACTTCCCAATAATGGTTTTAACATCCTGATTGCCCCTAGTTAACCCTTTCACCCCCTTTTGCCACTGTCACTAAGCGATCATTTTTCTGATCGCTGCATCAGTGTCGCTACTGTCGCTAGGTAGCTAGTTATTTTTTTAGGTTCACCGCCAGGTTTTTATAGCGCTAGGTACCCCAATATACTACCCAATAATGGTTTTAACATCCTGATTGCCCCTAGTTAACCCTTTCACCCCCTTTTGCCAGTGTCACTAAGCGATCATTTTTCTGATCGCTGCATCAGTAACGCTACTGTCGCTAGGTAGCTAGTTATTTTTTTAGGTTCATCGCCAGGTTTTTATATCGCTAGGTACCCCGATATACTACCCAATAATGGTTTTAACATCCTGATTGCCCCTAGTTAACCCTTTCACCCCCTTTTGCCAGTGTCACTAAGCGATAATTTTTCTGATCGCTGCATCAGTGTCGCTACTGTCGCTAGGTAGCTAGTTATTTTTTTAGGTTCACCGCCAGGTTTTTATAGCGCTATAGCGATATACTACCCAATAATGATTTTAACCCCCTGATTGCCCCTAGTTAACCCTTTCACCAGCGATCACAGTATAAGTGTCACTGGTGACGCTGGTTAGCCAGTTAGTTATTTAGGTTCCCCGTCAGGTTTTTATATAGCGCCAGGGACCCCCATATACTACCTAATAAAAATTTGAACCCCCTGATTGCCCCTAGTTAACCCTATCACCACTGATCACCGTATAAGTGTTACGGGTGACTCTGGTTAGTTTGCTTTTTATAGCATCAGGGCACCCACCATTTATTACCCAATAAAGGTTTAACACCCTGATCACCCAGCGGGTGATATCAATTAGGTTTTAGGGTCAGGGTCTGCGTCGCCCCAGGCAGCGCTAGGTTAGTGCCAGTACCGCTAACACCCACGCGCAAAGCATACACCTCCCGTAGTGGTATAGAATCTGAACAGATCAATATCTGATCTGATCAGATCTATACTAGCGTCCCCAGCAGTTCAGGGTTCCAAAAAAACGCATTGTTAGCGGGATCAGCCCAGATACCTGCTAGCACCTGCGTTTTGCCCCTCTGCCCAGCCCACCCAAGTGCAGTATCGATCGATCACTGTCACTTACAAAACACTAAACACATAACTTAACTGCAGCGATCGCAGAGTCAGGCCTGATCCCTGCGATCGCTAACAGTTTTTTTGGTAGCATTTTATATTTAAATCCGGAAGGCAGTGCTTGGTTTTCGGGGTCCCGTACGTGGCTAGGCTCCCAAAAAGTCCCCCACATGTGGTATCCCCGTACTCGGGAGAAGCAGCAGAATTTATTTTGGGGTGTAATTTGACTTACGCCCATAGCATGTGTGAGCAATATATCATTTAGTGACAACTTTGTGCAAAAAAAAAAAAGTTTGTAATATTCCCGCAACTTTTGGCAAGATATAAAATATTCCATGGACTCAACATGCCTCTCAGTAAATAGCTTGGGGTGTCTACTTTCCAAAATGGGGTCATTTTGGGGGGTTTTGTGCTATTTTGGCATTTTATGGCCTTCGAAACTGTGATAGGTAGTGAGGAGTTAAATCAAAAATTTGCACCCTTAGAAATCCTGAAGGTGGTGATTGGTTTTCGGGGTGACGTGCGCGACTAGACTCCCAAAAAGTCCCACATGTGGTATCCCCATACTCGGGAGAAGTAGCGGAATATATTTTGGGGTGCAATTCCACATATAACCATGGCATGTGTGAGCAATATATCATTTAGTGACAACTTTTTTTTTTTTTTTTTGTCATTATTCAATCCCTTAGGACAAAAAAAATAAATATTCAATGGGCTCAACATACCCATCAGCAATTTCCTTGGGGTGTCTACTTTCCAAAATGGGGTCATTTGGGGGGGGTTTGTACTGCCCTGCCATTTTAGCACCTCAAGAAATGAGATAGGCAGTCATAAATTAAAAGCTGTGTAAATTCCAGAAAATGTACTCTAGTTTGTAGACGCTATAACTTTTGCCAAACCAAAAAATATACGTTTATTGACATTTTTTTTACTAAAGACATGTGGCTGAATAAATTTTGCCCTCAATGTATGACTAAAATGTAGTTTATTCAATTTTTCTTATAACAAAAAGAAGAAAATATCTTTTTTTTCCCAAAATTTTCGCTATTTTTCCATTTATATCGCAAAAAAAAAAAAAAACGCAGAGGCAATCAAATACCATCAAAAGAAAGCTCTATTTGTGGGAAGAAAAGGACGCAAATTTCGTTTGGGTGCAATATTGCATGACCGCGCAATTACCAGTTAAAGCAGCGCAGTGCGAAATTGGAAAAAGACCTCTGGTCCTTAAGGTGTTTATTGGTCCGGAGCTGAAGTGGTTAAGCACAAAACTGTTTTTTCCCCCCAAAAAACGCGTTTGAAAAATTGCTGTGCAAATACCGTGTGAGATAAAAATTTGCAACGACCACCATTGTATTCTCCAGGGTCTTTTGGTATGCATATGCTGTGTGTGTGAAATAACCTGATAATATGACAATTTTGTGGAAAAAAAAAAAAGGAAATAGGCCGTCAGTACTTCAGGTGTGATCAATTTTCAGATATTGGCACCATAGCTTGTGGACTCTATAACTTTCACAAAGACCAAATAATATCCACCAATTTGTACTTATTTTTACCAAAGATATGTAGTAGTATGAATTTTGGCCAAAATTTATGAAGAAAAAATTACTAATCTGCTAAATTTTATAACAGAAACGAAGAAAAATTCATTTTTTCGCAGAATTTTCGGTCTTTTTTCTTTTATAGCACAAAAAATAAAAAACTGAGAGGTGATTAAATACCACCAAAAGAAAGCTCTATTTGTGTGAAAAAAAGGACAAACATTTCCTATAGGTCCAGTGTTGCATGACTGAGTAATTGTCATTCAAAATGTGAGGGCACCGAAAGCTGAAAATTGGTCTGGTTATTAAGGGTGTTTAAGTGCCCAGTGGTCAAGTGGTTAATAATAGAGCTTGCAGTCAGTAGTGTTAGGAGATAGTGCGTGCTGTCTGCGTGCTCTGTACCCAGTACATACCGCTATAATATAGGGCAGGCCCCTACTTTCAAACATCCAACTTATAAACATCTCCTACTTGCAAACGCAAGGAGACAGCAGCAAGTGAGATGAAAAAAGATGGACGACAAAACAAATTATACAGGGGTGATAACCCTTCCCTATGTTTTCCAAAAAGCTTAAAAATAGTTTGTTTGACTGGAGCTACACTTTAAAAATGTACCGGTTGAAAATTACAAACAGATTCAACTTAACACAACAAACCTACACAGTCCCTGTCTTGTTTGCACCGCCTGTATACTGCTGTTCTGAGTATATAGGGCCTGGGGGCCACACGCATTTCCTTTTTTTAATATGGGTACGGGGTTCCCCTTAATATGCGTACAAGACCCAAATAGGCTGGTAATGGGCAGGGAGGGCTACCCATGCCATTTTTCTCAATGATTTTCAACCATATTGCAGGAACCAGATATAACATTAAAACCGCAAGCAGTTTTAAATGGTGTTATTTCCGTTTAATGTCATTTTGTGCAGGGACTGTTCCAAACACAGGAAACACGTGGCACTTCACAGGCATACTACAGACACCCCCCAGGCACCATATTTAAAGTAATATTTCACCTTTTTTTTCACTTTAATCGTCATTAAAATCAGTGCTCCCGCCAAAACGGCAGTTTTTAAAACTTTTTTTTGCAGTGACCCATGTCCCCTGAGGCAGGAGGCAGGTCCCCAAACCCTTTTTAGGACACTATCTTGCATATTAGCCGTTAAAATTAGCACTTTCCATTTCGAAAGTTTGAGTCCCATAGACTTCAATGGGGTTCGACCGTTCGTAACGAACGCGGGGGTCGTTCGCAAGTTCTGGTGCGAACCGAACCGGGGGGTGTTCGGCTCATCCCTAATAGAGGAACTCAAATGGTTTGCAGAAGGATGTATCCTCCTTGGAGGAGACTTTAATGTCCCCCTCGCATCCCTCAAAGATACTTCCACAGGACACACGCAAGTGCCGTATAGAACGCTCAAAAGAATAAAAGCCCTCCTGCAGTCACTAACACTAGTGGATACATGGAGATCCATGCACCCCACAGGCAGGGACTACTCCTTTTTCTCCGCACCACACAAAAAATACTCGAGAATAGATATGATATTCATATCGCAAAGGGACCTTAGCAACCTGCTCTCAGCGTAAATAGGCATTATAGCCCTCTCTGACCATGCACCTACGGCTGTTACACTACAGCTAAAAACGCCACGCAAGTCTGTATTTAACTGGAGACTGAACTCCAACCTCCTCACTGATCCAATTATAAAAGAGGACATCCAACACGCCATCAACACTTATTTCGCTCACAACATTGACACTGACACAACCCCTCTGAATAATTGGGAGGCACACAAATCTGTGATTAGAGGCAAACTTATTAAATGGGGTGCCCGGAAAAAGAGGGAAAGGGAAAATTAAAATAATAATCTCTCCCAGCAAATAGCAAACCTTGAATTGCAACACAAACAATCCCAATCACTCAAAGTAGAAAATCAATTAACACAACATAGGACCGCCCTAAGACTTCTGTTAGACATGAAACTTAAACGCTCCCTGTTTTTTAAGAAAAGCATTTTTTACGAACACGGTGACAAGAGTGGTAAACAACTGGCCAAAGCTCTAAAAGACGCCACGCTGGCGAACCATATCCACGCGCTGAAAGATAGGAAAGGCACTTTAAAACACAACCCGGAAGAAATAGCACATATATTCCATACCTACTATTCTGAACTGTATAAACTTCCAGCCCAACACAAACCACCTCACCTTACGCACACAAAACGGGATAACATACATGATTTCCTACGGAATAGCGGACTTCCATCACTGACAGTAGAGGATACAAACGCACTTGAGGACCCCATAACTGCCACTGAAATCTCAAACGCGATTGCAGACCTGAAAGCAGGGAAGAGCCCCGGACCCGACGGCTTCACGTCACAATATTATAAAACTTACACTAATGCCCTAATAAAGCCCCTCCGTTCAGCCTTTAATTTCTTGGCAAAGAACCAACACGACTCCCAATCTTTCCTCATGGCGCATATAGCAGTGATTCCCAAGCCCAACAAAGAACACACAGACTGCGCAAACTTCCGACCCATCTCACTCCTTAACATAGACCTCAAACTCCTAGCCAAAATCCTAGCCAATAGACTAAAACCCTTTTTAGCGAACATAATCGGCCCTAAGTGGGGTTCATGCCGGGGAGGGAGGCCCGTGACAACACCATTAAGGCCTTGAACTTGATACATTTTGCGTGCAAATCCGGCACCAAGGGCATGCTTCTCTCTACCGATGCCGAGAAGGCCTTTGATAGGGTTTCCTGGGATTACATGATGGCTACGTGCTCGCACATTGGCCTTGGAGGAAACATGTTGTCATGGATCTCAGCTCTCTATCGGAACCCCCAAGCCAAAATCAAAATTAACAATATTTTCTCTGAACCTATATTCATCCATAACGGTACACGCCAAGGGTGCCCCTTGTCACCCCTCCTCTTTATTCTAACCCTGGAGCCTCTAATTAGAACTATTAACCTAAAGACGGACATCCAGGGATTTACGTTAAGGGATAGAGAATATAAAATTGCTGCTTGCTTTTCCCCTGCTCCCTCCCCCCCCCCCCCCCCTTGCACCCCCCCCTCCCTACCCTCCCTATCAACTTATTCCTTCATTTGTTTATGTTTAGAAACGGATATTATCCAGTTCTGTTATACGCAAAGTTCTTTATATATATGTACATGTACCTCGGCACTTGTGTATTTTTGGAACTGTATTACCACTTTGTATTCCTGACTTGCACTGACCTTATAATAAAAAATATGTTCAACCTTAAAATTGCTGCTTATGCTGATGACCTCCTATTCTTTCTCACCAACCCCCACATCTCGATACCCAATCTACACAAAGTATTTCAAACCTTTGGGTATATATCCAACTTTAAAATAAACCAGTCCAAATCAGAAGCCCTGAATCTCACCCTACCACAGAACCTCCTCGAAAATCTACAAACCAACCACCCCTATAAATGGGAATGGGGCGCCCTTAAGTATTTGGGTATAAATTTATCCAGTGACATTGAAAAACTATATGATGCAAACTATAAACCCCTACTTGCCACGATCAAAAAGGACCTCCTCAAGTGGAATGCAAAAATGTTTTCCTGGTTTGGGAGGGCCGCCATATTAAAGATGACGGTACTCCCTAAACTTCTGTATGTATTTAACGCCCTACCAATTAAAATCCCAGAACTCTTCTTTAAAACATTAAACCAAATTCAGAGGCGATTCTTGTGGGCTGATAAGAAACCTAGAATCCAATTCCGACATTTAACACTGGCTAAAAGAGATGGGGGTATAGGATTGCCGGACTTCAAAAAGTACCACCAGGCTACTCATGTCACGAGAGTGATAGACTGGCATTGCCATGGCCTGAATAAGGACTGGGTCCAAATAGAAAACAATTTGGCAAAGCGCGGCACCCTCTACCTCCCATGGTCGCTTCATTTCAGACAGCCCAAACTTATAGATCACCCATTAATTGAAACTACAATACAGATCTGGCAAACACTGGTAAAGTCACAAAAAATCGCAACAAACCCAGGTCCCCTGACGCCACTCGCGAATAACCACAAATTCATCCCTGGCCTGCACCACAACCTACCACAAGACTTTCTAGTGCACACTTGTATATCAGGTACACAAGTTAAGTCATTCGAAACATTGACCGCGGAGGTGGGGGAACTGTTTCCTGGAAGTTGGTTTTGCATTCAACTAAAGGATTTCCTGGTAAACAACAAACACAAAAATCTATTTCGCCTCCCATTGACTCAGATTGAGAATATATGTCTACAGAGATCACCAATAACGAACACCACGTCTCTTGCATACTCAATGCTAACTCAAGCGTCACAAGCTGACAAAAATAAATTCAAAACAAAGTGGGAACGTGATCTCAAGACCAGCATATCTGAGGAGCAATGGAATAAGGCATGCGTGTTGGCACACAAGTGCTCCTTAAGCTCCAAATACCAGGAAATATCCTATAAAATTTTAGCTCAATGGTATATTACGCCACAAAAAAACAGGAGATGGTCTCCCTCCACCTCAGACATGTGCTGGAGATGTAAAACACACAAGGGTACCTTCCTGCACATATGGTGGGAGTGCCCGCTAATACAAACCTATTGGGATGCAATCAAATCCTGGGTAAAACACATAACAGAAACTCGCCTAGAATTGACTGCGGCCACATGCTTGATCAATCTGGTCCCCACCAATTTAAGCCGCTACAAAAAAATCATTGTCCAGACACTTATGGCCGCTAAAACACTGATACCAATTCACTGGAAAACAACCAAAACACTGAGCATTACAGACTGGTTAGACAGAGTACAATATATCTACAAGATGGAGGAGATCGTGGCTACCAAACATGAAAATAGCACAAACTTTATCAAAACATGGCAACCATGGCTGGCCTTCACACTCTCCCCTGAATTCCGTACGCTTAGAGATTAAACTCTTCAGCATCTTTTGACCCTCAACATGGTGGGAGCAAAGCTTAAACCGACATAGAACATTTCTAATTAACTGAGTTATGAATGATAGCAATGGGCTGATCACACCCCACACCCCCCCCCCTTGCCCCCTACCTCCCCCTCTCCCCCCCCCACACCCTCCACACCATACTCGCCTGTCCCCAAACATCATACGCTACTTAGCTTCTTCAATTGTGTACTTACTTCAACTTAGCCGCTAACCAAATTTGAACACAGTGGAGATGTATTTATATGTTTTATTGTTTACAGATTGACTGCAATGATATTTGTATTCAGACTTTGACTGTAAACCTGATCTTATTTTCAATAAAACCTTTGATTGAGAAAAAAATTAAAAATAAAAGTGATCTTCAAAAATGGGACAAAGAGATCTTTACGTGGTTTGGGAGAACCAATATTATTAAGAGGAATGTGATGCCAAGACTTTTATACATAATACATACCATACCGATTAAGATCCCTCTAAGCTTTTTTAAGGATCTTAGATCAAGATTTATGAAGTTCATCTGGGCTGGGAAACCAGCAAGAGTACGTCAAGATATCTTAGTACTCCCCAAAGGAAAAGGAGGGATAGGACTCCCAGACCCAATAAAATATCAGGAAGCTTCACATTTAGTTAGAGTAGTGGAATGGTGCAGGCTTAAAAACGAAAAATCGTGGATACAGACAGAACAAGCAGCGATAGATATCCCATTGATATCCCATTGGAAGGATTAGTCTGGATCCCAGATACAGAAATCTCAACAGGAGTGAGAAAACATCCAACAATAGGGGAGACATTACGGATAACGAAAAGAGTATTTCAGAGACGGCTCTCTAATTAGGCAAATTAGGCAGTCGCCTAAGGCCTCGCGCTCACAGGGGCCTCGTGACCGTCCAATTTGCCTGACAATGGGAGATGAGGAGAGCCCAGCATCGGAAAGGATTGCCTACGGATGGGCGGAACCAATCTAGAGCACCGGGACTGCACTGTCTGCTATACCAACACCCTCCCCTGCCGCATTCTCATCTCTTTTATGGGCTTGGGCAGCGCTGTACGGGGGGAGTACATTCCTGTAAGAAAAAGACCGGCACCGGTGATCACAGGGGAGGTGAGCAGTGTCCGCTCAGCCTGTCCTGTACAGGTCCTCTATGATTGCCTATGAGGATGCTGGAATCAGCTCACACACTGCCCGCTCTCTCCTCTGCACATCCTTCAGATAGGTGTGTTGGAGTGCTGACAGGTGGGCGCTGCATGCGGTGTGCTCAGCGGATGCCAAACAACTCACTGCTCGTCGTGCTCGGACCGGAGTCTAATTGGCTGCAGACTGCGGGGTTGACTGCTTTGTGAAGCCCCGCCCCCACGTGTGTTGTGGATTGTCACCAGCAATACAGAGGCTGCTCAGAGTGCCTAATGAGTTTGGGGATTGGGGTGAGTCCGATGACATGGACGATCAGTTTTTCTGCACACTGATACATGAATGCTCTGTTCATCACCTAGCAAACCACTCCTCTTCCATGTGACCCCCCTCTCCATCCCCATCCCTCTCTCTTCCCCCTTCATCCCCATCCCTCTCTCTCCCCCTCTTCATCCCCATCCCTCTCTCTTCCCCCTTCATCCCCATCCCTCTCTCTCCCCCCCTCTTCATCCCCATCCCTCTCTCCTCCCCTCTTCATCCCCATCCCTCTATCTCCCCCTCTTCAACCCCATCCCTCTCTCCCCCCTCTTCATCCCAATCCCTCTCTCTCCTCCCCTCTTCATCCCTATCCTTCTCTCTCCTCCCCTCTTCATCCCCATCCCTCTCTCCCCCCTCTTCATCCCCATCCCTCTCTCTCCTCCCCTCTTCATCCCTATCCCTCTCTCTCCTCCCCTCTTCATCCCCATCCCTCTCTCCCCCCTTCATCCACATCCTTCTCTCTCCTCCCCACTTAATCCCCATCCCTCTCTCCCCTCTCCTCTTCATCCCTATCCCTCTCTCTCCTCCCCTCTTCATCCCCATCCCTCTCTCCCCCTTCATCCACATCCTTCTCTCTCCTCCCCCCTTCATCCACATCCCTCTCTCTCCCCCCTCTTCATCCCCATCCCTCTCTCTCCGCCCTCTTCAACCCCATCCCTCTCTCTCCGCCCTCTTCAACCCCATCCCTCTCTCTCCACCCTCTTCACCCCCATCCTTCTCTCTCCTCCCCTCTTCACCCCCATCTTTCTCTCTCCTCCCCTCTTCACCCCATCCCTCTCTCTTCCCTCTTCATCCCCATCACTCTCTCTCCTCCCCTCTTCATCCCCATCCCTCTCCCCCCCTTCATCCACATCCTTCTCTCTCCTCCCATCTTCATCCCCATCCCTCTCTCTCCCCATCTTCATCCCTCTCCCTCCCCCTCTTCATCCCCATCCCTCTCTCCCCCCTTCATCCACATCCTTCTCTCTCCTCCCCCCTTCCTCCCCATCCTTCTCTCTCCCCCTCTTCATCCCCATCCCTCTCTCTCCCCCCTCTTCATCCCCATCCCTCTCTCTCCGCCCTCTTCAACCCCATCCTTCTCTCTCCTCCCCTCTTCACCCCCATCCTTCTCTCTCATCCCCTCTTCCTCCCCCATCTCTCTTCCCCTCCTCTCCCCTCTCTTCTCCCCCTCCTCTCTCCTCCCCCCTCGCCCCCCCTCCTCTCTTCTTCTTCCCCCCTCCTCTCTTCTTCCCCGCTCCCCCCTCCTCTCTTCCCCACTCCTCTCTTCCCTCCTCTCTCTCCCCTCTTCATCCCCATCCCTCTCTCTTCCCTCTTCATCCCCATCCCTCTCTCCCCCTTCATCCACATCCTTCTCTCTCCTCCCCTTCATCCCTCTCCCTCCCCCTCTTCATCCCTCTCCCTCTCTCTCCCCCCTCTTCATCCCCATTCTTCTCTCCCCCCTTCATCCCCATCCCTCCATCCCCCTCTTCATCCCCATCCCTCTCTCTCCCCCTCTTCATTTCCATCCCTCTCTCCCCCCTCTTCATCCCCATCCCTCTCTCTCTCCTCCCCTCCTTATCCCCCTCCCTCTCTCTATTACCCTCTTTACCCCCATCCCTCTCTCCCCCCTTCATCCACATCCTTCTTTCTTCTCCCCTCTTCATCCCCATCCCTCTCTCTCCTCCGTCTTCATCCCCATCCCTCTCTCTCCCCCCTCTTCATCCCCATCCCTCTCTCTCCCCCCTCTTCATCCCCATCCCTCTCTCTCCCCCCTCTTCATCCCCATCCCTCTCTCTCCGCCCTCTTCACCCCCATCCCTCTCTCTCCCCCCTCTTCACCCCCATCCCTCTCTCTCCCCCTCTTCACCCCCATCCCTCTCTCTCCCCCTCTTCACCCCCATCCCTCTCTCTCATCCCCTCTTCCTCCCCCATCTCTCTTCCCCTCCTCTCCCCTCTCTTCTCCCCCTCCTCTCTCCTCCCCCCTCGCCCCCCCCTCCTCTCTTCTTCTTCCCCCCTCCTCTCTTCTTCCCCGCTCCCCCCTCCTCTCTTCCCCACTCCTCTCTTCCCTCCTCTCTTCCCTCCTCTCTCTCCCCTCTCCTCCTCTTCCACCTCTCTCTCACTCTATATCTCACTCTCTTTCCAATCTCCCCCCTCTCTCTCCTCTCCTCCCCTCTCTCCTCTGACCCCCTCCTCCACGCTCTCCCCCCCTCTCTCTGTTCCCATCTCTCTCCCCCTCTATCCCCTCTCTTACCTCCTCTCTATCCCCCACTATCTCTCTCTCTCCACCTCTTGCTCCTCCCCCCCTTTCTTCTTCTCTTTCCTCTCTCTCCACTCCTCACTCATCCCTCTCTCCTCTCCTCCTTCTCCCTTTATTGGCAGGGAAGAGGGAGAGCAGGAGGTAGGCTAAGTTGCTGCACCATTGGCCTCTGGGTTGTACTTGCCCCCTGGACCAAAAGTTGCCCCCGTTTTCATTTTTCTCTACACTAGTTTGCCTTTTCCTGACACTGCAGTACAAAGAAATTCAGCAGGTGCTTTTCTGTATTCAGGTTCACTGACCGTAGTAAATGCATTGGCTGTGTCCACAGCAGGTATGGGGCATAGGTTTAGGAAAATAGATGATGGATCTTTGGCCTTTGTTAGGTATGTGAAATTTAGGCATAATGTAGAGCTGTCTAGTAAGTGCCGTTCACTATAAAGAGGGAGCTTGTGTTGCAGTGCATATCCTGGTGTGATATGATACAATGACATGCTGGAATCCTTGAGGACTGCCCATAGGTGAATTGCCATCAGTTCTTTGTACACTTTACAATGCAATGTATTAATTTTTATTGCTTGAATTATTTTTATTATTATGAGTGGGGCCTCATGTCTAAGTTTTGCCTAAGGCCTCACAAAGCCTAGAGCCGCCTCTGGAGTATTTAGAAAAACATCTATTTCAAGAATTCCCAGTCCGCTCCTTCCCATTTTGGGTACCCCGGCATTTTTACCGGGAATAACAGATCCAAAATCGGTAGGTAATCGGTTAATGACAAAAAAAGATATTGAAAAAGAAATGACACTAGAGTTAGATCTCTTCAGAATGAGGCAATTAGAAGCCTTTATTAGATCTAAATCAAAAATATATGTAGAAATAAGGGCATTGACTAAGTTTGAGGAGATCTGTTTGAAAGGAGACGAATTGAGACATTTGATGTCTTATTTTTATAGTATCTTAATAGAACAGGAGACTCCACAAGAATTGCCCTTTCTACAGGCTTGGGAAAGAGACTTAGGGACTACGTTTTCCCCAGAACAAAAGGATAAGATGTTGCTGTTTAATCAAAAGACCTCGATGGCAAGCAGATATCAAGAAGGGGGATATAAGATCCTTACTAGGTGGTATAGAACACCAAAAGTGTTACATCAAATTTATCCCCAGATATCAGAGACATGTTGGAGATGTTTGGGAGCGGAGGGAACATTATTACATATTTTTTGGGAATGTCCAAAAATAAAAGTGTTCTGGGAGATGGTAGTTGATACTATTGTAATGATAACAGGAATTGACCTGGGAGATAAACCGGCAACTTTTTTGTTGCTGGATATTCCAATGGCAATAGAAAGATTTAAAAATTCTTTGCTGAGACACTTATTGATAGCAGCAAGGGCATGTATTCCGGCGCTGTGGGAAAAGAGCAACCCTCCAGCTAGTGCACAGTGGTTTCAGAGAATTGCAGAAATCCAACAAATGGAAAATTTGACAATGACAATGAGAGATCAAGATGAGAAATATCAGAAGATTTGGGCTCCATATCTAAAATATAGAGAAAGTACGATGTATTGTACTGGCTCCCACTACAGCCGCTCTGTTCCGAGCATACAGGCTGCATGGGGGCGGAGTCAGAGCGTCAGTTGAGCTCCCGGCCCCGCCCCCTCTCAGCTGGCTAGCACAGGAATACAGCCTCCCGTGTCCTCTGTGCACTCTGCAAAACCTTCATCGGGACCACAATTCGCGGGAGCAGACAGTGCGGGCCCCCCTACAAACATTGGGCCCAGGGCAGGTGCCCCGTTTGCCCTGCGCTAAAGACGGCCCTGGCGATAACCACTGGGCACCCGCAATCGCTCGTGATAGAGTGAGAACCGGGATTTTGTAAACACACAAATCCCGGTTCTGTCAGGGTAGGGGAGAGAGATTGTATGCTCCTACTAAGTAGGAAAAACAATCTCTCTCCTCCTCTAGTCAGCCACATTCCCCCACAGTTAGAAACACACATAGGGAACATGTGTGCCAGTGACATTTATAGAGTAATCAGCGGCTATTTTTATCTCTGATCGCTATATAAATGTCACTGGTCCCAAAAAAGTGTGAAAAGTGTCCAATGTGTACCGCCACAATGTCACAGTCCTGATAAAAATCTCTGATCTCTGCCATTACTAGTAAAGAAAGAATAATAATTTAAAAAAATGCCATAAATCTATCCCCTATTTTGTAGACGCTATATCTTTTGTGCAAACCAATTAATATATGCTTATAGCGATTATTTTACCAAAAATATGTAGAAGAATACATATCAGCTTAAACTGATGAAGAAATTATTATTATTTTTTTTTTTTTGGGGGGGGGGGGGGATATTTATTATAGCAAAAAGTACAAAATAGTGTGTTTTTTTTTTTTTAATTGTCGCTTTTGTTTATAGCACAAAAAATAAAAACCACAGAGGTGATCAAATACCACCAAAAGACAGCTCTATTTGTGAGGAAAAAAGGACATTTTGTTTTGGTACAATGTCGCATGATAAAAATGTCAGTTAAAGCAACACAGTGCCGTATCACAAAAAATGGCCTGGTCAAGGAGGGGGCAAGTTCTTCCGGGGCTGAAGTGGTTAAACAACTAACGTTGATGTTGCGGACAATCCTGCGGCATGCCTGCTGCAACTCACGCGGCCCATTAAAAAAATACAAGCCCTCTCTTACAATTCCCTTGTGTTGGAGGTCTGTGCACCCGCCTTTGAAGTCTATTTGGAGGAACTTACGACTACCTTCCACAATTGGGAGGAGTCCTTCCGTGACACATGGAGACACTGGTGCCTATTTGCAGGAGCTCCCACAACAAGGCTGATTTAGGACTGTTGCAAGGCTCTGGGTAAGAGAATCAATTTTTCTGGTTCTGTTGGCACTCCAAGTTCTTGTCTTTTGTCCCCCTTCCCTTCTTTTTATGTATGTGTTTTACTGTCTTTGTGTTCATCCATTTTCCCACTCTTTTGCCCTTCTTGTTGCTCTCTTCCCTTCTATGTGTACACATTCAGCTCAGAAACCCTTCTCCTGTAGTTTTCTTGCTGTGCATATTTATCTGACAATATATGATAGACTGTGTCCTTTTATCTAGTTATATTGGCCTCCGGGGGATTCCATTGGACCCCAATACTCCTCATTCTTTATCCTACTGTTTTTCATTACTAAGTTAGGGTTCTTTACATAGGAAAGTTGCAGATACTTTCTATTACGCCCTCCCAGGTAAGAATATATTGCATGCCTTGGAACTGTTAAATAAAAATATGCTCTCACATACTGGTCACTGGAAGTTCAACATGGCACCTCATAGCAAAGAACCCTCTGAGCAGTGGCGGCCCGCCCATAGGGGGCGCCTGGGCGCCGCCCCCCCTCTCCCTAGGTGTAAAAAAAAAAAAAAGTAAAAAAAAGTTTAAAAAAAACGAAAAAAAAAAAAAACGGGCCCTTTAAGACATTTAAAAAAAAAAAAAAATGTCATTTAACAATTTAACATAGTGTACTGTGGCTCCGGTCACAGTGCACTATGAGAAGCGCCACGTCGATGCAATCACAAGATTGCATCCATGGCGCTTCATTTGCGGGTTAAAAACCCGCCTTGCGGCGCACTGCAGAACGCCGACTAGCTTCCGCCCGTAAAATCACTGTGATTCTACGGGCGGGAGCATTGTCAATCTTAGACAGGCAGTCACTTCCGGCTTTCGGCTGCTTCACGAAACCCGGAAGTGACGTAGGCAGCTCCGTTCCTTAGCCCGAGCGGAGCTGCCAGACAGTGAGAGGTGAGTCACCGCATAAAGGCTTTCTAGCCTCGACTTTGTGGAGAATGTTCGTGCATTTAGCAATGAATGCAAAAAGCTTTCACAGCCAGAAAGGTTTCCCCAGGCCAGGCGACTTTTGCCGTGGCCAATCAGAGAATGAGCTCTGAAGGGGGAACTCCACGCCAAATTTCTGAAAAAAAAATTGACGTGGGTTCCCCCTCCGAGAGCATACCAGGCCCTTAGGTCTGGTATGGATTCCAAGGGGAACCCCCTACGCCGAAAAAACGGCGTGGGGGTCCCCCCCAGATCCACACCAGACCCTTATCCGAGCACGCTACCCGGCCGGCCAGGAAAGGGGGTGGGGACGAGCGGGCGGCCCCCCCCCTCCTGAGCCGTACCAGGCCGCGTGCCCTCAACATGGGGGGGTGCCTTGGGGGAGGGGGGGGCGTGCGGCCCCCCCACCCCAAAGCACCTTGTCCCCATGTTGATGAGGACAAGGGCCTCTTCCCGACAACCCTGGCCATTGGTTGTCGGGGTCTGCGGGCGGGGGGCTTATCGGAATCCGGGAGCCCCCTTTAATAAGGGGGCCCCGGATACCGGCCCCCCACCCTATGTGAATGAGTATGGGGTACAATGTACCCCTACCCATTCACCTGTGAAAAAAAGTACAAAAAAAAAACACAACACAGGGTTAAAATATTTTATTGCACAGCTCCGGGGGTCTTCCGTCTTCGGGGGTCTTCTCGCCGGACTCCTCCGCTATCTTCTTGTAGCTCTTTTGCTAGCGGAGGAGTCCGGCTTTCTTCCTCGCCGCCGGCCTCTTCTCCCGACTTCGGGGGTCTTGTCCCCCTCTTCGGTTCTTCTGCCGGGCCACCGCGCCTTCTTATAGCTCTTTTAGAGGCGGTGGCCCGGTCTTCTGCTGCCGCCGCCGCCCGTTCTTCTTCTTCTTCTTCTCCTTCTTCTTCTCCAGGAGATGTTGCCTCGACGATCTCCCTGGCCGGAATGCCAGGGACGCGCTGCGCTGCTACTTATATAGGGACAATGGGGCGGTGTCACATGGGTTGATGTCACATGGGTTGGTCACATGGGTTGATGTCACAGTCGCCATGTGACATCAACCCATGTGACCAACCCATGTGACATCAACCCATGTGACACCGCCCCATTGTCCCTATATAAGTAGCAGCGCGTCCCTGGCATTCCGGCCAGGGAGATCGTCGAGGCAACATCTCCTGGAGAAGAAGAAGGAGAAGAAGAAGAAGAAGAACGGGCGGCGGCGGCAGCAGAAGACCGGGCCACCGCCTCTAAAAGAGCTATAAGAAGGCGCGGTGGCCCGGCAGAAGAACCGAAGAGGGGGACAAGACCCCCGAAGTCGGGAGAAGAGGCCGGCGGCGAGGAAGAAAGCCGGACTCCTCCGCTAGCAAAAGAGCTACAAGAAGATAGCGGAGGAGTCCGGCGAGAAGACCCCCGAAGACGGAAGACCCCCGGAGCTGTGCAATAAAATATTTTAACCCTGTGTTGTGTTTTTTTTTTGTACTTTTTTTCACAGGTGAATGGGTAGGGGTACATTGTACCCCATACTCATTCACATAGGGTGGGGGGCCGGTATCCGGGGCCCCCTTATTAAAGGGGGCTCCCGGATTCCGATAAGCCCCCCGCCCGCAGACCCCGACAACGGCCAGGGTTGTCGGGAAGAGGCCCTTGTCCTCATCAACATGGGGACAAGGTGCTTTGGGGTGGGGGGGCCGCACGCCCCCCCTCCCCCAAGGCACCCCCCCATGTTGAGGGCACGCGGCCTGGTACGGCTCAGGAGGGGGGGCCGCCCGCTCGTCCCCACCCCCTTTCCTGGCCGGCCGGGTAGCATGCTCGGATAAGGGTCTGGTGTGGATCTGGGGGGGACCCCCACGCCGTTTTTTCGGCGTAGGGGGTTCCCCTTGGAATCCATACCAGACCTAAGGGCCTGGTATGCTCTGGGAGGGGGAACCCACGTCAATTTTTTTCCGATTACATAAGGAGCGTGTTTTATGAGAAGTGGGAGGGGCCAAAATGGTGGGCGGGGTCATGATGGGCGGGGTCTGGCGCCCCCCCATCCAAAAACTTCACCAGCCGCCACTGCCTCTGAGGTGAGGATCTGAAAATAATAATTGTTGCTCTACATAAAGATGGCTTAGGCCCATGATGCTCAACTACACTGCTGAGTGCATTAGCATCATGGGAAATGTAGTTCCAAAACATCTGGGGTGCCAAGGTTCGCCATCACTGGCCTATGCTATAAGAAGATTGCAAAGACAGAGCTTCTTATCTTACACCCAAATCATAAGCCCGCAACCAAAACCTCCTGGTCTCCACCAACCGTCTTTGGGCAGACTATCTCCCCAAAGACCAAAGCGAAGAGTCTCGGGGTTATTTTAGACGCACAAATGTCAATGGATGTGCAAATAGGATCTGTAGTCAGTGGATCTCACCATCTGCTACGCATGCTTTGCAGACCCATCCCTTTTATCCCAAAGAATGACAAAGCAGTGGTAGTTGGAACAATCATTAATTCACGACTGGACTACGCAAACTCGCTTTACATAGGATTACCACAATATCAACTTGCGCGATTACAACTGATCCAAAACACTTCGGCAAGGCTGATAACAGGAAAAAAACCCTGGGAATCCATCTCTCCTTCGCTGAGGAGCTTACATTGGCTAACCGTAAAAAATCGGATCACGTTCAAGACACTTTGCCTCACCCACAAATGCGTGCATAGAGAAGCTCCGCAATACCTAATGGAGAAAATAAATCATTACACACCAAACTGCAGTCTTCGATCAGCCAACAAAAACCTCCTCCTCGTGCCCAAAGCCCGGTATAAATCCAAGGGGGATCGGAGATTCGCTGTCCAAGAGCCTCGGCTATGGAATGCTCTACCAATCAACATCCGCCTGGAAGAAAATCACCTGGCTTTTAGGAAAAAACTCAAGACCTTCCTCTTTTAGCAGATGATCAAAGCTCGCCACAGCGCCTAGAGGCAATTCAGTTCGCATTGTGCGCTATGCAAGTATTTCATTCATTCATTCATTCAAAGACCCTGAAACTGAGCTGCAGAACGGTGACCAAGACCATACAGCGGTATAACAGGACAGGTTCCACTCAGAACAGGCCTCGTCATTGTCGACCAAAGAAGTTGAATGCATGTGTTCAGCGTCATATCCAGAGGTTATCTTTGGGAAATAGAGGTATGAGTGCTGCCAGCATTGTTACAGAGGTTGACACGGCATCAAATTGGTCTGCATGACTGTCTTGCCAGAAGGAAGCCTCTTCTAAAGATGATGCACAAGAAAGCTTGAAAATGGCTGAAGACAAGCAGACTAAGGACATGGATTACTGGAACCATGTCCTGTGGTCTGAAAAGACCAAGATAAACTTTTTTTTATAATTTAAAGGTGCTTTATTGTTGTCAAACAGAGTAAATACAGTATACCAATTGACATAGTACATAACACATCATGCCAAGAAAACACTTCAAGTAAGGGAATAGAGGTAATGGAAACATTGCAGACAGTGAATTGTCAATTGTCCATAGTATAGAGTAGAGAGAGCAAGGCTTCTAGCAGGCAAATTTCAGACATATACAATTAGTAACAATGATGAAAGAAAATTACCCATGGAAAATTAACTAGAGGTATTTCCATTGACAACCCCTATTGATGTAAGTAATCCTATAAATAGGCAGGGCCGCATCTATCTGTGCCTCCCAAGAAGAAAGGGTGGGGGGAGAGGGCAATATGCACTTCAGGAGATTCTTCTTCTTTGCATAAAATAAGAGATAGGATAATAGCAATTTAGAATGATAAAAACGCTGAGCATCATCATAAACCCCCAGCAGTGCCAGTTCCGGTAGGGCCAGAAGTGACAATTATAACCTTGAGTTTATCTCGCTGAATATGGCTGACCAATAGGTCAAGATAATTGGACATTCCCAGAACATATGAAAAAATGTACTCACGTGTGTTTTACATCTGGTGCATAAGGGATCTTCTGGGGCGTATAATAGATTCTATGTAGGAATTTCACCTGGATGAGCTTGTCATTGGAAGAAATAACCAATTTGGGGCCGAGCTCAAGGCAGTCCTCCCAATCCTCCTTGTCTAGTGAAAAGAATGTCCCCGTGCCACATTTCCCACAGTCTTTCTATCTTGGGGGAGTCGGTGCCCAAGAGGGCCCCATATAGCATGGAAAGGGGTTTACAGAGACCTCCCGGTGCCAAAAGTTGTTCAATGGGGCCAGCCTGGAGGAACAGCAACTGGGTAAACTGGGCCCTAGCAGCGTGGCATAGTTGTAAGTACCTAAATCGCATCCAGTAGGGTAGTTTGTACTTAGTTAGCATGTCCAGAAGTGACATTAACACTGAAGCATAATATGGCTCAAGGTTGTAATACCGTATCTAGCCCATACGTGGGGATCAGGAATGGTACAAAACTGTGGTAATGCGGGGTTCCCCCATAGTGGTTGCTCCAGTGACCATTGGTCAGGCCCTATAGATAAGCGCCTAGCAGTTACCCACACTTGCCACTTCACCCGCGTAGGCTCTGGGACCATAGCATATGCTTGTGTATATGAAATTACGGAGGTTAGATAGCGAGCCCAAACTGACCGCCTCCAAACAGGTTGCAGCATTCAATTTGGAACCCGTGAAACACCAGTCCACCATCACCAGTATGGCAGCCCAGTATTATACTTGAAAATTAGGAAGGGCCAATCCACCTAACTGAGCAGGAAGCCACAGGGTGGAGCGTGCCAACCTGCTGACTGCTCCACTCCAGATGAAAGAGCCCACACATCTATCAATCTCCTTAACAAAAACGAGCTAGGAACCGATACTGGACAGTTCCTAAACAAATAATTAAATTTATGAGGCATCACCATTTTTAAGAATGAATGAATGAAATACTTGTATAGCGCACAATGCGAACTGAATCGCCTCTAGGCGTGGTGGCGAGCTTTGATCATCTGCTAAAAGAGGAAGGTCTTGAGTTTTTTCCTAAAAGCCAGGTGATTTTCTTCCAGGCGGATGTTGATTGGTAGAGCATTCCATAGCCGAGGCCCTTGGACAGCGAATCTCCGATCCCCCTTGGATTTATACCGGGCTTTGGGCACGAGGAGGAGGTTTTTGTTGGCTGATCGAAGACTGCAGTTTGGTGTGTAATGATTTATTTTCTCCATTAGGTATTGCGGAGCTTCTCTATGCACGCATTTGTGGGTGAGGCAAAGGGTCTTGAACGTGATCCGATTTTTTACGGTTAGCCAATGTAAGCTCCTCAGCGAAGGAGAGATGGATTCCCAGGGTTTTTTTCCTGTTATCAGCCTTGCCGCCGTGTTTTAGATCAGTTGTAATCGTGCAAGTTGATATTGTGGTAATCCTATGTAAAGCGAGTTTGCGTAGTCCAGTCGTGAATTAATGATTGTTCCAACTACCACTGCTTTGTCATTCTTTGGGATAAAAGGGATGAGTCTGCGAAGCATGCGTAGCAGATGGTGAGATCCACTGACTACAGATCCTATTTGCGCATCCATTGACATTTGTGCATCTAAAATAACCCCGAGACTCTTCGCTTTGGTCTTTGGGGAGATAGTCTGCCCAAAGACGGTTGGTGGAGACCAGGAGGTTTTGGTTGCAGGCTTATGATTCGGGTGTAAGATAAGAAGCTCTGTCTTTGATTTGTTCAGCTGGAGGGAGTTAGTGGTCATCCAGTCCTCTATTGATTTGAGGCAGTTTTCAAGATGTTGTTGGTGATCTTTTTTTCCATTGATCCAGAAATAAAGTTGCGTGTCGTCAGCGTAAGAGTGGAAGCAGAGATCTGAGCATCTGATGATTTGGAGAAGTGGGCGAATGTAAATGTTGAAGAGAACGGGTGATAAAGGAGAGCCTTGAGGGACTCCGCAGGTGACTGCCCGAGTTTCGGAGAGGAATTTTCCTAGTTTCACTGTCGATATGACCCAGTAGGTTGAGGGGTAGGCTCTCCCATACGGTACACTTTGCTTGTAGAGTAGCTAATAGAGGGAGAGGATTTTTTCAAGATAGCTAGAGGGATGTTTGGTCACTTGAATCCCAAATATCGGAATTCCTCAACCCAGCGCAGAGGGGAGGAGGCGACCCGTTGGACTGCTCCTTCATCGATGGGAAATAAAATCGATTTAGCTCAATTTATCTTGATGCTCGAGAAACCACCAAAATTATCAAAGATTCACAAAGCGGCTAAGAGTGAGGAGCCCGCATGGTTTAAGTACAGTAAAGTGTTGTCAGCGTACAGGGACAGCTGGTCCTCCAGCTTACCCAGTCGCAGGCCCAAGACATCCAGGGCATCCCTGATCAAAATGGCCAGGGGCTCCAGAGCCAAGGCGAACAGACTGGGGGTGAGCCGGCAGCCCTGCCGCATACCACGGAAGAGACTAAATGGTTCAGATTAGAGGTCGACCGATATATCGGCCAATATTTGGCGTTTTTTAATTAATCGGCATCGGCCGATGATATATTCAGCGCGACTTGCAAATGACTTCAGTGATAGAAGTCAGTGCAAGTTGCCTGGAGACTTGAGTGAAGCAACTTGTCTCCTCTCTGGGCTGTCTGCCAATAAAAGATCAAAAAGATACAATGTTTACACTTGAATGAATGAACTCAACTCAGTGTGTAGAGTTCTCAGTTTAACCATTTAAAGACTAAATCTTTTTTGACACGATGCTTACAAATAAAAATCCTGTATTTTCTGCTAGAAATTCACTTAGAACCCCCAAAACTTATATATATATTTTTAGCAGAGATCCTAGGGAATAAAATAGCGGTTGTTGCAATATTTTATGTCACACGGTATTTGCGCAGCGGTCTTTCAAACTCAATTTTTTGGGGAAAAAATACACAGATAAAAAAAAACAAAAAAAAACAAACAGTAAAGTTAGCCCATTTTTTTCATCCAAAAGTTTTGATTACCTGTTTTTGTGTAATATCTAAAAAAAATATATATATTTCATTCTAAATTATACATACAAGTGAACTGTTTGGATGTTTTTTGATTTGTTTAATAAATGTAAGAAATTTTCTATATCACTTAAGACTGCTTTCACACTGGAGCGAGCAGGCGTTGACGGTAAAACGCTGCCAGTTTTAGCGGTGCTTTACCATCATTTTAGCGGGGCACTTATAATCCAGCTAGCGGCCCAGGAAGGGGTTAAATGTGCCCGTGAAGCGCCGCTGCCAAATCGCATTGCAGGTGCTTCGGCAGCGGTGCCCATTCATTTTAATGGGCAGGAGTGGTGGAGGAGCGGTATACACCACTCGAAAGATGCTGCTTGCAGGACTTTTTTTTTAACGTCCTGCCAGCACATCTCCTCAGTGTGAAAGCACTCGGGGCTTCCACACAGACTGCAGGGGAGCCGTTTTGCAGGCACTTTACAGGCGCTATTTTAAAGCGCCTGAAAAACGCCCCAGTGGGAAAGGTGTCTGTTAGATTTTATGAGATGAAGGGGAAAAAATAAATAAATAATCGGCCTAACATATCGGCCCAAAAAAATCGGCATCATATATCGGCCATCGGCCGTGGCGATTTCTAAATATCGGTATCGGCATCGGCCAGAGAAAAACCCATATCGGTCGACCTCTAGTTCAGATAGCCAATTGTTCATTCTGACCCTCGCCCTGGAAACATTATAGAGCAGCCTGATCCCGACCAAGATAAACGTATTTGGTTCAGATGGTGTCAAGCATGTTTGGCAGCAAACAGGTGAGGAGTACAAAGGCAAGTGTGTCTTGCCTACAGTCAAGCATGGTGGTCGGAGTGTCATGTCTGGGGCTGCATTAATGCTGCTGGCACTGGGGAGCTACAGTTCATTGAGGGAACCCTGAATGCCAACATGTACTGTGATATACTGAAGCAGAGCATGATCCCCTTTGGGAACTGGGTCGCAGGGCAGTATTCCATAGTTACAGAGACAGAGTCCTATACCTATACCCGCAGTTGATCAAGAGGAAGGCAACATGATAAAGACCTCAAACACACCTCCAAGATGACCACTGCCTTGCTAAGAAGCCGAGGGTAAAGGTGTATGTCTCCAGACCTAAACCCTATTGAGCATCTGTGGGGCATCCTCAAATGAAAGGTGGAGGAGTGCAACATCCACCAGCTCTGTGATGTCGTCATGGAGGAGTGGAAGAGGGCTCCAGTGGCAACCTGTGCAGCTCTGGTGAACTCCATGCTCAAGAGGGTTAAGGCAGTGCTGGAAAATAATGGTGGTGTATTCATTTTTGTTGCCAGAAGTTTAGACATTAATGGCTGTGTGTTGAGTTATTTTGAGGGGACAGCAAATTTACACTGTTATATAAGCTGTACACTCACTACTTTACATTGTAGCAAAGTGTAATTTCTTTAGTGTTATCACATAAAAATATATAATAAAATATTTACAAAAATGTTAGGGGTGTACTCACTTTTGTGAGATGCTGTATGTCTCAATGTACTAGGCTTTGTCACATTCATATACAAGGATGTACGTGGTGGAAAGTCACTAGACGTGTGCTTTTGTAGCAGCTCCCTATGTGCTTATATTCTAAATAGGGTGTTGTTTTTTTATCTCCCCCATAGTTCAGACTTAAGCCTCGTACACACGATCAAATTTTCGGCAGACAAAACCTCAGATTTTTGTCTGAAGGGTGTTGGCCAGGAACTTGTCTTGCATACAAACGGCAAGGTATTGTTGGCCAACAAACATAAATGTAGTGCTGTACTAGACGTACTATGAGCCGAGAAAGAGGAAGTTAATTGTCGTGCGCCACCCTTTGGGTTCCTTCTCCTAATTTTGTGTTAGTAGAAGTTTGGTGAGTGTTGATTAGCGCTTTTCATTTCAGTTAGTTTCTGAACGGCCATTCGTCAACCAGCCATAAATCAGAGGAGATAACGTATTATTTATTATTGGCCTTGGAGTTATTGCTTTGACCCAAGTCCAGTCCAGGAACAGGAGGAAGAGGATTTCTTGGACCAAAAATTGGTTGCTTTATTAATCAGGACCAATTATGTCATATGCCTTTTCTGCGAGAGCTCCAGGAGAATAATCAGTATGATTTTCGGATTTGCAAAACTACAAGTCCCATCATGCCTCTGCCTGTCGGAGTCATGCTTGTAACTGTCAGCCTTGCAATGCCTCATGGGACTTGTAGTTTTACAACTGCTGGAGGACCACCAGTTTGAGACCCCTGCTGTAGAGGCATTCATCTGTTCTTAGTTGACCAGGGCCTCACTAGAGCTGGTTCTTTTATTACCGATATAGATTTTTTGGAATCAGTCCTGTGCAACTTTGAGCTCATATTTCCTGATATGGGTTAGAGTTTTCCCTGCAGCTAAGTCCCCTACCTTGGTTTTTCTCTCTATTGAGAATTTAACCACTTCCCGCTGGGAGGGCGTACATGGACGTCCTCCCGTTTCAGTGGTTATACTGGGCTGATGCCTGCACCTACAGGCATCAACCCGGTATCGTTCTCTTCAACCAGCGATTCCCTGCACCGTAAGAACAATCATAGCAGCAGTTCAGCCTCTTGATTGTTCTTGCAGGCAGCGGGAGGGGACGTCTACCGGCTCGCCAAAGGAATCCACCATTCTTATGTTCGGTTTAAACTTCAGCAAGTTGTCTTCACCACACCTAGATGCCTAAATGCATGGAGTTTCTATTATGTGATTGGCTGATTAGCAATTTGTGTTACCAAGCAATTAAACAGGTGTACCTAATAAAGTGGCCTTTAATTGTAAACTTTATTTGGGTACAGTGTTCCATGACCACAAAATTACCAGTTAAAGTAGCAAAAAATGTCCCAGTCATTGAGGGGGTGAAACCTTCCAGAGCACAAGTGGTTAAGGATGCCTATATCCTCAAGGGCTAAATCTGTACATCTAGACACTTGAGAAAAGGCTACATCTAATCTTGGCTTTTTGTTCCATACCAGAGCGTCATCCTCTTCAAAAGGGAATCTTCTCTTAAAGGATTTGGGTGGGAAAAAAAACAGACCTGGAAAAACTATTAATTTCGTCTAGACCTTGGGACATTCGATCATGTAATGACGATTTAACTTTCTCCTCCTGGATCTCAAAAAGTAGTGGAAATGGCTTTTAAGAGATCATCTACTTCTTCCAAAGACATCATCTGGATGATCTTCTAGCATGCTCCTCCTCATCAGAGCCTTTCTGTTAGCCCTTGTACACATGGCCAGACATACCGACAACAAAATTCGGCGGATAAATTCCGACAGATTTAGTCCGGAAGTGGTACGGAAGTGGTGTTGCATACACACGGTCAGACAAAGTTGTCAGAATTTTCGGTTGCTAAGAACGCGATGACGTAAAACCACGTACGACAGGACTAGAAAAGGGAAGTTCAGCACCACGTCTGGCACCCTTTGGGCTCCTTCTGCTGATCTCGTGTTTATCGTGTGTTAGTAGAAGTTTGGTAAGAGACGATTCGTGCTTTTCAGATTTGTGCTTCAGATCGTTACTGCTCTACAGTTTGTGCTTGTCGGTGCATATCTGCTTATCAGTGCGTGTAGTCAGTTAGCATTTGTTGGTCATTGTGGACTATATCTTGGTATAGTACGCTTTGATTTTCAGTGCTTATTGTCCGCTTGTTTCTGGTTTTTAGTTTGTTCGTTCAGGCCTTGCTGTTTATCGGTGCCTTCTGTTGTTCTTTCTGACCAGCCGACCATTTAAAGCCATGTTTCGTGTACGTACTCGTAGAGTTCATGCTGTGCAGGGGCTTGGTGTTGGGCTTTTAGCTTTGACACAAGCCCGGTCCATGAACAGGGCAAGGAGGAGTTCGTGAACCAAGAATTGGTTGCTCCAGCATGACCAGTTCTCACACATGCCTTTGCTTCGTGAGATCCGGGAGAATAATCCTGATGATTTCAGGAATTATCTCCGGATGACGGACCCTGTTTTTCACTGTCTGCTGGCTTTTCTGTCCCCTTATATCAGCAGGCAGGATACCTGCATACAGCAAGCCATCGCACCGGAGCAGAGGCTCACCGCCACGTTGCGCTACTTGGCGACAGGGAGAAGTCTTCAGGACCTCGAGTTCTCGACAGGCATCTCCCCCCAGGCTCTGGGAATCATTATTCCGGAGACCTGTTCTGCCATCATACAGGTCCTGCAAAAGGACTATATTAAGGTACGTTTTCTCCTTTAACATCACATTCTATGTATTTAATGTTTGCTAATGTATTAGATTTCTTTCCTCATTCCCTAATTACCATGATTGCAATATGATGTAATTGATATGCTGTGCCCCTTTGTCCTCATGCATGCTGGAAGCTTTTCAAGTTCCTTTTTTGTCCTTCATTCATATTTTTATTATTTCCGATGATGCTCGTCTGGCCTGCCTATATATAAGTTTTCCAGCTCATTTCTCCTTTGCCTTCACGTCTGGTCACATCTCTAGGAACCATCTCCTGCTGTTGTTTCAAGACTGGCTTGCTAACATCCCTCCTGGCTTCCATCCTGCTTGCAGTTGCTCTCCGTGGTTCCCTGACGTCTGGACTGGCTGACTACCCGATCTGGCTACTGGACTCTGGCTTGCTTGACTATGCTTTTTCCTATTTATCTATTTATTTTTATTAATAAACAAGTGTGATCAGATTGTACTTCTGTCTCTGTCTGTTTCATGGTTCATGACACCCATACACCTATAGCCTAGTCACTTAGCAATGTATTTTGTCAGCTCCATGGTATTGCTTTCCCCTAAACACCCCCTAAAATTAGTACATTATGTGTGTGCTTAAATTCATGCAGAGTGCCAGAGTTTTTTTTTTAGTGGGCCAAACTCATTAGAACCCCCCCTCCCCCTAACTGATAGGTCAGCTGATAGCAATCCTCTATCTGCTGACTTTGCCAAACCCAATACACACTATACCTACCTTTTTTCTGGTCCGATTTATGGATGAATTCACCAAAGCATATAGTGAAAGGGCCTGTCTCAATACTTTCAAATGCTACTGTTTAAAGATTTTTTTTCTCCTATTATTATCTTGATAGGTAATAGCAGAATGTCAAAATGTGCTTCCATTTGTTCCTTTTTTTGTATTATGACACTTCTTACCTGTCCGGTGGGCTGCCAATAATGTAAGTAAGGAGGGGCTGGCCAAATTATCATACATTATTTGTGCATTCAGCTCTCAATGATGTGGCGAGGGTTACCTGTCCAAAACACCCCCCCTAATTTTTTGCAATGGGCCATCAGATGGGGAGGGGGGGTGAGGAATCTGATAAGGGGACCTTATACTTTAGGCTTTAAATATTCATTTCCAAAAATGTTATACTGATCTTGGCCAAACATGTTTGTATCTAATCTACTTGCAAAGTTGATGTGCAAAATGACAATTTTTTTTTCTTGTTTGACTCCACAGTTTCCTTCAACGCCACAGGAATGGCAGACTGTGGCCTCCCACTTTGCCAGCCGTTGGGACTTTCCCAATTGTGGAGGTGCAATTGATGGGAAACACGTCTGCATCGTCCCACCCCCCAACTCAGGGTCCTACTATTATAATTACAATGGGGTATAATATTATTGTGATGTTGGTGGTGTCAGCGCAATATGACTTCCTGTATGTGGACGTGGGGAAAAATGGCCACATGTCAGATGGTGGAATGTTCGCGCGGACGGAGTTCTACCAGTGTCTCCAGAGTGGCAGTCTGGGCTTGCCACCTCCAGAGAATGTCGAAGGATTCCCCTTTGTTTTCGTTGCGGATGAGGCGTTTGCTCAGGCAAATCATCTGATGCGGCCTTTCCCGATGAGGACCCTCACTGAGGATCAGAGGATCTATAATGTGTAGCTGGCCAGAGCCAGAAGAGTAATGGAGAACACTTTCGGGATAATGGCCAGCCGGTTCCGCCTATTTTTGACTCCAATACACATGGCGGAATATAAACTAAATCATATTGTGCTTGCCTGCTGCGTTCTGCACAATTTTTTGAAAAAACATTCAGTAAACTATGTGGCCTCAGTTGGGCCTGATGCAGACTTGTCAACATCACGGCCCTTGAAGCTGCTCGCCCTGGCTTGCCCCCCCAAAGCGTCCGTGAGGTCAGATCCAGATATGTGGAGTACTTTGTGGGTGGGGGGGCGATTGATATGCCAGAAAATGTCTGAGAGGCATTTTTTAAATACATTTTTCTTTGAAACTTCAATAATCTTTGTTTTCATTTACTGCTTGGCTTTGTTTTAGATGTCTCCTTGGTTTGATTTGTTTTTTTTTTTGGGCCTTTTTCTACAACAGTACAAACCCAATTTCAGAGCGAGATGAGGTGACAGTCTCTTCTTCAGATAATCTTATTATGTCATGGGTCTGCTACACAAACACCTTATTTTTGTTGATAATGTATGTAGTGCATTACTGACAAAAATATTACTCATTTTCAACACCATGGCAGAAATATGTGGGGTCATAAAAATGGCGTGATTAGGGAAATGTAAACATCACTGTGGGTGTTATTTACTAAAGGCAAATCCACTATGCACTACAAGTGCACTGCAAAAGTGCACCTGAAACTGCATTTGGAGTGCAAAGTAGATTTACCTTTAGTAAATAACACCCGTTGTCATAGAAAACAACAACTTTACTACAAATACTGCATTTGCGCATTGAAAAACTAAGCCACACATTGTTGATAATTTAACTTTTTACTCAAAGCACATTCACATGTGCGTTTAGAAAAGGGTTTTACAACAAACCAACATATTTGGTGTATGTAAAACATTTTTTTGGGTAACATTTTTATAACTTGCAGTTTTTTGTGTAAACAGGCATGTATCAAAACATAACATACAGAACACAGGAACTTACAAAGTTCAACTTTGAAAAGTAAAGACAATATCAGACATGAGTATGTACAAACTGTGCTGATATTGCCTTCATCAGATGGGGTGTCACCCCTGGAAAAGCCAAATTTGGAAGATGCACACAAATTGAGAATCAAAAAGTGGCCAGTTTCCTCCTGTTCC
This sequence comes from Lithobates pipiens, assembly GCF_037356315.1. Lineage (NCBI taxonomy): Eukaryota > Metazoa > Chordata > Amphibia > Anura > Ranidae > Lithobates > Lithobates pipiens. The sequence continues at coordinate 191,066,505 of NW_027507718.1, read as the reverse complement.
CATGCCTAATGTCAACATGTGCTATCTACCATCATGGGGTATCAATGTACGTGTTTTGGGGGTGCAACCCCCTTATCTCAGCCACTTTAGTAGCAAGGAAGGGGTTTCACCCACAAAACGCATACATTGATCCCCCATGATGGGAGAGAGCACACGTTGACACACTGTGTGCATCTTCCAAATTTGTCTTTTCTAAAAATATAAAAGTGTTAATATTTTGTGTTAAAGTGTTAATTTAAAATGGATGCTAGCTAGTTTGGGGTGTTTCAGACTCTCCCTAAAACATCAATGATGTTCTTAATTTTTTGTTGAACATCATTGATGTTTTTTCTGGATATTCTCTAAATCACGATTGCACCCCATTATCTCCCCAATGAGGATCTGGGCACTTTCACTGGTAAATGCGATTCTTCTTCCACAACATCCACCTCACCTATAAAGAAACCAAAAAAACACACCATGTATTATAAATATGCAGGCATACATTGATTAGCTTACCTGAAGCTGTGGTCTCTGACACTCACCTGTTGTGGTGACAATTTCGCCAATATCTACAATCTCTCCTTCCTCCTCCTCCTTTGCTTGTGCTTTTAGTATTTCCCCTTCTTTGGGAGGTGTGGGGTCCCTGGTGTCCTCAGACGTCCCGAGTCTTCTCTCCCCTATGAGAATGCAAAAAAGGAATACTTAGCACACAGATATTTGAGGGCAGAAATAGGAATGTGAAACATTGCTTGGAAGTGTCGTACAATTGTGTTTTTTGGCAGAGTTCAAAGGTGAAAACATTATTTTTGACACTTTCTAAAGCTGGAATACTTACCTGTTGTGTGAACAAATGTAGTCAAGTGCAAGTTGGCAAAACATCGTTGAGTGGGCTAATGAACGATGTTTATTATGAACGATTGAACCCATGAACATGAAAGTGGTTATTTTAAACTGTACAACATTAAATCAAAGCACATGGAGCAGTATGCAAAAAATAATAATAATATGAACCCACAACTACTTACTTTTTTGACGTGCTCCCTCAGTTTCAGGTCTGACCAGCTATGTTGATCCTTGGATCGTCGTATCCCAAAATTCTTCTGAAGACTCTTCACAACTTTAGTCATGATCTTGGCCTTTCTGACGTTTGGGTAAGGTCCATACTTCCCATCATAGTCGTTCCTCTTCAATATGTCCACCATCTCCAACATCTCTCCAAAAGACATATTTGAGGCCTTAAATCTTCTCCTCCGGGATCGGGACGTTTCAGGCTCCGGGCTTTCCTCGTTAGTGGAATTATTAGTGCGCACCTGCTGTGTCTGTGCCATGTGCTCGCCCCACTGCGCCGAAAGAGAAGGGGCAGGGGATAGTCTAGAAAGAACGTCAGGGGTGGGCGGAGTTTCACGCATGCACACTGTATATAAAACGCAACACGCGTGTGTTGTATGTACAATCTGTGAGCAGAGTGAGGCGCTGACACACCAATCATTCAAACGAAGGTACAATTTTGACTTGGTACATCACTAGCCTATACTGCTTCTATATAGGCTTATGTTGGGACAAGATTAGGAGAGTTTAGCCTGACATTATTAGGGTTTGTCTTGTGTTGTGTCTTGCAGACAAGATGGATCCCTTCAAGGAAACACATTTTATGGAGCTATGTATTGATATGCTCAGGGAGCTGCCCTGCATGTGGCAGATAAACAACCCCTTTTATAAGGAACTAAGAAAGAGTAAGGCAGCGCTGGAGAAACTGCTTGGTTTGGTGAAGATCATAGTCCCCACAACAGACATGACAAGACATGTGAAGGCCAAAGTTGGTGCCCTGAGGATTACATATCTGAGGGAGCACAAGAAGTTCCAGGATTCCCTGAGATCAGGAGATCCAGATGCCATTTATGTCCCCGGGATGGTGTACTACGAGAGGCTGCATTTTCTGGCATACCAGGGGGAACCCAGGCCACCACTCTACTGTCTTCCTTCAAGGCTTCCTTGACCCCCAGCTGAGGCTTCCAATGTCCAACCTGGGCCTTCCAGGCTGCAACATGTGGAGGGGCCCAGGGAGACAGGTATAGCATTGTTCAACATATTTCTTGTCATACATTTAATGATGTTAACTAGATGTTATTATTGATCAGTAAGTTGTGATTTAACAAATGGGATAAGAATGAAAAATGCTGGACACAGAATGATAGTCTGTTCTATTTGGTAACATTCAATTTGTAACAGTCATGAGCACATAATTGTGTGATTGATGACCAAAAAACTAAAACTATGTCCCATTTTCATACACAGGAAGACCTCAGCCCGGAGGAGGCTGTGGCAAGTGGCAGCCGGGAGGTCGACCATCGCCCTCCTCCTCCTGCCACAACTACAAAAGCAGAGCCACAACCTGGAAGGAAGCCTGGAGGGAAGTGCCCAAGGAAGACCAGAGAGTGATGGCCTGGGTTCAGTCTGGTCTGACAGAAGATGCAGCCTCTTGTATCACCACAGCCTGGGGACATAGATGGCATCTGCTCTTCCTGATCTCTTGGACTTCTGGACCAGACTGTTCTCCCTCAGATATGTACTCCTCAGTCCGCCAATTTTGCATTTTCAAAATAGTTCATGTCTGCCCTGGGAGCCAAAGGCTTCGTCAAATTGACCAGTTTCTCCAGCGTTGCCTTCCTGTTTATTTGTTTGACACCTAAATAAAGGTTTTTTTTGGTTCAAGAAATACTTGCCTGTGTGTTTTACTTCAAAAAGGACAGTTTATTTGTGAGTAGGCAGGTACATTTCAAAAATACAAATCATCACCAGTATAGGGAGATCGAACAGATTTTTGCAAAACACTGGCATATTCTAGGGAGAGATAAGCATTTGGGACCATGCCTACCGGATCGTCCCAAGTTTATCTACAGAAAGGCCCCGAATATAGGGGATAAAATTGTTAAAAAAATAATTGATCCCCCGATTAGACAAACTATATCTAGTGAATTGAAGGGATTCTTCTCATGTAGAAGATGTATTTGTTGTAAAACCGTGAGAAATCTTAGTAGGGGGGCCACTATGGTAACCAATGGAGTGGGAGAATCCTTCCACATAAATGAATTTATAACATGTAACATGTCACACTTGGTATATCTACTATGGTGTCCCTGTAAGTTACTTTATGTGGGCCGGACTAAGAGGCTATTGAGGATACGCATCTCCGAACATTTAGCCAATATTCGGAAGGGATATCGGGACCATAGTGTATCCTTACATTTTAAAGAGTGTCACCAACAAGACCCTGGCCTTCTACAATTCTGCGGTATAGATTATGTACACCCCTCATGGAGGGGCTCTAACCGGGTGAGGGAACTTTCTCAGAGAGAAACTAAATGGATCTTTTTGATGAAAAGCTTGGCACGGAGGGGAATGAACATCGAATTAGATGTGAATTGCTTCATCAGCAACTCATAATACCCTACCATTTATATTGGAAACATGGGAATACCCATATGCGACATCTGGATTAATTAATTAATTTTTTGTTCAATAGTTCCGTGTAGAAATGACCAATAGTGACATCTTATTGATAATATTAATTTTAATTGATGTCATGTAGATAGGTGAATGATGGCATGTTATGCATATTTGGATAAAAATGTATGGAGCGATTATATTGATGCAATTGTTTTATACACCACATTAGTGGGGTTGCATAATGGTGTAACTTTATGCTGCCATTTGCGTATATAAATTATTTTTAGTTATTTTAGTTTTTAAAGTAATTTTATATGATTTTATTTTGATTATGGGATAATGATGTAGTGTACATTTTTATATTTGATGTGATATGCACTGTTAGGATTACATATGTAGCAGAGCAATTTTTGTGTAAACTTTAAGGCAATGGTGACACAGAGATATGGCATTCGTTATAGTGGAGATATGAAAATGTGGTCCAGTTGAATGTATAAGGTGGGCTGTGTTCACCACTGCTTTTAGTTTAGCTCTACCATATGCCCTTAGAGACATTGCTGGCAGGGACAGGTTATGGCTTGTGTACAGCTGCCTTTAGGGGGGAGGGGAGATTCTACTGCCTTATAGCACTGTATTGCTGATGGCTGATTGGGGAGTTGACGCTGCTGCCTCCCTGTCGGTCTTGGTGGACCAACGTTGAATGTATGTGGGTCGTAGGTAGGAGGAACCCGGACGCGTCATATATTCCCTGGTGAGTGAGGTGAGGGGCTTGCGCGTGCGCGGTGACACCGTGGGGATAGTCGGATGCCTGTTGAGGATCCGACTGGCTGGGAGGTGGACAGCGTCTGCGTCGTATATATTCCCTGACGAGTAGAGCGAGGTACTGGCGCATGCGCGGTAGCGCCACTAGAAGTGTTTGATACCTGACGAGTGGGGAGGGGGGTAGCATCTGCGCATGCGCGACTGGACGATTACGAGCGGCATTGTGAACAGCTGTCTGTTCGCAACCCCTCGGACGCAATGCCCTCGGATTGGATCTAGGTACTAGAGGGAAAGTTCTTGTGGAGATGTGGGTGGCTCTGAGTTATCTAATCAGAGGGGGCAGGTGATATATGGTGATTGTGGAGTAGTGGGCGTGACTGAAAGGCATGCCTATTATGGGATGGTTGCCATTACAATAAAAGGTGGTACTGGGAGCCAGATAGCCAATCCCATGAATAAGTCCTATGACGAAACATGTCGGGGGCGTGGCTATCTGGCAACTATCTTTGATTGATTCAACACTGCAAACAAGGCGGAAGTGTGTGTGTTTGAAACACGAGGAACAGGACTGGAGAGAGAGTGTCATTGGAAACTTTGCTGTAGGGTACCATACAGCAGAAGGAGGGGAACTTTGGGAGATATTCTTACTGGAATCTGAAAAGAGGAAAAATATTTGCTGAATGCTGTGTGCTGAACATCTACGGTCCTCATTTGAGTGATTCAAAACGCCTGTTGAGCCTGGTGCGAGAGTGCCAGGCGCTATAGTTGGTGAGTGCTCCATCTAAAGGGGGGTCACTGTCACTGTTGGTGTGGTGAAGGTTTTCATCGTTTTATGGACACTGATAAGAAACTACACAGGAGAAGGACTTGTTGATCTTTTATATACCAATATTAGTCCCTCTTTTTGGACACTTTTTGAGGACTTGTTTTTATTTGTTTTTTTGTCTTTTTTGCTTTAAAACACATATTAAGATGTGGTGTACACATTCGCACTTTGTGGTTTAATGATAATTGTATTTGCTGTGTTGCTCACTAACATTTCAAAGGAAAGGTATATCTGTGTGTAGATATATATATATATATATATATATATATGTGTATTTGGATTGATATATAATTCTAATTTCATTTATATATACTCATCGGGTGAATTAGGGTGGTTTTTATGTATATTTTTCATATATTTGTACATATATATTTTTAGATAAGTAGAATAAGGGCTAGGTAGCCCCTTCTATACACTATAAGTATACACTCTTGTAAAGGTATATAGGGGGGTTTTATACTTATTTAGCGCCACAAGGTGATATTGATTTGACAAAGTGAAGTTGTTGGGTTATATTTACTTTTTGATTTATTCAAAAAGGACAGTTTATTTGTGAGTAGGCAGGTACATTTCAAAAATACTAATTCAAATTAATAACAAGGGGCACCAACACCAAACAACCTCCCCGAGATTAAAAAAAGAAAACAATACAATAAAAAGATAATAATGGTGTTGTGGTAAGTTGACACACAAAACACACCAAAAAAATTCCGAAGATGAGCAAAATAAAAAAGGATATCTTGATTAAAAAAAAAACACAAAATTTAAAACAAAAAAAATTATTGGGGAGATGTGACGAATTAAAATATTGTATTCATGAAATGAGGAAAAAGAATAAAGAAATAAGTTTGGGAGAAGTGTTTTTTACCTGACCGAGCACTTCCGTCTCAGAATTTATTCTGAGCATGCGTGGCACCTTATCTGTCGGACTAGGCTACACACGATCGGAACTGACGCGCATCGGATCATGTTGTTGGAAAATTTTATAGCCAGCTCCCAAACTTTTTTATTGATATTTAGACGGAAACAGTCCGATGGAGCCCACACACTGTCCGATTATCCGACAACATGGTCCAATCAGACATTTTCCATCGGATTTTCAGACCGTGTGTACAAGGGCTAAAGCCCCATACACACTATCAGTTTTTCTGCTGAGTTTTTCCTTCAGGTTTACCAAAACCATGTAGTACAAGGGCCTGCCTGATTGCATACAAATTGAATCTCCTAAGGTTTGACCTTATATTATATGGTTTTGGTAAATCTAAAGGAAAAACTCAGCAGAAAAACTGACAGTGTGTATGGGGCTTAAGAGCAAGATTCTGTCTCTCTCCTCCTCTAACCTAATGGCCCCTTGAAGTGCATAGCAGAGGACTGGATGCATGCTCTGATGACTAGCTGACTGCTGAGCAGAAAACTTAGCTAATAAGGAACAAAAAGACTCAAAAGTATCTGACAGCTCCTGTTTAAGGCGAAAAGATTGTTGCATTGCAGCGATTCCTGCTTTACAAAGTTAGAAATACATACCTTGCATAAAGGCTTAGACCAGTAATCTTTGGCCTTGCAACAGAGGCATTTTTTAGGTGGTGGAGGAAACCTTTTTTCTTTTTCTGTTGCCTTGGCCTGGCAAGACAAAAAAAATTAAAAATGCAGACCATAAGCCACATTCGTTTTTAACCACTTGCCTACAGGGCACTTTTCAGCTTTCGGCGTTGTCACACTTTGAATGACAATTGCAAAGTCATGCTACACTGTGCCCAAACAAAATATTTTATAATTTTTTTCACAGAATTAGAGCTTTCTTTTGGTAGTATTTAATCACCACTGTGTTTTTTATTTTTTGCTAAATATACACAGAAAATTTTGAAAATAAAAAACTTTAATAGTTTGATATAACATTTTGCAAACAGGCAATTTTTTTCCTTCAGTGACGTGCGCCGATGAGGCTGCACTGATGGTCACTGATAGGCTGCACTGATAGGCAGCACCAATAGGTGACACTGATGAGGAAGCACTGATTGACAGCATTGGGCACTGATGAGGCTGCACTAATAGGAGGCACTGATTGGGACTGCACTGATAATCGGTGTCCTGGTTATCAGTGTAGATGTCACTTTAAGAGAAGAAGGTTATCAGCTCTCTTCTCCTCATGCTGTCAGCATGAGGAAAGGAGTGCTGATAAGCAGCTTCTGTTGACATCCAATGATTGGCTCTTTACCTCAATATGTGATCAGCAGTGTCCTCTGGGCAGTGTGATCACAGAGTGTGTCATCTCAGAGCTAGCTGGCTGCACTGTAGCCGTCATTCTGTTATAGCGCAGTTGGCAAGTGGTTAAGGAGACAGATACAAAGCCCAGAGCAAACCACCATGCTGCTATTCTGAGAGGCTTCATCTCAGAACAAGCAGTATCAGCCCCTCCCTTTAAAAATCCAAAGGGAGGGGAGAGGGTAAATTAGAAAACTAAAGTAGTAGGGATAAAAGGTACCTCTGCACACCCCTTAGAAGAGCTTGGCTGGTGCCTGAAGTGCCTGCTCCCGCTGCTGCCGACGGTTCTGCTGATTCCATCTTGCAGACCCGCCACTGTGGGAGCTGAATGCACCAGCTTTAGACTCTGCGTTCCAGTCACACCCTGCCGGAAGCAACGTCACTTGCTGCCTGAACCCCGAAGACACGGAGACCTGAAGCTGGCCCAGAGAGGGGAACATGTGGCCACTCGCACCATCCAGGAAAAGGGCTGCAGCATCCCTCCAGCCATCCCAACTGAGATGTAAAGGAGAGAGGCTCTGGAACTCTGGAAGGCAGACACCCCTTTCCCAGCACCTAGGGAGAGCGCACCACTGGTTACCAAGCAGCACTTCCATCATGGCTGAGGAAACACAATAACTGAATAACTGAGGCCATGGTGAAAGATAGTGTTGCAGTGTTTCCTGGGAAATTGGGTGGAGCTTAGCTGTATTTCCAGGTGCTGTCCTGAAAGACAATTTGGGAAAAACAAGTATAATAGTGACAAGTCCACACTTGTGTAGTGACACGTGAGATAGCCCACTCCATACACCAAATAGAGAAAGTAGTAAAATCCATATCGACTTAAACAAAATTCCGAGGACACTTCATGTTCTTGGAAGTGTCCCCGGAAGTTTGTTTTGGTAAATATGGATTGTATTTTTGACAGTGAGGTTTTATTCCTTAGGGCTCTTTCACACGGGGCTGTCTATGTACGGACTCCGCTTGCTCAGCAGGGATCGCTCCATTGATCCCCGCTGAACTGGAGGATGACAGGTCCATCTCCGCTCACTGTGCAGGGATGGACCTGTCAGAGCTCCGCTCTCCTCTATGGGGGAATCTGATGAAAACGGATCCGCCTGCCCATTTTCATCCGATCCACCAGGCGGATGAAAAATAGGGTTTCCATCCGTCTGGATTGAGCGGATCAGAGTAGATTGGGTGTCAGCGGACATGTCATCGCTGACATCCGTCACTCCATAGAACTGTATGAAGCGTCCAGGCGGACCTGAGCGGTCCGCCCTTGTGAAAGAGCACTTATACTTGTGAGTGCATACTATTTACATTTAACAATAAATTTATTCAGCTTTACACTATGAAGAGTGCTTGTTCTCTTCTCTTTTTGACATGCATATGCAAATTTGAGAAACCATTGGAGATGGCATCTTAAAACGAACATTGGGCATAATCATACAGAGTGCTATATGGCTTCTCTAGAATATGAAAGTCATATTTTTCTGGTAACCTTTACACTGTGCTTGGTGGTAGAGACCCATTTGGCGAGGGATTCATAGCACTACTTTCTCCATTTGGTGCTTAGAGTGTTATCTCACATGCCATCTTAATTATCACTACAGAAGTGTACTTTTTTGACTGTCACTATTATACTTGATTTTTTTATTTCTGTAGCGTAGCACAGTGTATTTACCAATATTAGCTATGGAAAATCTCATAGCGTGCTAGCTGCTTTCTAAATAATTTTATACTATTCCACTAGCACGGTTTCATTTTAGTTTTCAATTTTATAAGCCAGGAAGGTGAACCCCTGACAGAGACCCGGGACATACTATTCTACCCAGGCCAAGATGAGTTATTTTTCCTTGGCTGCTGTAAAGTTACTTGCCCAACTTTTTTGACTAATCTAGGCCACTACAGTGGCATTGTCTGGCTGAATCTGGACCATGTAGCCAATCGGCATCACAGTCCGGTAAAAAAGGGACAGGCAAGGCAAATCACTTAAAACTCCAGAATGTTGATTACTTCCCTACTTCCACTGGTGACCAATAGACTTGCACTAATAAAGTGCCCAGAACTTTCAGTCCAGAAGAGTTACATCCCCCATTATCACCTTTCACCAGCAGGGAAGAAACTATTTGCCTGCTGGTAAAGGCAGAGAGACCAGCCACCATGTCAGGGATGACATGGCATGAGGATCTAACTGGAGTTCTTGGTCAATTTGTCTCATGCAGACAGTATTTCTCTGCTTTCTTGTGAAATTGGGCAAATGTTATTGCCTTAAAGGATGACACTTAAGACCCAGCAATATCATTCAACTTCGAAAGGTTAAATGTCTCAGAGAATAGAGTTATGAAACCCCAGACTGAATTGACAGTTTTTCCTGGATTAGGAATACCATGGCCAGAGACTCCTGGACATTCAGCATCCAGTCAAATTCCTCCAGTGTCAGAAGAGTTATGCTGCATACACATGACCGGTTTTTCCATCAAAATAAACTCTGACTGTCTTTCCGACGGAGTTCCGTTGAAACGAACTTGCTTACACACGATCACACAAAAGTCAGATTGTTTAGAACACGATAACTTACAACGGGACTAAAAAAAGGAAGTTCAATAGCCAGTAGCTGCCCTTGCATCGTTTTTGGTCCATTTTGTTAATGCTCTCATTGCTGAAGATAAAGGACTACAAACTGGTTGTGATTGTCATGCACAGAGAATCAGAAAAACCACTGATGGTCTGGAAAGATGGGGGTGAGCAGGTACACATCTCAGATGTCTATCTAGGTCAAATATTCTCCCTAGTGGAGAGAGGGGGCTTTGATGCAAAAAAAATAGTAGGAAGAAAAGAGCGAAACTCTTGTTTTTTTTACTAAAAGTGACCACATCCTTCCCCCGAATCTGACATGTATCAGTCATGCATGTTCCCAAAATCTCCCTGAAAGCTCACAAAAAACACACACACACACACACACACACACACACACACACACACACACACACACACACACACACACACACACACACACACACACACACACACACATATCCTCCCACCTTTTAGCCCACAGCTGGGTGCAAACCTTTATACTAAAGAAGGTTTATCAACCGGATTTGTATGGATCTCTTGGATCCTGCAGAGGAAGTCAAGTAGGGTGGCCTGGAAGCCATGTTGGTACTCAAATCATGAATGTGTGTTCTAGCAGCAGGGAAAAGTGCACAGTCCTAAACTGAGAGCATTCTGTCATCGCTGTATACAGATAAGATGGAGAGCTGGGGGAGGGGAGCGGGAGAGAAAGCACAGCTCACATCTCCTCATGGCTCGTTTCTCCTCTCTACTGCAGTCACTACTCATGTAGGTTTTGGAGGGTCGGTGAGAATTGTATTGGGGACACAAGGGTGACAAACATTTGAAGATTTGGAGAGAGATTTTGAGATATCACTACTAATGCTGCTCACTGGAGGCCGCGACATAAGGAAAACAAACCCTACCAAGAGGGCCACCTCCACACAGGCGGTACAGAACAAGACATGGTAAGTCAGTAATGGGGAAAAGATCAGCTACAGAAAGACCATAGGCAATACTGGTGACTAAAAGAAAAAGGGGAAAAAAACTGCGCTAAGGTAAAATATATAGAAATGTGAATATACAAGATGTGAAAATATGTGAAAAATATTATGAGATGAAGGTATTCAGCTGCGGCTCAACTGTGTCACATAAATACAGGATAAATAAAACAAAAGAATCATAAGCCGCGCTAAAAAAATACTAGCAATTAAAAAGACAATGTGTAATAATGTTAGAATAAATATAATACAGGGTATAGCAACCCTATATGTATACGTGATACAAAGCACATATGTGTAAATATATCAAAACCAAAACCTAACTAGTATAATTTAGCATATACAGTAAGGTTTTTTAACATAAACCTCTAAAAGCAACTTAAACACCCAGTGTGCATAAATAAGTCCGTGTATAAAAACCGCCAAAATGGTTGACGTAAAACTGTGTATAGGAATCTTCTATAGATAAACCACAATATTCCTAGAGGTTCGCTGTTAAATCCAAACTTGAAAACGTTGTGATCAATCCACCACCAACATATGGTAAGGTTTACTGCTTACCAGATAGGTATGACCCCCCACTACAGAGGGTCACACGAAGCTTTATGGAATTAAACGCCACTTCCAGCCAAGGGGGGGGGGGGGGTTCCTCGATATCCTCCTGATTCCACTGCTCCAACAGATCTCAAAAAGGGGACTCACTCCCAGATGCTTCACTTTGCAGTCCAAAGGAAGAACTCAAAGGCGGGGGCACCAAAGATCATAAAGGGAAAAAGAGGGGCTCGAGATAGTGTAAAACCCTTTATTTATAAAGATAAAAAAGTAAAAATGCACTTACAAGTATGTAAAAGAAAATAAGCCTTAAGTCCGTGGCGCCGGCCGGACGCACACAGACAGACCCGTTCTCCTGGAGCCCGTCACAAACACGAGGTGATAAGTAGCGTACCGTTCAGCCCTACGCGTTTCGCAACAAAATTGCGTCATCCAGGGGCACGAGCGGAACGCTGTGTCACCTCCATTTATATGTCTCCAACCATCCAAGCCTCACTCTGGGCACCTGGCTTTTTCCCGCCAAACCAAGCCTCATCCTGATGTCAGTACCTGATTTGTCAGGCACTGACCCCAACGACCAATCTGGGAACTAATGCCACCCCGGTGAACGCCCCCATAATCAACCAATCATATTAGTCTTAGTAATCAGCCAAATCATGTCAGGACAGGTGATCAGATGTGTGTAAAAATCCTGGTCAGTAGTATCTAATTATATCTTTGGGCTATATATCAATCCACATAAGTACATACCTCTATTATGGCAAAGATAATGGAGAGGAAGGGAAGAAAGTGAATGTGGGACGCCATAGTGTGTATATCTACCGCCCCACTTCTGGTTCATGACCCTCCCGAGTAACCAAGCCTTGCTATCAATCTCCTATGACTTCCGGTCCAACAGAACCTGATACGCCATTTAGTGGTAGTAAAATACACATAAACCCCCATATTACTGCTCCTTAATAAGTAGGGATAAGTCTCCAACCTACTCCGAACGGAACAGCTGGGAAATTTGTTTAAAATGGACCTGTGTGTCCGAACGAAAAAAACCATGCCCCACTTCCGGTTTCCGGTTCTCGGACACATGCCCCACTTCCTGTACCCACTCACTTCCGATTAGGTGTATGCTATTGAGAGCTCAGCCAAAGGCAACCAAGCCTCGCTCCCACTCTATGAGGTCACTTCCGGTATACGGTTGAGACGACCTCACCCGCACCAATCCACATTTTTACACAGCGTCCGTACCGACGCAAGGGACGGGCCACGACGTCACAAACCTGCATTCCCCTAGACGGATTACATCCAGTAATCCCTCAATCTCTGCGCATGTGCAGGACCGCCTAAACTAACTACACTAGCAGCACACTACACTCCACATAACTCCCAATTGAGACAGCCATAACAGCACCTCCCAATGTACTAATAAGGGACTGCACCCTCCTCACTTGTAAAAAACCTACATCACTGGTTTATATTGACAGATATCCCCCACTCTCACCAATTCGGGCACCTGGTTCCGGCCATTACAATAGCCACCCAGCATACCCCAAGTAAGGGGGGGAAGTGTGGAGATATCCCACCCAAAAAGAGGAAGGAAGAAAAGCTAAAAAAAATTTAGACATAAAATATGATAAAAAATATTAAAAAGGGAAAACTAAGGCTTATTAAATACTATCCAAAACCTTATAATGGGTAATGATTCCGCTATTGTTCAGCTGTCCAAAACCATATAATGGGTAATAGTTGCGCTATTGTTCAGCAGTCCCTCAAAGGATCAACCCACAATAGACAGAAAAATTGAAAAAACAGAAAAAACATTATGTGAGTAATGAATTCCTGCATTACATCACCATGTTTACTACCTCACCACAACCCTAGACTCGGGGCATATTAAAAATAAACCATATCTATGGCTATGGGGATACCACCATATGGACCCTGACAAATACCTCAAAGCCCCCGGCCCAGAGTGCAGGTCTAATGGAAGGAGCTCACAATGACATAAAATAGCATAATAATGCGGCAAAAAATCAGATGGTTAACATCAATAACATAGTAATAAAAATAATTATTACATTCACCAGTCTCAAAAAACATATCCGTCATGTACACATGGGAAGATATTCCGGATGTTTTGGGACAAATATCTATAAAGGATTCAAAACAGTCCCCAATCGAGACCCGACATAATTTAGAACGCCTGACACCCCAAAAGGGCAACTAGGAAATGAACCAGGGATTGGAAGAACGTAGCAAGGGTGTGCGCGCCCTCATGAATTACTAATGAAGGCGTTCACATCCGTGTCAACGTTCAAACCAAAAGGAACATAAGTTTTGAGCCTATGGATCCATGCCATTTCTTGTCTGGAAATCTCCCTGACAAGTGACCCACCCCTCCAGTGGGGTCTATACTTATCAATACCCACATATAATGTGTTGGAGGGGTCTCTATTGTGAACTTGGTCAAAATGGCGTGACACCGGATGCTTATCGAAACCTCTCCTGATATTACCGATATGTTCATTGAGCCTCGTTTTTAGTGCCCTTTTGGTCCTCCCCACGTACTGGAGACCGCAAGAGCACTGTATCAGGTATACCACACCCTCAGAAGAACAAGTAATGAATGATTCAATGTCATAAGATCTTAATGTACTTGTAGATGAAAACTTATAAATCCTCCTATCCTTACAGCCATTTAAACTGCAGATCTGACAATTTCCACATTTATAGTAACCTTTCATATCCTGAAAAAAGGATCTGATTGTCCTAGGTGAGTCGTGTACACTTGGTGCCACACGGCTCCCCAAGGACGATGCCCCCTTAAAAATGACCTGTGGTTTGGGTGGTAAAATAGTACCTAGGACCGAGTCGCTTGTCAACAAGTGCCAATGTCTTTGTATTAATTGTTTGATGCTACGGTGTTGCACTGAGAAAGTGGTAATAAATGGAATTCCATTCACTGCCATTGTATCCACAGATCTGCTCTCCCCTAACAGAACTGTCCTATCTTTTTCTCGAACCGTTTGAAGGGCTTTTGACAAATACTCGTTACTGTATCCCTTTTCCAAAAATCTATCTGAAAGAAGGGTTGCCTGTACCTCAAAAGCACTCATTTCAGTGCAGTTCCGCCTCAAGCGCGTAAACTGTCCCTTAGGTACAGCCCTCAACCAGGGTTCGTGGTGACAGCTGTCTAGGGGAATGTAGGAATTCCGGTCAGTTGTTTTGAAAAAAGTTGATGTTACAAAGCGGTCACCATCTATCTTAATTCTGAGATCCAGAAAGCAGATCTCTGTTTGACTGGCCTCAAAATTAAACTTAATACCCCTGTTGTTAACATTGAGGTTGGACATAAAAGATTGAAGTTCAACTTCTGTTCCGTCCCACAGGAGGAGGACGTCATCAATGTATCGTGCCCATAGGGCCACTTCCGGTCTCCTGGGGGCGTCAATGACGTCCTCCTCCCACTTGGCCATGAATAAATTGGCCAAACTGGGGGCATATTTGGCCCCCATGGCCACTCCCCTATCCTGGCGATAAAATTGATTATCAAACCAGAAATAGTTGTGACTTGCTGCGTATTCTAGAAGTTCCATAATGAACTCAATCTGTGTAGGAACAAGGCCTGACCCTCTCTCTAGATATAATCTGACCGCTTCAAGGCCCAGTTGGTGTGGAATAATAGTGTAAAGTGACGTAACGTCAGCCGTTACTAACCATAGGCCCCTCTTGGGGGGTTAAGCCGGCCAAGGTGTTAATGACCTGTTTCGTGTCCTTAATATAGGACGGCATGGTGTGGACCAATGGCTGTAAGAAATGATCGATGTATTTGCCCACCCGGGATGTGATGGAGTCGATACCACTCACTATCGGACGTCCCGGTGGGCAAGTGGCGCTTTTGTGTATTTTTGGGAGGTAGTAAATAACGGGCGTTCGAGGAGCCCGTGGAACCAAAAATGACCTCTCCTTCTCATTAAGGATCCCCTTTCGAAAACCCTGAGTGACGATATTTTCGAGAGTCTTTTTATAATGTAGAACAGGGTTCCTATTCAGAATGGTATAGGTCTCATTATCATCTAGGATGCGATGCATTTCCTTCAAATAGTCCTCACGGTCCAACACCACAATACCCCCCCCTTGTCCGCTGGTCTAACAACCAAAGATTTGTTGGTGCACAATGAATCTAACCCAGCCTCAAGATCCTTCTGCATCCTGACTTTCCTCACTTTAAGGGAATCCAGGTCACGCAGTACAACATCCCTAAAGACCCTGATGTTGGGTGGTATGGGGCCTGGGGGATTGAAGAGAGATGCGTTGGAGAGATTGGAGTGTTGAAACTCAAATCTATTTCTATCCCCATCAGAGATTGGGTTATTAAGCATATATCTTTTGATATTGAGTTTACGGACATATTTATGTATGTCCATATAAGTCTGAAACTTACTCATGTTCCTTGGTGGTGCAAATTTTAAGCCTTTGTCCAATAATCTTTTCTCGGGGTCTGACAGGGTCTGTTTACTCAAATTGAAAATACCAGACCCTATGGTCTCCTTCTTTTTAGCTGACTGGACTCTCCTCCCCCCTCTGCTTCCTCTCTTCTTTTTACGGGCCTTTTGACGCCCCTGTTGTCGCTGTGAAAATCCAAATTCTGGCTACCTCTCCTCCCAGGAGAGTCTGGAAATTGCGGGGACCTGTAATCGTCCTGTCTCCATCCTAATCCTCCCCTTCTCCCCAGAGAATCTGGGTGATGGGGGGGTCCCCTACCTCTTACCTCCTGTGTGTAACCTGAGTAGTGGTGGATTCTAGGGTTATCGCTAAATTCCCCTCCACTATTTGGACCTTCAGTCTGTCTAATAAAGTCAGATGTCTCCAAGTCGGATAGGGGAAAGAAACGATTTCGGGTATTAGTCCCTGTATCATAACTATCATTTTCCCTATTGTAAGATGGCACCTGGGTCCGATCGGATCCCTGTGCCAAATTACGTGGAGGGCGTCTATTATGCGGACCACTGTGCATCCACCTCGTATTTGGGTGTTGGTATACATCTGGGCCATAGGTCATATTCCCTCTCCAACCTCGAGATGGAGCATCAAAGTGGCATTGCCCTGTCCCTCTATTGGGTAACCTTGACTGGACATTTGGTCTATTGTGTATATTACCCCTTCTGGGGGAATGAAAGGGGCCCTGTTGGACACGAGCCAATGTGGGGTTATTCGTTGGACCATTAGGGACTACCCCCTGTGGCAAAGTATCCATCGCCGTATTTTCCTCGTTTTCTAAGGCAAGCTTCTTCTGCCAAACGAAGACATAACCTGTCTGGTAGTCCTCCCTATCTCTACCATATTTCTTTTTCTTTTTTACTTTCTGGTCCCTTTCCTCCTTCTCCAAAACCTTTTGTAGGTTTTTTGAGCACTCTTTATATTCCTCCCCACCAATGAAAGGTGTTAATTTTTCTTTAATAATTTTAATATCCTCATCCAATCTGGTCAGTTTCTCAGTTTTTCTACAAACAAGGAATCGCAACAAGTCGATCCCTGCATTGTTAAAGAATTTAAACCAACCCTCTGAATCAGAGTCACCCCTGGGAGGACTAACTTCCCATCTCAAACTTCTGGGTACCATGGCTTCCCTTATGTATGTCTCCAGAAATGCGATGTCCCATTGTGCATGGATTTCAGACGTGGTGAGATTTTTTAGTCTAATAAACAAACCCCCAACGTCTGTTTCTGTAATAATAGGGGTGGAACTAAAAACCTCAGAGGTGTTGACCACCCTCTTAGCACGGAATTCAAAAATATCCATAGTGAGGGAAAGGGTCAAAATTACCCACAACCAAAGCTGCAATTAATAAATGTGAATGTATACCAAAAGAAAAAGGGGGAAAAAAACTGCGCTAAGGTAAAATATATAGAAATGTGAATATACAAGATGTGAAAAATATGTGAAAAATATTATGAGATGAAGGTATTCAGCTGCGGCTCAACTGTGTATCCCGTATTTATGTGACACAGTTGAGCCGCAGCTGAATACCTTCATCTCATAATATTTTTCACATATTTTTCACATCTTGTATATTCACATTTCTATATATTTTACCTTAGCGCAGTTTTTTTTTCCCCTTTTTCTTTTGGTATACATTCACATTTATTAATTGCAGCTTTGGTTGTGGGTAATTTTGACCCTTTCCCTCACTATGGATATTTTTGAATTCCGTGCTAAGAGGGTGGTCAACACCTCTGAGGTTTTTAGTTCCACCTCTATTATTACAGAAACAGACGTTGGGGGTTTGTTTATTAGACTAAAAAATCTCACCACGTCTGAAATCCATGCACAATGGGACATCGCATTTCTGGAGACATACATAAGGGAAGCCATGGTACCCAGAAGTTTGAGATGGGAAGTTAGTCCTCCCAGGGGTGACTCTGATTCAGAGGGTTGGTTTAAATTCTTTAACAATGCAGGGATCGACTTGTTGCGATTCCTTGTTCGTAGAAAAACTGAGAAACTGACCAGATTGGATGAGGATATTAAAATTATTAAAGAAAAATTAACACCTTTCATTGGTGGGGAGGAATATAAAGAGTGCTCAAAAAACCTACAAAAGGTTTTGGAGAAGGAGGAAAGGGACCAGAAAGTAAAAAAGAAAAAGAAATATGGTAGAGATAGGGAGGACTACCAGACAGGTTATGTCTTCGTTTGGCAGAAGAAGCTTGCCTTAGAAAACGAGGAAAATACGGCGATGGATACTTTGCCACAGGGGGTAGTCCCTAATGGTCCAACGAATAACCCCACATTGGCTCGTGTCCAACAGGGCCCCTTTCATTCCCCCAGAAGGGGTAATATACACAATAGACCAAATGTCCAGTCAAGGTTACCCAATAGAGGGACAGGGCAACGCCACTTTGATGCTCCATCTCGAGGTTGGAGAGGGAATATGACCTATGGCCCAGATGTATACCAACACCCAAATACGAGGTGGATGCACAGTGGTCCGCATAATAGACGCCCTCCACGTAATTTGGCACAGGGATCCGATCGGACCCAGGTGCCATCTTACAATAGGGAAAATGATAGTTATGATACAGGGACTAATACCCGAAATCGTTTCTTTCCCCTATCCGACTTGGAGACATCTGACTCAGGTTACACACAGGAGGTAAGAGGTAGGGGACCCCCCCATCACCCAGATTCTCTGGGGAGAAGGGGAGGATTAGGATGGAGACAGGACGATTACAGGTCCCCGCAATTTCCAGACTCTCCTGGGAGGAGAGGTAGCCAGAATTTGGATTTTCACAGCGACAACAGGGGCATCAAAAGGCCCGTAGAAAGAAGAGAGGAAGCAGAGGGGGGAGGAGAGTCCAGTCAGCTAAAAAGAAGGAGACCATAGGGTCTGGTATTTTCAATTTGAGTAAACAGACCCTGTCAGACCCCGAGAAAAGATTATTGGACAAAGGCTTAAAATTTGCACCACCAAGGAACATGAGTAAGTTTCAGACTTATATGGACATACATAAATATGTCCGTAAACTCAATATCAAAAGATATATGCTTAATAACCCAATCTCTGATGGGGATAGAAATAGATCTGAGTTTCAACACTCCAATCTCTCCAACGCATCTCTCTTCAATCCCCCAGGCCCCATACCACCCAACATCAGGGTCTTTAGGGATGTTGTACTGCGTGACCTGGATTCCCTTAAAGTGAGGAAAGTCAGGATGCAGAAGGATCTTGAGGCTGGGTTAGATTCATTGTGCACCAACAAATCTTTGGTTATTAGACCAGCGGACAAGGGGGGGGGGGGTATTGTGGTGTTGGACCGTGAGGACTATTTGAAGGAAATGCATCGCATCCTAGATGATAACGAGACCTATACCATTCTGAATAGGAACCCTGTTCTACATTATAAAAAGACTCTCGAAAATATCATCACTCAGGGTTTTCGAAAGGGTATCCTTAATGAGAAGGAGAGGTCATTTTTGGTTCCACGGGCTCCTCGAACGCCCGTTATTTACTACCTCCCAAAAATACACAAAAGCGTCACTTGCCCACCGGGACGTCCGATAGTGAGCGGTATCGACTCCATCACATCCCGGGTGGGCAAATACATCGATCATTTCTTACAGCCATTGGTCCACACCATGCCGTCCTATATTAAGGACACGAAACAGGTCATTAACACCTTGGCCGGCTTAACCCCCCAAGAGGGGCCTATGGTTAGTAACGGCTGACGTTACGTCACTTTACACTATTATTCCACACCAACTGGGCCTTGAAGCGGTCAGATTATATCTAGAGAGAGGGTCAGGCCTTGTTCCCACACAGATTGAGTTCATTATGGAACTTCTAGAATACGCAGCAAGTCACAACTATTTCTGGTTTGATAATCAATTTTATCGCCAGGATAGGGGAGTGGCCATGGGGGCCAAATATGCCCCCAGTTTGGCCAATTTATTCATGGCCAAGTGGGAGGAGGACGTCATCGACGCCCCCAGGAGACCGGAAGTGGCCCTATGGGCAGGATACATTGATGACGTCCTCCTCCTGTGGGACGGAACAGAGGTTGAACTTCAATCTTTTATGTCTAACCTCAATGTTAACAACAGGGGTATTAAGTTTAATTTTGAGGCCAGTCAAACAGAGATCTGCTTTCTGGATCTCAGAATTAAGATAGATGGTGACCGCTTTGTAACATCAACTTTTTTCAAAACAACTGACCGGAATTCCTACATTCCCCTAGACAGCTGTCACCACGAACCCTGGTTGAGAGCTGTACCTAAGGGACAGTTTACGCGCTTGAGGCGGAACTGCACTGAAATGAGTGCTTTTGAGGTACAGGCAACCCTTCTTTCAGATAGATTTTTGGAAAAGGGATACAGTAACTAGTATTTGTCAAAAGCCCTTCAAACGGTTCGAGAAAAAGATAGGACAGTTCTGTTAGGGGAGAGCAGATCTGTGGATACAATGGCAGTGAATGGAATTCCATTTATTACCACTTTCTCAGTGCAACACCGTAGCATCAAACAATTAATACAAAGACATTGGCACTTGTTGACAAGCGACTCGGTCCTAGGTACTATTTTACCACCCAAACCACAGGTAATTTTTAAGGGGGCATCGTCCTTGGGGAGCCGTGTGGCACCAAGTGTACACGACCCACCTAGGACAATCAGATCCTTTTTTCAGGATATGAAAGGTTACTATAAATGTGGAAATTGTCAGATCTGCAGTTTAAATGGCTGTAAGGATAGGAGGATTTATAAGTTTTCATCTACAAGTACATTAAGATCTTATGACATTGAATCATTCATTACTTGTTCTTCTGAGGGTGTGGTATACCTGATACAGTGCTCTTGCGGTCTCCAGTACGTGGGGAGGACCAAAAGGGCACTAAAAACGAGGCTCAATGAACATATCGGTAATATCAGGAGATGTTTTGATAAGCATCCGGTGTCACGCCATTTTGACCAAGTTCACAATAGAGACCCCTCCAACACATTATATGTGGGTATTGATAAGTATAGACCCCACTGGAGGGGTGGGTCACTTGTCAGGGAGATTTCCAGACAAGAAATGGCATGGATCCATAGGCTCAAAACTTATGTTCCTTTTGGTTTGAACGTTGACACAGATGTGAACGCCTTCATTAGCAATTCATGAGGGCGCGCACACCCTTGCTACGTTCTTCCAATCCCTGGTTCATTTCCTAGTTGCCCTTTTGGGGTGTCAGGCGTTCTAAATTATGTCGGGTCTCGATTGGGGACTGTTTTGAATCCTTTATAGATATTTGTCCCAAAACATCCGGAATATCTTCCCATGTGTACATGACGGATATGTTTTTTGAGACTGGTGAATGTAATAATTATTTTTATTACTATGTTATTGATGTTAACCATCTGATTTTTTGCCACATTATTATGCTATTTTATGTCATTGTGAGCTCCTTCCATTAGACCTGCACTCTGGGCCGGGGGCTTTGAGGTATTTGTCAGGGTCCATATGGTGGTATCCCCATAGCCATAGATATGGTTTATTTTTAATATGCCCCGAGTCTAGGGTTGTGGTGAAGTAGTAAACATGGTGATGTAATGCAGGAATTCATTACTCACATAATGTTTTTTCTGTTTTTTCTATTTTTCTGTCTATTGTGGGTTGATCCTTTGAGGGACTGCTGAACAATAGCGCAACTATTACCCATTATATGGTTTTGGACAGCTGAACAATAGCGGAATCATTACCCATTATAAGGTTTTGGATAGTATTTAATAAGCCTTAGTTTTCCCTTTTTAATATTTTTTATCATATTTTATGTCTAAATTTTTTTTTAGCTTTTCTTCCTTCCTCTTTTTGGGTGGGATATCTCCACACTTCCCCCCCTTACTTGGGGTATGCTGGGTGGCTATTGTAATGGCCGGAACCAGGTGCCCGAATTGGTGAGAGTGGGGGATATCTGTCAATATAAACCAGTGATGTAGGTTTTTTACAAGTGAGGAGGGTGCAGTCCCTTATTAGTACATTGGGAGGTGCTGTTATGGCTGTCTCAATTGGGAGTTATGTGGAGTGTAGTGTGCTGCTAGTGTAGTTAGTTTAGGCGGTCCTGCACATGCGCAGAGATTGAGGGATTACTGGATGTAATCCGTCTAGGGGAATGCAGGTTTGTGACGTCGTGGCTTGTCCCTTGCGTCGGTACGGACGCTGTGTAAAAATGTGGATTGGTGCGGGTGAGGTCGTCTCGGCCGTATACCGGAAGTGACCTCATAGAGTGGGAGCGAGGCTTGGTTGCCTTTGGCTGAGCTCTCAATAGCATACACCTAATCGGAAGTGAGTGGGTACAGGAAGTGGGGCATGTGTCCGAGAACCGGAAACCGGAAGTGGGGCATGGTTTTTTTCGTTCGGACACACAGGTCCATTTTAAACAAATTTCCCAGCCGTTCCGTTCGGAGTAGGTTGGAGACTTATCCCTACTTATTAAGGAGCAGTAATATGGGGGTTTATGTGTATTTTACTACCACTAAATGGCGTATCAGGTTCTGTTGGACTGGAAGTCATAGGAGATTGATAGCGAGGCTTGGTTACTCGGGAGGGTCATGAACCGGAAGTGGGGCGTCCCTCATTCACTTTCTTCCCTTCCTCTCCATTATCTTTGCCATAATAGAGGTATGTACTTATGTGGATTGATATATAGCCCAAAGATATAATTAGATACTACTGACCAGGATTTTTACACACATCTGATCACCTGTCCTGACATGATTTGGCTGATTACTAAGACTAATATGATTGGTTGATTATGGGGGCGTTCACCGGGGTGGCATTAGTTCCCAGATTGGTCGTTGGGGTCAGTGCCTGACAAATCAGGTACTGACATCAGGATGAGGCTTGGTTTGGCGGGAAAAAGCCAGGTGCCCAGAGTGAGGCTTGGATGGTTGGAGACATATAAATGGAGGTGACACAGCGTTCCGCTCGTGCCCCTGGATGACGCAATTTTGTTGCGAAACGCGTAGGGCTGAACGGTACGCTACTTATCACCTCGTGTTTGTGACGGGCTCCAGGAGAACGGGTCTGTCTGTGTGCGTCCGGCCGGCGCCACGGACTTAAGGCTTATTTTCTTTTACATACTTGTAAGTGCATTTTTACTTTTTTATCTTTATAAATAAAGGGTTTTACACTATCTCGAGCCCCTCTTTTTCCCTTTATGATCTTTGGTGCCCCCGCCTTTGAGTTCTTCCTTTGGACTGCAAAGTGAAGCATCTGGGAGTGAGTCCCCTTTTTGAGATCTGTTGGAGCAGTGGAATCAGGAGGATATCGAGGAACCCCCCCCCCCCCTTGGCTGGAAGTGGCGTTTAATTCCATAAAGCTTCGTGTGACCCTCTGTAGTGGGGGGTCATACCTATCTGGTAAGCAGTAAACCTTACCATATGTTGGTGATGGATTGATCACAACGTTTTCAAGTTTGGATTTAACAGTGAACCTCTAGGAATATTGTGGTTTATCTATAGAAGATTCCTATACACAGTTTTACGTCAACCATTTTGGCGGTTTTTATACACGGACTTATTTATGCACACTGGGTGTTTAAGTTGCTTTTAGAGGTTTATGTTAAAAAACCTTACTGTATATGCTAAATTATACTAGTTAGGTTTTGGTTTTGATATATTTACACATATGTGCTTTGTATCACGTATACATATAGGGTTGCTATACCCTGTATTATATTTATTCTAACTATTACACATTGTCTTTTTAATTGCTAGTATTTGTTTAGCGCGGCTTATGATTCTTTTGTTTTATTAATACTGGTGACTAGCACTTTGCCCTCTGGCTTTTTTTTTTGGGCACAGCTTCCAGAGTTGTTACTCTTTAATGCATATCTAAACCCAAGAACAAAATTGATAGTCTTGCAACTCACTGATCCTTAGTGGTGGTTGCATTATTTTTACTTTATTTTATTCAGGTGATCCTGCCTATTAACATACTTCCTGTCCTAGGTTGACAACTGCACTAAACAGCATTGTCACCATAGGACAGGGAGTGTGTTAGGACTACATGCTGTAACACCTCCCTCTTGTCAGAAACAAAGGCTGGTGCTCTGCAGTCCAAATAGCAAGGAACAATGCTTACACAGTAAACTAATGGTAAATAGTGTTCGCCCTCAGGAATGCAGCCAAAAAATGCACTATCCCAAGTGTTACAGTCAAAAAAACGAAGAAAAGCCAGCACTTCCCAAACTATCAGAGTAGTAACTTTTCAATGAACTTCTTCACAATCCAATATAACCTCAATAGTGCATTACTTCTCATTGGAAGAATATATCCTGATTGCAGCACTCTTCCTTCTCTCCACAACAAACAGAGCCCCGATATACTATTTTGCTGCTTTTTTAATAGTATATCTGAGCTCTGTTTGTTATTGAAGTAGAGAATCGGGAGTTATTGTCCCAATAAGAGGTAAGCCTATTTAAAGGGGTTGTAAAGGTAAATTTTTTATTTTCTACATAGGTTCCTTTAAGCTAGTGCATTGTTGGTTCACTTATCTTTTCCTTCGATTTCCCTTCTAAATGTTTTTTTTCTTTGTTTTCTTTGTCTGAATTTCTCACTTCCTGTTCCTCCTCAGTAAGCTGTTCAGTAAGCTGTTCAGTAAGCTGTTCTGGCTGACTAACCACCAGCTCGGATGATGGTGAGGAGTTTACTGAGGAGAAACAGGAAGTGAGATATTCAGACAAAGCAAAAAAACATTTAGAAGGGAAATCAAAGAAAAAGGTAAGTGAACCAACAATACACTAGCTCAAAGGAACCTATGTAGAAAATAAAAAAATTACCTTTACAACCCCTTTAAGTTATATTGGTTTGTGAAGAGGTATATTGAATGGTTTACTACTCTGGCAGCTTGGGAAAAGTTGCCTTTTCTTTTGTTTTTTATTGCAGGGAATGATGCTAATGCAGATTATAGGAAGTTATCAGCTCACAAGATTTCTGGCTGGATGAACAGCTAAATGTTTTGAACAGATATAATAAAACTCTTTCAATGGTATGTTTAAAAGGGACACTTAGCCTAGGTTCATGTTGATTCAAGTTGACATGTAATTTGACATGTCAAATCACATGCCAAATTGGCAGCTATCGGTGACTTCAGGTGCAATTTCAATAGACATCTGTGCAGGAACTTGCACAGATGTCTCTGAAATGCCCCCCCCCCCCCCCCGCGCGCGCTGAAGTCGGACCGACATGTGGGTATGAAATCGTGCAAGCTCAGCTGAACTCACACAATTTCAATCCCACAGCAATGTGAACCTGGGAAAAATGATACTCTTTTTGTCTAAAAACAATCCACACACATCCACGACTTAATGGCCCTGCAGTTTATTTTTCATTAAATTGTTTCTTACTGTATTTTTCTGTCTCCTTGTACTGTCCTTTATGAGCTCCCGAACCTCTACTTCCCCCTCACTTCCTTTTGTTTAATTAAAATAAGTAATACAGTTTAGTTGCAATAGAGAGCAATAGAAAGTACTTTTTTGATTTAAGAATACATACTTGTATTGAATTTGTTTTAGTTTAGTATCACTTTAACAGACCAAAAGGGAGTAGATAATAGAAATGTATTGTTAGAGTTTATGTACATTTTAATTACTTTTTTCTACAGGATTTTTTAAAATTTTAAAGTGTGACAGACTGGGGTTTATATGGTCACAAAACAGACACCCCAAAGAAAAGTGCATATTTATTTTTTAATTTTATTTCTAAGCAAAGAAATACCTTCTTGCTATTCTATCAAGAACCAGTAGATGGCAGAGAAAGTACACAAACAGAGTTTATATAAGGCCACACACCATGTGACTGGAAATTAAACTACTTCCAGCCATAGGGTCAGCGGTCATATCTCATGCTGTTTGTGCGATTCTTTGCAGGTATGTACTCTAAATCGTTCCTAATCTGTATTAACCTGTGATAGAAAGATTCCTAAATATCTTCAGCAGATGCTGGAAAAGTCTCAGCAGATTTTATGCTATAGTTTTGCTGTAATTAGAAGTTTAGAACAGCATGTGTGAGAAACAAGTGAAAAGGGCATAAAAACATGAAAATACTGCATTCGTCAGAACAAATGCCTATTATAAGCACTAAACTATTCTAAATAGGTATTTTTAAACCTGATTTATGAAAAATTACATTGATTTAGAAAGCACATGTTGAAAACTGTTATTAAAATGGGTAAAAAAAACTATTGTATGTAAAGCTTATGCATTGCTTCATACAGACAGGCAATGTGCACCATATAGTGGTTAAAAAAAGTACTACCAAAGAGGTCTTGTTGTACATTGGGGGCATAATATGTTGCTAATGTAACTCCTACCCCTCCTATAGTCCCCCTTACAAAGAGATACCTTCCCTTTGCATCTATCATGGAATCCCTATGATTCCATGCTACTGTTTTTGATATCATGATGGTAACTCCCTTAGTTTTGGAAATCGGGTTAAGTGCATGGTAAACCGTTGGATACCCCGTAGACCTCAGCAGAGAGAGATTATTTTCTCTGAAATGTGTTTCTTGAATAAACGCTACATCTATCTTCAGTCTCTTTAAATCATGGAATAACATTCGTCTTTTTTCCAGGACGTTCAGTCCCTTTACATTCAGGGACATTATTTTTAAAGTTTCCATATCTCCTCGGGGAAAGAGGCAGAGACAAATAAAGGTGCAAAAAAAAAGGGGGAAAGAAGAAAGAAAAAAAAAAGGGAAAAAAAAAAAAGGGGGGAGAGCCCCCTCTAGCCCCACTCCCTCCCGTCTAATCTACCACTCCCTCCCTCCCTCCCTAACTACCAATCCCTGGGTTGGCCGTTTACCAACGGTCTCCCCACGAATCTCAAAGCTCTACTGCTTTTAACCACTCAATTTCCGGACCCTCCGGGTTATGAGTGTTTACCTAATGGGGTTTTGTGGTTGTGCTTGGCTGCTCCTGGGCGAGCTTCCCCCGTGCCCTCCGCCAGTCTTTTATAATATCATGTTTTCTACTATCACCTGTTACTTCTCTACACAAATTGTGTCTACTCCAACATGGCTCTTTTGAAAGAGGGGGGGTAAAAAAAAAAAAATAAAATAAAAAAAAAGGAGACAGAGGCCATAATATAGGCAAAGTTAATTATGTCTGTCCATTCCCATCTACGTATATACTTTTACATATATACACCTATAACCTTGCATATACTTATATGGGCACACCCATCCACAGCTGCGCCTTTATTTGCAAATTCATACATGTTCCCACCTCTATATTTATTTATCCAAAACTTAAGCCTCCCCTGTATATATATAATATAATTTATATCAATCCCCACCCTTTCCCATTTTCCATGTCTCCTCTCCGTTTCTCTCCTCCTTCCTCCAAGAGCCATATTGTGTATTGACATTGTTCCAGAAGAACCGTACATTAATACAATAAAACAACAATACAATATAATATCTTACATTCCTCATCCCCCAAAAAAAAAAAAAAGGGGGGGGGGAGGGGAGGCAGGGTAGGGAGAGGGAGAGGAAGAAAAGGAAAAGAGGGGGGGGGGACAGAGCCGAAGACCACATCTTATAAAGTTATTTTATTCATCCTTAGATTCAGGTAGGGGGGTCTGGTCCCAATCCGTAAGCCCTCTGTTTCCCCCAGGTCCCTAGCTATGTGCTTTATTTTATTAGTGGTGATATTAAAGGTTACTGATATTAGTGATTAGTGATTAACCGTATTAATTAATTATCCAAAAAAAAAAAGAAAAGAAGAACCCACAGTTTCTTGTGTTCTAGTTCTATGTTCTCTCCCCCCCTGCTCATTATCCCTCCTTATCCCGCCCTCTCATCCCTCACAAGTCTAAACCGTCCCCTGTGCGCCATCATACACCTATACATTTACTGACCCTCCACATCCATTACTCCCTCCCCCCCAAAAAAAAAAATGTATGTATTATATTAAATCCCCCCCTCCTCCCAACACATCTAAAAAAAAAAAAAAGGAAAAACCACTGCAACCCCTATCATCCCATTTCCCCCCTCTTTATCTCTCTTTATCCCTAGTGGATTATAATACTCTCCTAAGTGACCACCTCTTCTAGGAACCTAGGTCATGTAAATCCCCCCCAGGGACCCGAACCCCCCCCCCTTTATTATAATTATCTAATCTTATTATTTGTGTATTTATCTTAGACTCTCTACCTGTATCCCCCCCCCCCCACCCACCCGCTACCCCCACCTCGCCTCCCATTATCTTTGTTAAAGAGATACTTGACAAACTTATGGAATTTGAAGAAGGACAGTTGATTATGGGGGGAGACCTTAATATCCCATTAATCCCCAGTGAAGACACCTCATCAGGGACATCATCAGTGACTGTTATTAAAATGGGTAAAAAAAACTATTGTATGTAAAGCTTATGCATTGCTTCATACAGACAGGCAATGTGCACCATATAGTGGTTAAAAAAAGTACTACCAAAATAATGTCTGTATTAAAGCAATGCATTGCCAGTATGATTATTGCACAGTTAAAGTGTACCAGAGAGATAAAGATAATTATCTATAACACTAAATAACAGGAATATATATGTTATTAAAATATAGTAATGTTCATTGTTGTAACTACGTTTTAAAATACTTTAGTTAAAATCTGTATTATATATTTTTAATGGTTATAAACATGTGACTATAAAAATGTAAAAGATGTATTGTTATGTAAAAGTCAAACTACTTCCAGCCATAGTGTCGGTGGTCATATCTCATGCTGTTTGTGTGATTCTTTGCAGTCCACGCCAAGCTGATCACCTTATCTCATCGCATCTACAATCATCGTCTCTTTTAATTCACATTTTGAGGCCGGTAACATTTTGGAGGCTCGTGTGCTTGGATTCATTGTGTTACCAGTGAGAGGGAAGCGCGAGACAAGCGTAAGCCTGCTACAGAGCTACAAGGAGAGTCGTGAGTGTCGTCTGCCTCGCGAATGCAAGTCTTCAGAGTGCAACAGAGATGGCGTCTCCTCGTCGTGCGCTGATGTGGGATATCCGGAAACAAATTCATCTGCTTAGAGAGGAACAGCTGCATAGCCTTGCTATTACACTGGAAGATGAAAGAGACGTGGACTTTCCATCAGTGACTGGTAGCAATGAAATGGAACTCGTTGAATTTATTGAAGACTACTTGAGAAGTGATCAGCTGGAAAAGTTGGAAGATCAAGGCATGTCTTACCTACTCATCATCCAAGACAAGATCAATGAACTAAACTTAACAAGGAAAGTACACCAACTGTGGACATTGCAACCGCTGCAAAAAAAAAAAAAGTAGTACTGCAAGGACTAAACAGGTATCGGAGGTGGTGAGATTAACTGATGTTGTTGCTTTATTGCCACGTAGAGAATTCAAAATGCATGGTGGTTTAATTTCAGATCATGGTTCGGACATGAGTTACAGTAGTGCGTGCAGACAAATTGACGAGGGTCTAACAGAAAAATTCCCTGAATCTGAAATTATACGCACAGTGTTGAGAATAATCAAACCTGGTAATTTTAAAGATATGTTGACTGACAAAGATGATCTTACTGTTGCTGAATTGAAAAGGTTTTTGAAGTCACATATGAGAGAATGAAGTGGTAATGAGTTATTTCAGGACCTTAGCAATGCTACCCAGCAAGAAAAAGAAACAGCACAATTTTTTTACAGGCTAGTGGGGTTAAAACAAAAAGTTCTGTCTACATCACAACATGAAAAGCGAGAGCTTAACTATGACAAGAAACTGGTGCAAGGCGTGTTCCTTCATACACTGTATCAGGGACTAAATGAGAAAAATTCTAATGTTACATGAGATATCAAGCCTTAAATGTCTGATTTGACAGTAATGGATGACTTTATCATAGAGCAGGTCACCAGACCAGTTGATGAACAGAAAGGCAGAAACGCTTAAACATTGCACCTAAACATAAACCTCTTACTGTTCATTCATCACAGACACCAGGTAATAGTGAAAAAGACACCTTGCAAAAGAGAGTTGAGGGAGATGCTAAAGCAAAGCACACTGCATTAATGGAACTAACAACACAGGTCTCTGCTCACACAAAGAACCTGGAAAAGATGATGAAGCAACAGGTTTCCTGTTGTTGGAAACCAAATGACTAAGCCACTAACCAATGTTTAAGTTCCAGATACAGCTCACTGCAAACCCAGGTGTGATGATTGCATCAAACGAGAGAGTCGGAACTGCTACCATTGTTTCTACTGTGGTTGGACAGGACACAGAGCGGTTGATTGCTTGAAGAAAAGAACGCAGTCGGAAAACAACAGACGGTCACTGGGAAAGGGACAACCAGTGACCACCTCAAATGATCTGTCCCATGCAAAGGTAAACAGGGTATTCACCCACCAGTCAACTAGAACACTCCCAAAAGAGAATGGATTCTCCAAACAACACGTAGCACAATTAATTGAAGGAAAATGCCTACTGTTATGTCAGATGAATGGTGTTCCGGTTGACCTGTTGATGGACACAGGAGCTCAGGTCAGCATTGTCGGGAAGGCATGGTTAGAAAAGTTTCTATCCAGTGTCTCCATTAGGCACATACAAGATTTACTTTTTGGCGACAACTTATCCATTACAGCTGCAAATGGTTCTATCATTCCATTCATCGGATGGATGGAAGTCTGCCTGGAATTTGAAAGTAGTGGACTTGGAAACTCAGCCATTTATGTGCCAATGCTGGGGAGTGACTGCTGTGATGACAATCCAATTCTTGGGTTTAATGTTATCAAAGAATTGATCAGAGAAAACCGTGACTGACCAAACAGCACCCAAAACCTCACTATCTTGCTGAGTGAAGCTATGAAAGTAAGACAGAGTGTACTAGCGAATAACATTGTCAATGCTGTCAGTCAAGCAACTGACCCAGGAGAAATATCCGATAGTCGTATGGTCAAAGTGGGAAAGAAGGGACTCCAGATTAAAGGAGGCAAGCTCTGTGAAGTCGAATGCAGAATTAGAGCGTGGCCAAAAGGAGGAACCATGCCATTTGAACCACTTCCCGAATATCCAGTTGAGGAAGGACTTGAACTATTTCGTTCAGTGGTAGATGTGCCAAATGGGTTCTCTAAACTGGTGAAGATACCTATACTGAACCATGCTCAACATGACATCTACCTTCCACCCAGAACAGTATTGGGTACCATTTCTTGAGTAGTCAAGATTCTAGTGTTGTCTCCAAACAAAGACGATGGAAAGACAATTGACCAGAAGAAAAGGGTGTTTCATGTAAACCAGTTGAATCAAGTGGACACTGGTAATCAGCTACTCACTAACAAATCTGTTAAGTGGCACCCACCTGTCAATTTGGAAGATCTCTCAGAAGAAGAACAGGAGATAGCAAGACAAATGTTATATAATGAATCAGATGTCTTTGCTCGAGATGAGGGAGACATAGGATGCATTCCTATCCTGGATAAATCTGAAAGATGAAACTCCTGTCCAGAAACAATACAATTCGATACCAAAACCCCTATACAAGGAAGTGAAAGAATATATCCAAAACCTTCTTGACCGAGGTTGGGTAAGGAAATCTTCCGCATACTCATCATCAGTTGTTTGTGTTCGAAAGAAGGACAGTAGCCTACGACTATGTGTTGACTTTAGGGAGTTAAACCAAAAGACTATCCCAGATAGACATCCACTACCCAGAATACAAGATCTGCTGCATAGCTTAGGAGGATTTACATGGTTCTCAATCCTGGACCAGGGTAGTGCATATCATCAAGGCTTTGTGCATGAAGACTCCAGACATCTGACGGCTTTCAGCACCCCCTGGGGACTCCTGGAGTGGAATCGTATTCAGTTTGGTTTAACTAATGCCCCAGCAGCTTTTCAGAGATGCATGGAGAATGTATTTTAGGGCATCAGAGACAAATGTTTTTCTCCATACCTGGATGATGTACTTTGCTACTCCAAAACTTTTCAGGAGCATGTCAATGATATTAGGCAAGTGTTTAGTCGAATGCGCGAGAATGGTATCAAACTTAGACCGAAGAAGTGTGAACTCTTTAAACTACAGATTCAATACCTTTGACGAATGGTGTCAGAAGAAGCCATAAAAATTGACCCAAAAGATCTTGAAGTGGTATTACATTTGAAAAGGAAAGAACCAAAAACAGTGGGAGGAGTCAGATCTTTGTTAGGATTCCTGAGCTACTACAGGTCCTTCATTTAAGATTTCTCTCGGCTTGCTAAACTGCTGTATGAAGGTTTGCAGAACACTGAGAAAGAATCTGCTTCATCCATCCCCAAAAACAATCGGGGGGAACCTACAAAGAAAAACGGGAACAAAGCACAAGTGCCATCTAATACACTGATTCAATGGACACCCAAACATCAAGCTGTAGTATCCAGACTGGTGGACATGCTAACCAATCCACCAATACTAGCATACCCTGATTTTGACTTACCCTTCGTCTTACACACTGATGCTTCCAATGAATGCCTAGGTGCTGTACTGTACTAACGACAAGGAGAAAAACTTTGTGTTATTGGGTTTGGCTCCAGAGGATTGACTCCAGCAGAGCGCAATTACCATCTTCACTCTGGTGGAAAGTCTGTGACAAATTCAGAGATTACTTGTACTACACTCCAACATTCACAGTTTACACAGACAATAACCCATTGACATATGTATTGAGTACTGCCAGACAAAATGCTGTGGGTCATCGCTGGGTTGGCGAGTTGGCCAACTTCCACTTCCATATCAAGTACAGGCCAGGTAAACAGAATGCAGACGCGGATACACTGTCATGATTTCCGGTGGAACTCACAAAGAATCTGAGTTAGTACACAGAGCTTGTACCATCTGAGGTTGTGTCAGCTATGTGGCAAGGGAGCAAAGCTGTTGACAAAAAGGCACTATGGGTGGCTTCATTGACTCTTCACTCAGAAAGTGATGTGGCCGAAGAATTGCTGAAAGGACAGACAATCTACCCAATGACAAGGAGAATATCAGAGCATTAAAACAAGATATAATGATAAATAGTTATCCTCGCGCCACAATGGTTCAAAGAAACAGTTATACAATTATGGTTGCAGCAAAAACACTGACAGGGGTATAAAACCCTCCCCTAAAATTGTGATATATAGTACATAAATAGTGTTGCGCTCCACAAAAAATGAAATAAATTTAAATAAATGAATCAATACTAATAAAAAGAAAAAATATTAGCTAGATATAGCTATTCAAAACGTGTTCCTTTAAATCTACACCCTCTAAAGTGCATTAGTGCCAATTAAACAGACTTCAAATAAATATAGATAACTCCAACTAAAGTGCATACAGTGACAATCCTGCTAAAAAAAGTATATAAATATATACGGATAATAAATAAATGATTTCAGATCAAACCTCAAACTATACAGTGCATATAGTGAGTGTGGTTACACTAAATTGTATCTAAATCCATACAGTGCATCCAGTGAAAAAAATGGTTTAAAAACCCAGTTGATAAAAGTCCAAAAAATTAATAAAGATATTTCTTATCTATAGCATCAAAAATACATGCAGTATGTGAGTTCACACTGTGTAATAGCAAAAGCTGGCCTTGTGAAAAATTAAACATAAAATAGTGATTCCACCGGTGATCTTTGTGTATCTTCAGAGTCGGGTGTTTCCACACTGAGTGCAATGGCTACCTTACCTCCCTGCTGTAAGGTAAACAGCAAACAATCTCCCAATTCCAGCAAAAAAAAAAAAAATGATGCTATCAGTTGGTATAGGTACTGCAGGTCATCCTCTCTAGGTTCTCAGCCATACACCATAGATCAATTCCATATAGGAGACAAAAAGGGGGGCTCCAATAGTGAAGTATGTAAACATAAGCTTTAATATAGAAAGGACATAGTCCTAGGTACTCACATTAGATAAAACAGTCAAAGGCAAAAACATACAGCATAAAAACGAACGAACTCTGCGTTCGTACCCCAGACGTCACTTCCGGTATCCTCCTCATCCAATCCTACGCGTATCGTCACTAGTCATGTGACTTCATCAGGGAGGTAAGGTAGCCATTGCACTCAGTGTGGAGACACCCGACTCTGAAGATACACAAAGATCACCGGTGGAATCACTATTTTATGTTTAATTTTTCACGAGGCCAGCTTTTGCTATTACACAGTGTGAACTCACATAATGCATGTATTTTTGATGCTATAGATAAGAAATATATTTATTAATTTTTTGGACTTTTATCAACTGGGTTTTTAGACCATTTTTTTCACTGGATGCACTGTATGGATTTAGATACAATTTAGTGTAACCACACTCACTATATGCACTGTATAGTTTGAGGTTTGATCTGAAATCATTTATTTATTATCCGTATATATTTATATACTTTGTTTAGCAGGATTGTCACTGTATGCACTTTAGTTGGAGTTATCTATATTTATTTGAAGTCTGTTTAATTGGCACTAATGCACTTTAGAGGGTGTAGATTTAAAGGAACACGTTTTGAATAGCTATATCTAGCTAATATTTTTTTCTTTTTCTTTTTATTAGTATTGATTCATTTATTTAAATTTATTTCATTTTTTGTGGAGCGCAACACTATTTATGTACTATATATTAAAACAAGATGATACCAACATTAGAGACGTGGTCTGGCTTAAGGAGAACAACTGGATTCCAAACCACAAAGAAAAAGGAGAGTATGACCAGCAAAACAAGACGTTTGATACATGAATGGAACAAACTCAGAGTTGATGAAGGAATCCTCTACCAACACTCTGGAACCCAAAAACAGTTAGTTCTACCAGAAAAGTTAAAACCATTGGTCTTAAGAAATCTCCATGATGACATGGGTCACATTGGTACTGACAAGGTAACCCACCTAGCATGTGAATGATTTTACTGGCCATTTATGCAAAGAGACATTGATGAATATGTGCTGAAGAAGTGCAGCTGCATCAAACAAAAGCATCCAAATATCACTGAAAGAGCACCTATGGGTTCGATTACTATCAGTTCACCCTTGGAGTTAGAACAAATCTGGAAAAACGGCGGTAGAAAAGATGTTTCAAGATTTCATACCATGTTTTGGCTATCCAGAGAAACGCCACCATGACCAAGGAAGAGAATTTGAAAACAACTTATTTCAGACATTGCAACGATTGGGATTAATTCAAGAACTACTCCATACCATCCACAGGGTAACCCAGTGGAGAGACAGAACTTTACTTTGTTTCAGATGCTTCGTACCTTAGAGGAAGAGAAAAAGTCAGATTGGAAAAAACATCTTCCACATACGGTTCATTCATACAATTGCACCAGGCATGAAGCCACAGGATACTCGCCATTCTTTCTATTGTACGGAAGATCTCCTCGTTTGCCAATTGACCTAATGCTCAACCTAAATTTGGAAAAGGAATCAGAAAGTCAACCAACATTTACTCAGAAATGGGCATCCAGAATGCAAGAAGCTTACAAAATCGCATCCGAGAATAGCCAAAAATCATCTGCTAAAGGGAAGAAGTACTATGACAAAAGATAAAATGAGCACCTCTTCAGCCGGGTGATCAGGTCTTAGTACGAAATCTCTCTGAAAGAGGAGGACCTGGTAAACTTTGTTCATACTGGGAAGAATCGGTACACTAAGTGGTAGAAAGAATCAAAGATGGGCCTGTGTACAAAATTCAGCCCGAAAGTGGTAAAAAGACTATTCGGGTACTGCACAGAAATTTTTTACTACCAGTAAATGACCTACCAATTGAAGGACACATTCCAAGAGTACCGATGAAACAAAGACAATCAAGTAACAGAAAGGAGACCAGAATGGATCTGGACCAGGAGGAGGAATGTTCAGATGAAGAAAGATGGTATTATCTTTATATACCAGAGACTACAGAAAGTCATGATTGTGTTGTGTCTCAACAAAACTCTCAAAACGTACAGAAAATCCCATTAAGAGTTTCTGCTGAAGAGTTCTATCCTACAACTACCACACCTAATCTTGAACAAGAACAAAATGATGGAACAGTAGTTGAAGATCAAATCTGGGCTACAGACATGGTGGGACTAGACATTGCAGAATTACCCTCATTAAGTCAAGACTAACCTGTGAACCAAGATATGCAAATGGTGAATGATGTTGACGGACAAGACTCAACTCCTGTCAGAAGATCTACCACACAAGCTAAGCCTAAAGAGATCTTTACACATGACACACTAGGCTAGCCAAGATACATTCCAAGTCAGATTCACACCATACAAACTCCTACAATGCTAGCTACTCCCATGACATGCCAGGTAGTTAACATAGCTCCTTGGTGGCAACAAGTATCTATTTGGGTTACTTAAATCACTAAATAGTGTTCAGATACCAATTGTGTCTAATGTCGGAGCCATTAACTGAAGGAGGGGAGAGTGTGACGGACAAGGGGTTTATATGGTCACAAAACAGACACCCCAAAGCAAAGTACATATTCATTTATTTTATTTTATTTCCAAGCAAAGAAATACCTTCCTGCTAGTCTATCAAGAACCAGTAGATGGGAGAGAAGGTACACAAACAGAGTCTATATAAGGCCACACACCATGTGACTGGAAATTAAACAACTTCCAGCCATAGGGTCAGTGGTCATATCTCATGCTGTTTGTGTGATTCTTTGCAGGTATGTACTCTAAATCCGGGTTGTGTGCCTCCAGCACAGCACAATACACACCTGTATCTACCCTTTATTTATTTATTTAGTTCTCTAATACAGCCATCTGTAGGAGTTAGTGGGTGTTGCGTGCCTCCAGCACAGCAACATATACACCTGTATCCACCCTTTATTGCTGGAGTTCTCTAATACAGCCATCTGCAGGAGTTAGTGGGTGTTGTGTGCCTCCAGCGCAGTATACACCTGTATCTACCCCTTATTGCTGGTGTTCTCTAATACAGCCATCTGCAGGAGTTAGTTGGTGCTGTGTGCCTCCAGCGCAGTATACACCTGTATCTACCCTTTATTGCTGTTCTCTAATAGAGCCAGCTGCAGGAGTTAGTGGGTGTTGTGTGCTTCCAGCGCAGTATACACCTGTATCTACCCCTTATTGCTGGTGTTCTCTAATACAGCCATCTGCAGGAGTTAGTTGGTGCTGTGTGCCTCCAGCGCAGTATACACCTGTATCTACCCTTTATTGCTGTTCTCTAATAGAGCCATCTGCAGGAGTTAGTGGGTGTTGTGCCAATCACAGCACCGGCAGAAAGGAGAGCCATAATTGGCCACAGGCAGGATGCTCAGGCTGTTTGGTACACGCCCCACACTATATAAGGCCGCCAGCGCGGCAGCCTTGTGTAGTGTTCCGGCTTCTGCAGGAGTTAGTGGGTGTTGTGTGCCTCCAGCGCAGTATACACCTGTATCTACCCTTTATTGCTGTTCTCTAATTGAGCCATCTGCAGGCGTTAGTGGGTGTTGTGTGCCTCCAGCGTGGTATACACCTGTATCTACCTTTATTGCTGTTCTCTAATAGAGCCATCTGCAGGAGTTAGTGGGTGTTGTGTGCTTCCAGCGCAGTATACACATGTATTGCTGGAGTTCTCTAATACAGTCATCTCCAGGAGTTAGTGGGTGTTGTGTGCCTCCAGTACAGCACAATATACACCTGTATCTACCCTTTATTGCTGGAGTTCTCTTATACAGCCACCTGCAGGAGTTAGTGGATGTTGTGTGCTTCCAGCTCAGTAAACACCTGTATCTACCCTTTATTGCTGGAGTTCTCTAATACAGCCATCTGCAGGAGTTAGTGGGTGTTGTGTGCCTCCAGCACAGCACAATATACACCTGTATCTACCCTTTATTGCTGGTGTTCTCTAATACAGCCATCTGCAGGAGTTAGTGGGTGTTGTGTTCCTCCAGCACAGCACAGTATGCACCTGTATCTACCCTTTATTGCTGGTGTTCTATAATAAAGGCATCTGCAGGAGTTAGTGGGTGTTTTGTGCCTCCAGCACAGCACAGTATACACCTGTATCTAAACAAACGGGAAGAAAAATGAAATAAAATGCGCCACTCAATTTCCTCCCACCTCAGCTCTACAAGTTCAAGAATCACACTCAACAAATCACAATTGTTGGTTTGCACCTAAAATACTACTAATAATACTTCAAAGACAGTGTCTTAGTAAAAACATACAAATGATTATTTGCAACTCATTAAAAGGCAATCACATTTCAATAATCCAAGCAACGCTACAATCAACATCACTTATTGACATAGATATACATAATTAAACTGTATGCATTCACATATACTCAGCATAGGGCTGCTACAGGATTCTTATACTAAATACAAGTGTGCTGAAAGGTAGACCAAGTCTGTAAGAAGACTATATAAGGTGAGTTTCGTGGGTAATAGTAGGTAATAAGTGCACTTCACACCAAAATCCTCCACATGGTGCTCCACACGTCCCCCTAAGGGGTTAAATTCACCAGACAGACAAGTTTAATGAGCCTTACTCCACCACTCAGGTCAGTACCTCCAACACTGGTTCAGATTTCCGTCATCCAGCAAAAGCAGCAGTACACAAAAAGAAAATAAACAGACTCCACATCAAATAGATCAGTTTTTTCTTTTATTTTGAGTAAA
Organism: Lithobates pipiens; assembly: GCF_037356315.1. Lineage (NCBI taxonomy): Eukaryota > Metazoa > Chordata > Amphibia > Anura > Ranidae > Lithobates > Lithobates pipiens. The sequence continues at coordinate 191,028,028 of NW_027507718.1, read as the reverse complement.
AACTGTTTTTAGCTTAGCAAGTGTAGTAAACACTAAGACTGCCCATATTTCTTTTAATAATGTAATACACGTTTAAAAAAACACGCCAAAAAAACACTGCTGGTCCCACAGCCAATTGCACAGCCTGATGCAATGTAAGCCTCTGTACACACGATCAGAGATTTCCACAACCAAATCCGTCGGATTTTGCCCGTCGGATTTTGTCCGAAACTGCTGCATACACAAGGTCGGACAAAGTTGGCAAAAAATCCGATCTTTCAGAACGTGAAGACGTAATTTCGTTACGATGGGACTACTTTCAGGCTAGTAGCCAATAGCTTTGATGTAGGAATTTGACCTGAGCATGCGTGGCACTTGGTCCGATCAAAATTCTCTACACATGATCGGAGTATGTCCGATCGGCCCAGTTGGTCGGGAAATATTTCCAACATGTTGGAAAATTGGGTCCGACGGATATTCCGACGGAATCAGTCCGATGCATACCACACACAGTCGGATTATCCGACGACACGGTCCGATAGGACACATTCCGACGGATTCTCCGACCGTGTGTACAAGGGCTAACACAGCCCAATTCCGTTTGTATAGCCTGTTATGGCGCTGCTTGAATTATTGAAATGTGATTGCCTTTTAATGAGTTGCAAAAGGTTTTAATCATTTGTATGTTTATACACATGTATCTACCCTTTAATTACTGGTGTTCTATAATAAAGGCATCTGCAGGAGTTATGCCGCGTACACACGAGCGGATTTTATGGCGTACTTAGTCCGTCATACAATCCGACGGACAATCCGTCGTAGTTTCCACTGAACGGACTTGACCACACACGGATACACAAACAGTCCGTCCAAAGCTTGCGCGATGACGTGTACAGCACGTACGACGGGACTAGAAATAGGAAGTCCAAGACACAGCAAAGCACCCTTCCGCCGTGTAAATCCTTTCTGGGCATGCGCCATTCTTAGTCCGTTCGAACTAGCATACTGACGACCGTATTGTCCGCTGAAACCAAAGTACGACGGACAGATTTTTGGAAAAACCAAAATTCTTAGTACTCCGGACTGCACGCTGAAAAAGTCAGCTGAAGCCCACACACGAGCAGATTGTCCGATGAAATGTGTTTCAACGGACTAAGTACGCCAAACAGTTCGACCGTGTGTACACGGCATTAGTGTTTTGTGCCTCCAGCACAGCACAATATACACCTGTATCTACCCTTTATTGCTGGTGTTCTCTAATACAGCCATCTGCAGGAGTTAGTGGGTGTTGTGTGCCTCCAGCGCAGTATACACCTGTATCTACCCTTTATTGCTGTTCTGAAATAGAGCCATCTGCAGGAGTTAGTGGGTGTTGTGTACCTCCAGCAGAGCACAGTATACACCTGTATAGGGATGAGCCGAACACCCCTCGGTTCGGTTCGCACCAGAACTTTTCGAACGGACCCCATTGAAGTCTATGGGACTCGAACGTTCGAAATGAAAAGTGCTAATTTTAACGGCTAATATGCAAGATACTGTCCTAAAAAGGGTTTGGGGACCTGGCTCCTGCCCCAGGGGACATGGGTCAATGCCTAAAATGTTTTTAAAAATTGCCGTTTTGGCGGGAGCACTGATTTTAATGATGATTAAAGTGAAAAAAAAGTGAAATATTCCTTTAAATATGGTGCCTGGGGGGTGTCTATAGTATGCCTGTGAAGTGCCACGTGTTTCCCGTGTTTAGAACAGTCCCTGCACAAAATGACATTAAACGGAAATAACACCATTTAAAACTGCTTGCGGTTTTAATGTTATATCTGGTTCCTGCAATATGGTTGAAAATCATTGAGAAAAATGGCATGGGTAGCCCTCCCTGCCCATTACCAGCCTATTTGGGTCTTGTACGCATATTAAGGGAAACCCTGTACCCATATTAAAAAAAAGGAAATGCGTGTGGCCCCCAGGCCCTATATACTCAGAACAGCAGTATACAGGCGGTGCAAACAAGACAGGGACTGTGTAGGTTTGTTGTGTTAAGTTGAATCTGTTTGTAATTTTCAACTGGTACATTTTTAAAGTGTAGCTCCAGTCCAAAAAACTATTTTTAAGCTTTTTGGAAAACATAGGGAAGGGTTATCACCCCTGTATAATTTGTTTTGTCGTCCATCTTTTTTCATCTCACTTGCTGTTGTCTCCTTCCGTTTGCAAGTAGGAGATGTTTGTAAGTTGGATGTTTGAAAGTAGGGGCCTGCCCTATATGCTCTGCAGAAATGGCGGAACAAGGTGTTGGTTTTGCCACAACATTGTAAGCCCTGAAAGTGACTCTTGGTGGGCGCTGGAGCGCCCTGCTGTGAACGATTATATCAAGAATTGTAATTACATGCCATTGTTGAACAGTGGTAGAAAAATTGACCTTTGGTGGTTGTGGTGCTGGTGCCACAACACTATAAGTCCTCACAGTTACTCTGGGTGGGCACAGGAACGGGCCCTCCTGTGAAATATTATATCAAGAATTGTAATTACATGTCCCTGTTAAACAGGGGCAGAAAAATTTGGCCTTAGGCACTGGTGCTGGTGCCACCACGCTGCAACCTCTGCCATATATTCTAGTTTTAGACCCCTTTCACACCAGGGCGTTTTGCAGGCGCTATAGCGTTAGAAATAGCACCTGCAAAACGCCCTAAAGAAGCTGCACCATTGTGTGTAGTGTGAAAGCCCCGAGGGCTTTCACACTACAGCGGTGCGCTGGCAGGACGTCAGAAAAAAGTCCTGCCAGCAGCTTCTTTGGAGCGGTGAAGGAGCGGTGTGTTTACCGCTCCTCCACCGCTGCTGCCCATTGAAATCAATGGGGCAGCGCTGTAATGGCGCTGGCAAAACGCCGCTATTGCGGCGTATTGCCGGCGGTTTTAACCCTTTCGCGGCCGCTAGCGGGGGGGTAAAAGCGCCCCGCTAGCGGCCGAAATGCACCGCAAATCCGGCGGTAAAACGCCGCTAAAAATAGCAGCGTTTTACCGCCGCCGCTATCAGCGGTGTGGTGTGAAAGGGGTCTTATTGCAGGAATTAGCCCTGCTGCAAAGCATTGCATCAAAAATTGTAATTAAACGCCCCTGTTAAACAGGGGCAGAAAAATTTGGCCTTAGGCACTGCTGCTGGTGCCACCACACTGCAACCTCTTCCATATACTCTAGTTTTATTGCAGGAATTAGCCCTGCTGCAAAGCATTGCATCAAAAATTGTAATTAAACGCCCCTGTTAAACAGGGGCAGAAAAATATGGCCTTAGGCACTGCTGCTGGTGCCACCACACTGCAACCTCTTCCATATACTCTAGTTTTATTGCAGGAATTAGCCCTGCTGCAAAGCATTGCATCAAAAATTTTAATTAAACGCCCCTGTTAAACGGGCAGAAAAATTTGGCCTTAGGCACTGCTGCTGGTGCCACCACACTGCAACCTCTTCCATATACTCTAGTTTTATTGCAGGAATTAGCCCTGCTGCAAAGCATTGCATCAAAAATTGTACTTAAACGCCCCTGTTAAACAGGGGCAGAAAAATTGGGCTGATGGCATCAACCAGAACCAGAAATGTTCTTCCAACATATCAGCGGAGGAGGAAGAGGATAGACAATCAACATAACAGGACAGTCACTCAGCATCAGCATAGGCAGTCTTCAAGGGATGTGATATTTCAAAAAAAATTATTCTGTTACATCAGCTTCAGCTGCTTGGTAGCTGTGGGTGATCCAAGACTGATTCATCTTGATGAAGGTCAGTCGATCAACTGATTCGGTGGACAGGCGCACCCTGTGATCGGTAACAAAGCCACCAGCAGTACTGAAGGTGCGTTCCGAAAGAACGCTGGATGCAGGACAGGCCAGTAGCTCAATTGCATACTGTGCAAGCTCTTGCCAGTGATCCATCCTCAAGACCCAGTAAGCCAGAGGATTTTCGGTGGGAAAGGTGTCCAAGTCTGACCTTGCCCCTAGGTATTCCTGCACCATGTAAATCAGACGCTGGCGATGGGTGCTGGAACCGATCATACCTTGGGGCTGCGGACTAAAAAATTGTCTGAAAGCATCAGTCAGACGGCCACCTTCTCCACCGCTCCTTCTGACCGATGCCTCAGCAACACGTTGTCCAGGACCAGGAGTTTGTAACCTCCCAGTCTCTGGGAACGCGTTGCACAGACCTTTCTGCAAGGCCTCCCGGAGATGTCTCATCCTCTGTTCCCTCTGCGATGGCAAGATAAGGTCGGCAACCTTACCCTTGTACCGTGGATCAAGGAGAGTGGCCAGCCAGTAATGGTCCCTCTCCTTGATCCGAAGAATACGAGGATCCTTCCGCAGGCTTTGCAGGATCAGGGAGGCCATGCAGCGTAGGTTAGCTGAGGCATTCGGTCCGGAGTCCTCTGGGTCACTAAGGACAACATGATCCGCAGCTACCTCCTCCCAGCCACGTACAAGTCCACGTGTTTCTTGGGACTGTAAATCATCCCTACAAGACTGCTGCTGCTGCTGCTGATGCTGATGCTGAGTGCCAGCCTCCACCTCCATGCTGACACAATCATCCTCCTCCTCCTCTTCCTCCTCCTCATCCTCTTCCTGTGTGATGGGTGGCACAGCAGGAACACTGTCTGGATAAAGGGGGCCTTGAGAGGCAAGGAAGTCCTCCTCTTCCTGCCTCTGTTCTGCCTCAAGTGCCCTGTCCATTATTCCACGCAGCGTATGCTCCAAGAGGTGGACAAGAGGTACAGTGTCACTGATGCATGCACTGTCACTGCTCACCATCCTTGTGGCCTCCTCAAACGGTGACAGGACAGTGCATGCATCCCTGATCATGCCCCACTGGCGTGGTGAGAAAAAACCAAGCTCCCCTGACCCTGTCCTGGTGCCGTAGTCACACAGGTACTCATTGATGGCCCTCTGCTGCGTGTGCAGCCGCTGCAGCATGGCCAATGTTGAGTTCCATCTGGTGGGCATGTCACATATAAGGCGGTTCTTGGGCAGGTTCAACTCCTTTTGGAGCTCAGCCAGCCGAGCACAGGCATTAAATGATCGGCGGAAATGCACCCAGACTTTCCTGGCCTGCTTCAGGACATCCTGTAAGCCGGGGTACCTGCCCAAGAACCGCTGCACCACCAGGTTAAGGACGTGAGCTACACAGGGCACATGGGTCAGTTGTCCCTGTCGGAGGGCGGAGAGGAGGTTGGTGCCATTGTCACAAACCACCATTCCTGGCTTAAGCTGGCGTGGCGTCAACCACCTCTCGGCCTGCCCCTGCAGAGCTGACAAAACATCCGCCCCAGTGTGGCTCCTGTCCCCCAAACAAACCAGCGCAAGCACGGCATGGCATCGTTTTGCCTGCGTACTTGCGTAGCCCCTGGAACGCCTACGAAGCACCGCTGGTTTTGAGGACAGAGCACTGGAAGAGGCCATGGAGGAAGAAGAGGAGGGGGTGGAGGAGAGAGGTGTGTCACAACCAATAGTAGCATTTTGGAGGCATGGTGGCGGAACAACCTCCAACACTACTGCACCTTGTCCTGCATCCTTCCCAGCTGCCAAAAGAGTGACCCAATGGGCCGTGAAAGACAGGAAACGTCCCTGTCCATGCCTGCTGGACCATGAGTCAGCGGTAATATGCACCTTACCGCTGACTGCCCTGTCCAGCGAGGCAAGGACATTGCCTTCCACATGCCTGTAGAGAGCCGGAATCGCCTTCCGTGAGAAAAAGTGGCGTTTGGGGACCTGCCACTGAGGAACCGCACATTGTACAAACTCACGGAAGGGGGCCGAGTCTACCAACTGAAAAGGCAGCAGTTGAAGTGCTAGCAATTTAGCCAAGCTAGCATTCAACCGCTGGGCATGTGGATGGCTGGGAGTGAACTTCTTTCGCCGGTCCAGCAGCTGGGGCAGGGACATTTGCCTGCTATAATCGGACGTGGGTGTACCGCTAGCAGAATTCCCGGAAGCACTTGGCTGTGACACACCTAATTCTACACCTTCATTCCTCTCAGAGCAGGTTTCAGAGAGGACTGAAGGTCTAGTGGTGTTGGAGATGCCAGCTGATAAGGAGCAAGGAGAGGTCCGCTTTGTTCTTTGGTGTGGGTCTTTGAGGTACGCTTGCCAACGAGCTGCATGGCAGGTCAACATATGTCTGGTCAAGCATGTGGTGCCCAAGCGGCTGATGTTTTGGCCACGTGAGATACGCTTGAGACATATGTTGCAAATAGCAGCGGTGCGATCTGATGCACTCGTCTCAAAAAAGGCCCACACCAAAGAACTTTTAGAATAACGCGCAGAGGCAGCGCTCTGCACAGGCGGAGCTCTGCGGTGTGATTCAGTCGGTGTGCTGCCCCTAAGCTGGCCCCCGGAGGGCATCCTGCCTCGTTGGACATGTGCCTCCTCCTCCTCCTCCCTCCTTCCAGGCACCCACGTGGAGTCAGTGCCCTCATCATCCCCTCCCTCTTCATCGCTGTAGCAAACCTGGCAGTATGCTGCAGCTTGTGGAACATGACTGCCAGATTGCTGTCCTTCTTGAGCATCCCCTCTCTCTGCGCTCACGCTACTGCCTTCCTCTAGCTGAGTGTCATCATCAGAGCCCACAAAACACTGGGCATCCTCCTGGAGCATGTACCCAACACTGTGCTCAAAGAGTTCAGGAGACTCCTCAGGAGGACGTGGTGGGTCTAGGGAAGGAGTCACTGATGATGACATTGAGAGGAGGGAAAACAATGCGTTGGCAGCTGCTTTGCTAGTACCCTGAGACTGGGTGAGAGAGAATGAGGAGGATGAAGAGGGCTTGGTCATCCACTCTACCAAGTCGTTGGCATGTTGCGGTTCAACATGTCCAGCTGCCGAAAAGAAGGACAAGCGTGTCCCATGGCCACGTGCTGATGACAATGCACCGCGTCCACGACCAGCACTGTTGTCTCTAGACACAGAGCCTGCTTGCCCTCTTTTATCGGCTCGCGCCTGTCTGCCTCTCCTTGCTGGCCTTCCAGACATGGTAATGGCCTGAAGGGAGTTGGGTAAAAAAGCAGTTGGGTAGTGTATATTGTGCTAGAGGCACACAACACCCACTAACTCCTGCAGATGCCTTTATTATAGAACACCAGAGATAAAGGGGTATATACAGATGTATACTGTGCTGTGCTGGAGGCACACACAACTTCCAATAACTCCTGCAGATGGCAAGTGGGCTCAAATAGAGAACAGCTATGTAGGTGGATATAGCGGTATGTACTGGGTACAGAGCACGCAGACAGCACACACTATCTCCTAACACTACTGACTGCAAGCTCTATTATAACAGATAGATCACTAGCTATATAGGTGAGGTGAATATAGCGGTGTATACTGCGGTCAGGGCACGCAGACAATAACCACTACACAACAGCAAGATCGAAAATCGGCCGAAAACGATCGGTGTGTACTGTGTTGAAGGTACACAGAACACCCACTGCTTCAGACGCCAACACACTACACAAGGCCGCCGCGCTGGCGGCCTTATATAGTGTGGGGCGTGCACTACACAGCCTGAGCTATGATTGGCCACAGGCATCCTGCCTGTGGCCAATCATGGCTCTCCTCGCTGCTGGCGCTGCGATTGGTCAAGCATGCGGGGTCACAGTGCATGCTTGGCCAATCATGAGCCAGCAATGCACTGCGCCATCGCAGTGCATTGTGGGCCGTGAGCGCCACACGAATTTGGCACGAACGGACCAAAATGTTCGGACTTCGCCGAACGGACGAACAGCCAATGTTCGAGTCGAACGTACGTTCGACTCGAACACGAAGCTCATCCCTACACCTGTATCTACCCTTTAGTGCTGGTGTTCTCTCATAGAGGCATCTGCAGTAGTTAGTGGGTATTGTGTGCCTCCAGCACAATATACACTATCCAATTACTGGTTTTCCTACCCCCCTGTGGGCCATTACCATGTCTGGAAGGCCAACAAGGAGAGGCAGACAGGCACGAGCCAATAAAAGAGGGCAAGCAGGCTCTGTGTCTAGAGACAACAGTGCTGCATCGTCATCAGCACGTGGCCATGGGACACGCTTGTCCTTATATTCGGCAGTTAGACGTGTTGAGCCGCATCATGCCGAAGACTTGGTAGAGTGGATGACCAAGCCCTCTTCATCCTCCTCATCCTCTCTCACCCAGGCTCAGGGTACTAGCAAAGAAGCTGCCAACGCATCCTCTTCCCTCGTCTCAATGTCTTCATCAGTCACTCCTTCCCTAGACCCACCATGTCCTCCTGAGAAGTTGCCAGAATTGTTTGAGCATGGTGTTGGGTACATGCTCCAGGAGGATGCCCAGTGTTTTGAAGGCTCTGATGATGATACTCAGCTAGAGGAAGGCAGTAGCGTGAGCGCAGAGAGAGGGGATGCTCAAGAAGGACAGCAATCTGGCAGTCATGTTCCACAAGCTGCAGCTTACTGCCAGGTTTGCTCCAGTGATGAAGAGGGAGGGAATGATGAGGTCACTGACTCCATGTGGGTGCCTGGTAGAAGAGAGGAGGAGGAGGTGGCACATCTCCAATGAGCCAGGATGCCCTCCAGGGGCCAGCTTAGGGGCAGCACACCGACTGAATCGCACCGCAGATCTCCACCTGTGCAGGGCGCTGCCTCTGTGCGTTATTCCAAAAGTTATGTGGTGTGGGCCTTTTTTGAGACAAGTGCATCAGATCACACCACTGCTATTTGCAATATATGTCTAAAGCCTATCTTGCATGGCCAAAACATCTGCCTCTTGGGCACCACATGCTTGACCAGACATATGTTGACCTGCCATGCAGCTCATTGGCAAACGTACCTTAAAGACCCACACCAAAGAACAAAACGGACCTCTCCTTGCTCCTCATCAGCTGGGATCTCCAACCCCACTAGACCTTCAGTCCTCCCTGAAACCTGCACTGAGAGGAATGAAGGTGTAGAATTAGGTGTGTCACAGCCAAGTGCTTGCGGGCACTCTGCTAGCAATACATCCATGTCCGATTGTAGCAGGCAAATTTCCCTGCCCCAGCTGCTGGACCCTTAGAAAGAAGTTCACTCCCAGCCATCCACATGTCCAGCGGTTGAATGCTAGCTTGGCTAAATTGCTAGCACTTCAACTGCTGCCTTTTCAGTTGATAGACTCGACCCCCTTCCCAGAGTTTGTGCAACGTGCGGTTCCTCACGTAAGGCAATTCCGGGTTTATAACCGGCATGTGGAAGGCAATGTCCTTGCCTCACTGGACAGGGCGGTCAGTGGTAAGGTGCATATTACTGCTGACTCATGGTCCAGCAAGCATGGACAGGGACGTTACCTGTCTTTCACGTCACATTGGGTCACTCATCTGGCAGCTGGGAAGGATGCAGGACAAGGTGCAGTAGTGTTGGAGGTTGTTCCGCCACCACACCTCCAAAATTCTACTACTGGTTATGACACACCTCTCTCCTCCAACCCCTCCTCTTCTTCTTCCTCCATGGCCTCTTCCAGTGCTCTGTCCTCAGAACCAGCGGTGCTCCGTAGGCGTTCAAGGGGCTACGCAAGTACGCAGGCAAAAAGATGCCATGCTGTGCTTGCGCTGGTTTGTTTGGGGGACAGGAGCTACACTGGGGCAGATATTTTGTCAGCTCTGCAGGGGCAGGCCGAGAGGTGGTTGATGCCACGCCAGCTTAAGCCAGGAATGATGGTTTGCGACAATGGCACCAACCTCCTCTCCGCCCTCCGACAGGGACAACTGACCCATGTGCCCTGTGTGGCTCACGTCCTTAACCTGGTGGTGCAGCGGTTCTTGGGCAGGTACCTGGGCTTACAGGATGTCCTGAAGCAGGCCAGGAAAGTCTGTGTGCATTTCCGCCTATCATTTAATGCCAGTGCTCGGCTGGCTGAGCTCCAAAAGGAGTTGAACCTGCCCAAAAACCGCCTTATATGTGACATGCCCACCAGGTGGAACTCAACGTTGGCCATGCTGCAGCAGCTGCACATGCAGTAGAGGGCCATCAATGAGTACCTGTGCGACTACGGCACCAGGACAGGGTCAGGGGAGCTCGGTTTTTTCTCACCACGCCAGTGGGGCATGATCAGGGATGCATGCACTGTCCTGTCACCGTTTGAGGAGGCCACAAGGATGGTGAGTAGTGACAGTGCATGCATCAGTGACATTGTACCTCTTGTCCACCTGTTGGAGCATACGCTGTGAGGAGTAATGGACAGGGCACTTGAGGCAGAACAGAGGCAGGAAGAGGAGGACTTCCTTGCCTCTCAAGGCCCCCTTTATCCAGACAGTGTTCCTGCTGTCCCATCCATCACACAGGAAGAGGAGGAGGAGGAGGATGATTGTGTCAGCATGGAGTTGGGGCCTGGCACTCAGCATCAGCAGCAGTCTTGTAGGGATGATTTACAGTCCTAAGAAACCATGGACTTCTACATGACTGGGAGGAGGTGGCTGTGGATCATGTTGTCCTTAGTGACCCAGAATGACAGAATGCCTCAGCTAACCTACGCTGCATGGCCTCCCTGATCCTGCAAAGCCTGCGGAAGGATCCTTGTATTCTTTGGATCAAGGAGAGGGACCATTACTGGCTGGCGACTCTCCTTGATCCACGGTACAAGGGTAAGGTTGTGGACCTTATCTTGCCGTCGCAGAGGGAGCAGAGGATGAGACATCTCCGGGAGGCCTTGCAGAAAGGTCTGTGCAACACGTTTCTAGAGACTGGGAGGTTACAAACTCCTGGTCCTGGACAAAGTGTTGCTGAGGCTTCGGCCAGAAGGAGCGGTGGAGAAGGTGGCCATCTGACCGATGCGTTTAGACAATTTTTTAGTCCGCAGCCCCAAGGTATGATCGGTTCCAGTAACCATCGCCAGCGTCTGATTTACATGGTACAGGAATACCTAGGGGCAAGGTCAGACTTAGACACCTTTCCCACCGAAAATCCTCTGGCTTACTGGGTCTTGCGGATGGATCACTGGCCAGAGCTTGCACAGTATGCAATTGAGCTACTGGCCTCTCCTGCATCCAGCGTTCTTTCGGAAAGCACCTTCAGTGCTGCTGGTGGCTTTGTAACCGATTCAAAGGGTGCGCCTGTCCACCGACCCGGTTGATCGACTGACCTTCATAAAGATGAATCAGTCTTGGATCACCACCAGCTACCAAGCAGCTGAAGCTGATGTAACCGAATAATTTTTTTGGAAATATCAAATCCCTTCAAGACTGCCTATGCTGATGCTGAGTGACTGTCTATCCTCTTCCTCCTCCGCTGATATCTTGGAAGAACATTTTTGGTTCTGGGTGATGCTACCAGTCCAATTTTTCAGCCCCTGTTTAAAGAGGAAGTAAACCCTGATGGGTTTACTTCCTCTTTGATTCCCTGCAAAGGTAAAGCATAATGGACTACTATGCATCGCATAGTAGTCCATTATGTGTCACTTACCTAACACAGGAGCCAGCGAAGTCACCGCTGTCCCCTTGTGTACGGAGCCTCCATCTTCTTGGTGGGTCTCGCTGCTCCGGTGCTGTCATTCGTCGGAGCCATGATGACGTCACTCCCGCGCATGTGCACGGGAGCCGCCACTTATGGCATATCGCCCTTAACTGCGGCACGCTCAGTGCGCCAGCACGCCGCTGTCTGGCGCATGCTCCGTAGACAGCAGTGCCTGTCTTTCGGCAAATATCTCCTAAACCGTGTAGGTTTAGGAGATATTTCTTGGACCTACAGGTAAGCCTTAATCTAGGCTTACCTGTAGGTCAAAGTGGTTTATAAGGGTTTACAACCGCTTTAACAGGGGTGTGTAATTACAATTTTTGATGCAATGCTTTGCAGCAGGGCTCATTCCTGCACTACAAATGGAGTATATGGGAGAGGTTGCAGTGTCGTGGCACCAGAATCAGTGCCTAAGGCCCAATTTTTCAGCCCCTGTTTAACAGGAGCATGTAATTACAATGTTTGATGCAATGCTTTGCAGCAGGGCTCATTCCTGCACTACAAATAGAGTATATGGTAGAGGTTGCAGTGTATAGGTACAATTTTTCAGCCCCTGTTTACCAGGGGCATGTAATACAATTTTTGATGCAATGCTTTGCAGCAGGGCTCATTTTGCACTCCAACTAGAGTATCTGGGAAAGGTTGCAGTGTTGTGGCACCAGCAAGCAGTGCCTAAGGCCCCATTTTTCAGCCCCTGTTTAACAGGGGCATGTAATTACAGTTTTTGATATAATATTTCACAGCAGGGCCCGTTCCTGCGCCCACCGAGACTAACTGTGAGGATTTATAGTGTTGTGGCACCAGCACCACCACCACAACCACCAAAGGCCCAATTTTTCTACCGCTGTTCAACAATGGCATGTAATTACAATTCTTGATATAATCGTTCACAGCAGGGTGCTCCAGCGCCCACCAAGAGTTACTTTGAGGGCTTACAGTGTTGTGGCAACACCAACACCTTAGGCCCCCATTTCTACAGAGCATATAGGGCAGGCCCCTACTTTCAAACATCCAACTTACAAACGTCTCCTACTTGCAAACGGAAGGAGACAACAGGAAGTGAGATGAAAAAAGACGGACAGCAAAAAAAATTATACAGGGGTGATAACCCTTCCCTATGTTTTCCTAAAAGCTTAAAAATTGTTTTTTTGACTGGAGCTACACTTTAAAAATGTACCAGTTCAAAATTACAAACAGATTCTACTTAACACAACAAACCTACACAGTCCCTGTCTTGTTTGCACCGCCTGTATACTCCTGTTCTGAGTATATAGGGTCTGGGGGCCCCACGCCTTTCCTTTTTTTAATGTGGGTACGGGGTTACCCTTAATATCCGTACAAGACCCAAAAGGGGCTTGTAATGGTCGGGGGGGGGCTACCTATGTCATTTTTCTCAATTATTTTCATCCGTATTGCTGGAACCAGATATTACATTAAAACGGCAAGCAGTTTTAAATTACTTTTTTTCCGTTAAATGTCATTTTGTGCAGGGACTGTTCTAAACACGGGAAACACGTGCCAATTCACAGGCATACTATAGACACCCCCCAGGCACGATATTTAAAGGAATATTTCACTTTTTTTTCACTTTAATCATCATTAAAATCAGTGCTCCCGAAAAAACAGCCATTTTTAAAAACATTTTAGGCATTGACCCATGTCCCCTGGGGCAGGAGCCAGGTCCCCAAACCCTTTTTAGGACAATATCTTGCATATTAGCCATTCAAATTAGCACTTTTTATTTCGAATGTTCAAGTCCCATAGACTTCAATGGGGTTCTTAAGTTCGCACACATTTTCGGTCCGTTCGAAAGTTCTGGTGCGAACGGAATCGGGGGGTGTTCGGCTCATTCCTAATCTTGACGCTGTCTAGATGCAGGAAAAGTCTCAGCAGATTTTATGCTATAGTTTTGCTGTAATTAGAAGTTTAGAACAGCATGTGTGAGAAACAAGTGAAAAGGGCATAAAAACATCGAAATACTGCATTAGTCAGAACAAAGGTCTATTATAAGCACTAAACCATTCTAAATAGGTATATTTAAACCTGATTTATGAAAAAATTACATCGATTTAGAAAGCACATGTTAAAAACTGTTATTAAAATGGGTAAAAAAAACTATTGCATGTAAAGCTTATGCATTGCTTCATACAGACAGGCAATGTGCACCATCTAGTGGTTAAAAAAAGAGCCCTACCAAAATAATGTCTGTATTAAAGCAATGCTTTGCCAGTATGATTATTGCACAGTTAAAGAGGAAGTAAACCCTGATGAGTTTACTTCCTCTTTCATTCCCTGCAAAGGTAAAACATAATGGACTACTATGTATCGCATAGTATTCCATTATGTGTCACTTACCTGACACAGGAGCCAGCGATGTCACCGCTGTCCCCTGTAGTCCGGCACATCCATCTTCTCGGTGGGTCCCACTGCTCCGCTGCTGTCATTCGGCGAAGCCGCAATGACGTCACTCCCGCGCATGCGCATGGGAACCGCCACGCGCAGCATAATCGCCGTTGGCGGTGCCGCGCTCAGTGCGCCTGCATGCGCCGTAGACAGCGGTGCCTGTCTTTTGGCAAATATCTCCTAAACCGTGTAGAGGCAAACTAGACACCGGAACAGACGCTCAGGTACGAGCTCGGCGCTCATTATTACATTGTTCAGCTATCATAAGGAAAATGCCTCTTTTTATCTTTCTTTGATACATTGAGCACCTAAACGATTTGAGTGATCCAAGTAATTAACGCCCAGTGCAAAGAGAGAAAAGGAAAGGATTACACCCCCCCTGGCTTTACCCCATACACAGTATGAACGCCTAGGAAAAGATCGTTCCGATGGGATCCCTTCCCCTAAAACCACGCTACATGCTGTTTACCTTACAGCAGTAAGGTAATCATTTATGTCAGTGACACTAAAGATTCATTTCTTTGCACTTAAAGGCACAGTATCACTGAATGTCAGTATAGCAGCACACAGTGTTCTTGTGAAACACTTGCACATCTGCACTACTGTTGCACACTGGACCAAGCAATAACGTCCAATATTGCACTAGAGACTTGATACACTCAGTTTGTTAAAAGTATTTTATTTATTTATATATTTTCAATTTGTTTATATATATATATATATATATATATATATATATATATATATATATATATAATCTGGGTTTCTCCTTGATGAAATAAGTCACTTTATGAACTATTCACTTTTTGCGTATGTTGCATGATTTTGAAATCACATGTAGTTACATTACTTACCTTTTTATGTAATAGTGCACATGCCGGATATATGTTTTATATCTGTTTTTAAATATGTTTATTGCACTATAGAAATTTTCTTATGATTAATGCCCATGTCCCTTTTAACGTATATGCCAGTTAATTTAAGATATTACTTTATCAGCACATTTGCACTTTATTAGTGATACTGATGAATGTTTGCTAGTTATAATCACAACCGAATATTTCAATAATTTATTATATATAAAAGAAAAATATATAATCTTCTGTAAGGAGCACAACACCACCCCCTATTTTCTGTTTAGCGATTTGTACCCACCTTCTAGGACTCTTTTTGCGAGTTTCAGAGGCGGAACCTCAGCGGCACCACATGACGTCATCGGCGCATGCGTGATGGTCGAGTAAAGCCACAGCGGCCATCTTGGTACACCCAAAAGTAGGTGTAGATATACAGTATCTCACATTTTTGTAAATATGGTATCTTTTCATGTGACACTGAAAAAATTACACTGCTATAATGTAAAGTAGTGAGTGTACAGCATGTATAACAGTGTAAATTTGCTGTCCCCTCAAAATAACTCAACAGACAGCCATTAATGTCTAAACTGCTGGTAACAAAAGTGAGTACACCCCTAAGTGAAAATTTCCAAATTGGGCCAAAAGTGTCAATATTTTGTGTGGCCACCATTATTTTCCAGCACCGCCTTAACCCTCTTGGGCATGGTGTTCACTAGAGCTTCTGTCAGGGCTGGCTTAGCCCTTCCTTGTCTGGGCTGGCCGCTCAGCTGTCAGCTAATTGCCAGCTCTCTTCTCTTTCCACAGTTACCAGCTGTTCCCGATGATGCTCGTCTGACCTGCCTATTTAAAGCCTTCCTGCTCACTTTTTAATTTGCCTTCGCGTTGGTCACATCACAGGGAACCATCTCCTGCTGTTTGTTTCAAGACTGGCTTGCTGACATCCCGCTTGGCTTCTTATCCTGCTTGCGGTTGCTCTCCTTGGATCCCTGACTTCTGGCCTGGCTGATTACCCGATCTGGTTAATGAACTTTGGACTGGCTGACTACCTGATCTGACTACAGGACTCTGGCTATGCTTGACTACGCTTTTTTCTATTTACCTTTTTATTTTTTATTAATAAACAAGTGTGATTTGATTGTACTTCTGTCTCAGTCTGTTTCATCGTTTCTGACAGTACGTGAAGGCCATGAATTCAGAAGATACAGTCAATCCACTTGTTGGTAATATTTTTTCCAGATTGGATGAGCAAGATCACTGCATGGATCAGTTTGCCATGGCGTTACAAACGCTCCTGAATCACATGGCTCACCTGGAATCCCCCACGGTGGCTGCTCCGGTACAACCTGATTCGCAGGCTGTCCCTGCTGCTGCTCCAGTCTCTGTGCAGGCACCCGCCTCGAGTATTACCTCTATAAGAGGTATGTCTGGTTCTGCCCCGCTTCCCCAGTGATTTGGGGGCGATCTAGTTCAATGCAGAGGGTTTCCCAATCAGGTTGAGATATACTTCGAAATGCTGCCCCAGGCGTTTCCCACGGACAGAAGCAAAGTAGGTTTCATGATATCTTTTCTTTCTGAGAGAGCCTTGGCCTGGGCTAACCCTCTATGGGAGACGCAAAAACCTGTTGTCTTGAGTTACCCTCAGTTTGTGGCCTCCTTTAAAAGGGTTTTTGACGTTCCTGCATGCTCAGCTTCTGCTGCCAAGTGCCTCATGTCCATCAAACAGAGTACGAGAACTGTTGCCGACTACGCCATTGAATTCCGTACTCTGGCAGCGGAGGTTGCTTGGAACAATGAGGCCCTCGTGGCTGCTTTTTCTCATGGTCTCTCAGATTCCATCAAGGGTGAGAAAGCAGCCTGAGATATACCCACTGAGCTGGAGAACTTGATCTCGTTTGCCATCCTCAGTGACTCCAGACTCAGAGAAAGACTTTCTCTTAAGTAGCGCTTGCGGAAGCCTCCTGTACGTTTGCCTTCAAGCTTTGTAGTCCCAGCCATGCCTCCCTCACCTCCCATGCCTCCTGGTACCGAGTTGGTCAGTGAAGATGAACCCATGCACATGGGCTTCGCGCGTCTCTCTGCGGATGAGAGAGCCTTTAGGAGGAGGGAGAGATTGTGCCTTTATTGTGGCCAGGCAGATCACTTTTTGAAGTCTTGTCCTAGCTGTCCAGGGAACGCCCGAACCTTGAGGTCCTGTCATGGACAGACCTTAGGTGGCGTTGTTTCTTCCCCAGTTATCCAGAAGGATAAGCCCCTGGTTTTCGTCACCCTTTCTTGGGCTGAGTCGTCCATCGAGATACAGGTTCTAATCGACTCGGGGGCTGCAGGCCTGTTCATTGATGCTGCATTTCTTTCGCAGCACTCGATTCCTCTGCAGCTGCTTGACACTCCACTTGCCATTGAGGCTCTTGACGGGAGACCTTTACAGCCTGCCCATGTGACTCATGAGACGGTTCCATTGTCCATGGCCGTAGGGGCTATTCACCATGAGATAATCCAATTCCAAGTTATTTCCTCACCCAGATTTCCGCTGGTTATTGGTTATCCTTGGTTACAGAGGCACAACCCCTCTTTTGATTGGCTCCCTGCTGAGGTTCTCTCCTGGTCACCACAATGCAGTGAGACATGCTTCCTGAAGGTATCCAAGGTCCTGTGCACCGCTTCACTCCCCTCCTTGCTGGAGGAGTACCGTGATTTTGGCGATGTCTTTGATAAAGGTCAAGCTGGTAGTTTGCTTCCACACCGGCCTTATGATTGCGCAACTGACCTTCAACCTGGTTCCATACCTCCTCGTGCCCGGGTTTACCCTTTGTCGGTCTTGGAGGATAAGGCCATGGAGGAGTATGTTACTGACGCACTTTCTCGAGGTTTCATCTGCAAGTCCTCGTCTCCTGCTGGTGCTGGTTTCTTCTTTGTGAAAAAGAAGAGCGGTGAACTGAGACCTTGTATAGATTATAGGGGTCTAAATCGTGTCACAATTAAGAATGCCTACCCGATTCCATTGATTACAGAGTTATTTGACCGCCTCAAGGAAGCAACGGTTTTCACAAAGCTTGACCTGAGAGGGGCATACAATCTCATGCGCATTAAGGAGGGCAACCAGTGGAAAACTGCGTTTAATACCAGAACAGGCCATTATGAATACCTGGTAATGTCTTTTGGCCTTTGTAACGCCCCGACAGTTTTCCAGGAATTTATTAACGATGTCCTCCGAGATTTGTTGCAATTGTGTGTGGTGGTTTATCTTGATGATATCCTCATATTTTCCAAGTCCCTGGAGAGCCACCACACAGATGTCTGTCGTGTACTTCAGAAACTAAGAGAACAATCTCTATTGTAAACTAGAGAAGTGCGAGTTCCATCGTAAACAAGTTACATTCCTGGGTTATGTCATTTCCACTGCTGGTTTTTCAATGGACCCAGAGAAACTGTCGGCAGTCCTACAATGGCCTTGACCCGTGGGTTTATGTCCTCTGCAGCGTTTCCTGGGCTTTGCCAACTACTATCGGAAGTTTATTCGTACCTTCTCGTCTCTGGTCAAGCCTCTGACTGATATGACCAGAAAGGATGGTAACCCACAGATTTGGTCTCCGGAGTCCATTAAGGCCTTTGAGACTCTCAAGGCTGCCTTTGTTTCTGCTCCTGCGTTGGCACATCCTGATCCTACATTGCCTTTTATCCTAGAAGTTGATGCTTCTGAGACAGGAGTTGGTGCCCTTCTGTCTCAACGTCCTAACTCTGAGAGCACTATGCATCCGTGTGGCTACTTTTCCAAGAAATTGTCACCTGCTGAGTGCAATTATGAGATTGGTGACAGAGAGCTGTTGGTGATCATTTTAACCCTGAAAGAATGGAGACATCTCCTTGAAGGTACCACTGTGCCGTTCTTATTCTTACTGACCATAAGAATCTTACATTTTTTCTGAGGCTAAGCGACTCTCTCCCAGAAGGGCGCGATGGGCTCTTTTCTTGTCAAGCTTTAATTACCTTGTCTCATTCTTACCCGGTACCAAGAATGTAAGGGCTGATGCCTTGTCACGACAATTTTCTTCCACTTCCAAGTCGGAGTCAGTTCCGGTTCCTACGATTCCTCCTGATCGTATCTTGGCTATGGTTCGCACCAGCCTTACGTCTCCTTTGGGTGACAAAATTCTTGCTGCTCAGGTCCATGCTCCTCCTGATAAACCTTGTGACCGCTGCTTTGTCCCAGAGAGTCTCCATACTGCAGTGCTCCAGACTTACCATTCTCCCAAGGCAGCTGGCCATCCTGGGAAGAATCAACTCATTTGGGCCATTTCCCAACAATTCTGGTGGCCTAGTCTACGTGCTGATGTTACTGCCTTCGTAGCTGCCTGTCCCGTGTGTGCTCAGAGTAAGACTCCACGTCTCCTTCCAGTGGGCCTCCTACAAACCATACCCAATGGAGAGAGGCCCTGGACTCACCTGTCTATGGATTTCATTGTGGAGTTGCCCAACTCCCAAGGCAACCTCATTATCCTTATGGTGGTTGACCTGTTCTCAAAGATGTGTCATTGTATTCGACTTAAGAAGTTGCCCACCTCTAAGGAACTGGCTTCCATTTTTGCTCGGGAGATCTTTCGCTTACATGGGCTACCCAAGGTGATTGTCTCGGATAGGGGCAGTCAGTTTGTCTCCCGGTTCTGGCGAGCCTTTTGTACACAGTTGGAAATCCAGCTTGCGTTCTCTTCTGCGTATCACCCACAGCCTAATGGGGCTGCAGAATGAGCCAATCAGTCCTTGGAGCAATTCCTACGTTGCTATATTTCTGACCATCATAACAACTGGTCTGACCTATTACCTTGGGCAGAGTTTTCTTACAACAGTGCCTTGAATTCTGCTTCCCGATTGTCTCCATTTATGGCTAATTATGGTTTCCAACCTTCCATGCCGCCTGACTCGTTTGTTCTGCAGAGTATTCCTGCATTAGAAGAGCATCTCCGTGGTCTTCGTTCCACTTGGGTACAAGTCCAGGAGGCTTTGCGTCATGCTAATGATAGGTACAGACTCCATGCTGGCCGCAGATGCCTGCCTTCGCCTTCCTACCAGGTCGGGGACAGGGTCTGACTGTCATCTCGTAACCTCCAGCTTCGTGTTCCCTCACTAAAGTTTGCACCTCAGTTTATTGGGCCATTCCGTATCCTTCGCAGGATTAACACAGTAGCTTACAAGTTGGACCTTCCTCCTAGTATGCACATCTCTAATGTGTTTCATGTCTCCTTATTGAAACCGTTGGTCTGTAACCAATTTACCACCTCGGTGCCACATCCTCACCCTATTCTGGTTGAGAACCATGAGGAGTATGAGGTACAATCCATTGTTGACTCCTGTAGGTTCCATGGGCGCATACAGTACCTGGTGCATTGGAAGGGGTACGGTCCGGAGGAACGCTCCTGGGTTTCATTCTCTGACGTACATGCTCCTGTTCTCCTCCGCGAGTTCCATAGATGGTTTCCCCTCAAGCCTGGTGACCCTCCGAGGGAGAGGGGTCATTGGGGGGGGCTTAGCCCTTCCTCCTCTGGTCTGGCTGCTCAGCTGTCAGCTAATTGCCAGCTCTCTTCTCTTTCCACAGTTACCAGCTGTTCCCGATGATGCTCGTCTGACCTGCCTATTTAAAGCCTTCCTGCTCACTTTTTAATTTTCCTTCGCGTTGGTCACATCACAGGGAACCATCTCCTGCTGTTTGTTTCAAGACTGGCTTTCTGACATCCCACCTAGCTTCTTATCCTGCTTGCGGTTGCTCTCCTTGGATCCCTGACTTCCGGCCTGGCTGATTACCTGATCTGGTTAATGAACTTTGGCCTGGCTGACTACCCGATCTGGCTACAGGACTCTGGCTATGCTTGACTATGCTTTTTTCTATTTCCCTTTTTATTTTTATTAATAAACAAGTGTGATTTGATTGTACTTCTGTCTCAGTCTGTTTCATGGTTTCTGACAGCTTCACAGGCAGCCACTGGAGCCCTCTTCCACTCCTTCATGATGACATCACGGAGCTGGTGGATGTTAGAGACCTTGGGCTCCTCCACCTTCTGTTTGAGGATGCACCACGGATGCTCAATAGGGTTTAGGGCTGGAGGCATGCTTGGCCAGTCCATCACATTTACTCTAAGCTTTTTTAGCTAGACAGTGATCATCCTGGAGGTGTTTTGGGTCAGTATGTTGGTATACTGCCCTGCGGCCCAGTCTCCAAAGGGAGGGGATCATGCACTGCTTCGGTATGTCACAGTACATGTTGGCATTCATGGTTCCCTCAATGAACTGTAGCTTCCCAGTTCCGGCAGCACTCATGCAGCCCCAAAACCAATGCACTCACACCACCATGTTTGACTGTAGAGAAGACACACTTGTCTTTGTACTCCTCATCTGGTTGCCACTACACATGCTTGATATCATCTCAACCAAATAAGTTTATCTTGGCCTCATCAGAACACAGGACATGGTTCCAGTAATCCATGTTCTTAGTCTGCTTGTCCTCAGCAAACTTTTTGCGGGCTTTCTTGTGCATCATCTTTAGAAGAGGCTTCTTTCTGGGACGATTGCCATGCAGACCAATTTAATGCAGTTTGCGGCATATGGTCTGAGCATGGACAGGCTGATCCCCACCCCTTCAACCTCTGTAGCAATGCTGGCAGCACTCATACGTCTATTTCCCAAAGACAACCTCTGGATATGACACTGTGCATGTGCACTCAACTTCTTTGGTCGACAATGGTGAAGCCTGTTGTGAGTGGAACCTGTCCTGTTAAACCTCTGTATGGTCTTGGCCACCGTGCTGCAGTTAGTTCCAGGGTCTTGGCAATCTTCTTTTAGCCTAGGCCAACTTTGTGTAGAGCAACAATTCTTTTTTTCAGATCCTCAGACAGCTCTTTGCTATGAGGTGCCATGTTGAACTTCCAGTGACCAGTATGAGAGAGTGAGAGCGATAAGACCAAATTTAACACACCTGAGACCTTGCAACACTAATGGGTCACATGATACCGGGGAGGGAAAATGGCTAATTGGGGTCCAATTTGGACATTTTCACTTAGGCGTGTTCTCACTTTTGTTGCCAGCGGTTTAGACATTAATAGCTGTTTGTTAAGTTTTTTTGAGGGGACACTACTGTACATTGTAGCAAAGTGTAATTTCTTCAGTGTTGTCACATGAAAAGATATAATAAAATATTTACAAAAATGTGAGGGGTGTACTCACTTTTGTGAGATACTATATATGGATAGTCTCTGGCAATTATGAAGGCAGCTGTCAACAGGGAAATGTCTCCTCCTGCTTCTTCAGTTCCTCTCCACTATTTCAGAGCACCTTCTTGCCTCACCTCTGCCTCCTTTTTAAACATATGTTTTTTTTTCTTTACTATTTAAACCGTCTCCCGCAGTCCAGTATAGACCTGTTATCTTAACTTCTATAGCTGGGAAGATACTAGAGCGTTTAATAAAAGACCACATTGACGAGTTCTTGCTGACCAAAAACACTTTAAGCAACAGACAACATGGATTCATGAAAGACAGAAGTTGTCAGACAAATCTGATTTCTTTTTATGAGGAGGTAAGTAAAACCTTGGACAGAGAGGTGGCGGTGGATGTGGTATACTTGGATTTTGCAAAAGCGTTCGATCCAGTTCCCCACACATGGCTCATGTGTAAGATAAAGTCTACAGGTTTGGAAATATCAGTTTGTAAATGGATAGAAAATTGGCTAAAAGACAGGATTTAGAGAGTAGTGATTAATGATTCTTACTCTGAATGGTCTAAGGTTATCAGTGGTGTACCCCAAGGTTCACTGCTGGGACCCTTACTTTTTAACATCTTTATAAATGATATTGGGTCTGGGATCAAAAGTAACATTTCTGTCTTTGCAGATGACACCAAGATATGCAGTGGAATAACGTCCTTACAGGATGTCTCCAATTTACAAGCCGACCTCAATACACTGTCTAATTGGGCGACTATGTGGCAGATGAGGTTTAATGTTGATAAATGTAAAGTTATGCACTTGGGGGCTAAGAATATGCATGCATCATACATGCTAGGGGGAGTACAACAGGGGGAATCCATAGTGGAGAAGGATCTGGGGGTTTTGGTAGATCATAAGCTCAATAACAACATGCAATGCCAAGCTGCTGTTTCCAACAAAGTCCTTTCTTGTATTAAGAGAGGTATGGACTCCAGAGAGAGAGATATAATTTTGCCCCTGTTCAAATCATTAGTAAGACCTCACCTGGAATATGCAGTTCAGTTTTGGGCACCAGTTCTCAAAAAGGATATTGGGGAACAGGAGAACGTGCAGAGAAGGGCAACCAAACTGATAAGAGGCATGGAGGAGCTCAGCTATGAGGAGAGATTAGAGGAACTACATTTATTCACTCTTGAGAAGAGGAGAATAAGGGGGATATGATTAACATGTTCAAATATATTAGGGGTCCATATAGTGAACTTGGTGTTGAGTTATTCTCTGTACGGTCAACCCAGAGGACACGGGGGCACTCTTTAAGTCTAGAGGAAAAGAGATTTCATCTTCAAGTATGGAAAGGTTTCTTCACAGTTAGAGCTGTATAAATCTGGAATTGATTCCCGCCAGAGGTGGTTCTGGCCAGCTCAGTAGATTGCTTTAAGAAAGGCCTGGATACTTTCCTGAATGTACATAACATAACTGGTTACTAACATAGGTAAAGTTGATCCAGGGAAAATCTGATTGCCTCTTGGGGGATCAGGAAAGAATTTTTTTCCCCTGCTGTAGCAAATTGGAGCATGCTCTGCTGGGTTTTTTTTTCGCCTTCCTCTGGATCAATTGTGGGCATAAAATTGGGTATTTGGATTGTACGATTATTTTTTATTTTATTTATTTGTTTTTAAGGTTGGATTGGATGGACTTGTGTCTTTTTTCAACCAGGTGGAAACCTGTTCGGATCAGTGGGTCACTTCCACAATCCTTCAAGGGCCTTTTTGGTGGTTCAAACACCATGCGCTCGCTCTTCTTTTCTGCCCACCAGAATTCCAGCTTCCAAGGAAAACCAGGAAATCCTTCTTTCAAACTCTGGTTCATCAGCAAGCAGTGATACCGGTTTCTGGAATCGGAAAGGTATTTACTAATTTTTTCCCCATTTTTTTTTGGTGTGCAAAAAGTCAGGGGGATGGAGAAATGACCTGAAACGGTTAAACAAGTTTATCCGGCTCAAAGGTTTCAAGATGGAATCCCTCAATACGGTTATCCTAACAGTACAGCCAGAAGATTGGATGATCTCAATAGACCTCCCAGATGCTTATCTACATATACCTATCCATCGTGATTTCCAAATATTCCTAAGGTTCAAGATAGGGGAACTACAGTTCCAGTGCATTATCTGGACAATATCCTATTCCTATCTGGAGGACAGGAGAGTCCTGAACAGCCATCTACAGGAAGACATGAGCATATTGAGAAAATACGGATGGTTTATAAACTATGTGAAGAGTCAGCTCATTCCAACACAGAGGATAATATACTTGGGGGCACTATTCGACAACCAGAAGAGGGCAATGCCGTTCCCACCAGAAAAAATCCCTATAATCATAGGGTAGGGAGGGCACTGGCAAGCAAGTCTATGTCAGCATCAGAATGTCCGAGCCTCCTAGGATATTTTTCCTCTGGCATCCCGATGGAAAAGTGGACCAGGTGGCATCTCCGCGGTTTTCAACAGAGGTTTCTATCCCAGTGGAGGAGGAAATCCTTGTTTCAGAGAATTCTGATCACAATGTCAATGAAGTCCAACCCGTGGTGGTGGACGAGACTAGTGATGGATGAACTTCCGACGGGACGTTTCACAAACGCGAACCGCGCACACGGCCAAAAGTTTGCGAACTGCAAGATTCGCGGCGGACCCCATTGACTTTAATGGCAGGCGAACCTTAAAAACCTCCAGGTCATATTTTCAGCCACAAAATACTTACTAGCTGTGCACATATAGTCCCACAACATGGACACTGACATAACAAAAGTATTAAGTGAATCTGGGATCGACAACGACAAACATTCTTTTTTTATCTGTGAAATTTTGACAATTCAGGAGTGCATGAAGGCCATAGAGGAGAGGCAAGGTCAGGCCAGGCTATGAAGGGGTGCAGGAGATTATCAGTGCCACAGTCAGGGCAGCGCAGTCCTGTGCCAGTGTCCCAGTGTGCCAACCTGTGCTTGAGCCCCTCCCTCTGCCTAGCCCTTACCCCCACCTATGCAGGGCTCCACTGCGGTGGTCCGGAGGTGCCAGTCCAGTGCTGATCCTCAGCCATGGTTCTGGCACTGCCTGCTGATTGGCTTCTCTGCTGCTATCTCCCTCACTGTCTGAAACCAGCACCGCGATAGAGACTGAGCACTGACACCAGCACCATGATAGAGAGCACTGACACCAGCACCATGAGAGCACTGAGACCAGCACCGAGATAGAGAGCACTGAGACCACACCAGCACCAAGATAGAGAGCACTGACACCACACCAGCACCGAGATAGAGAGCACTGAGACCACACCAGCACCAAGATAGAGAGCACTGACACCACACCAGCACCGAGATAGAGAGCACTGACACCAGCACCGAGATAGAGAGCACTGACACCAGCACCGAGATAGAGAGCACTGACACCAGCACCGTGATAGAGAGCACTGACACCAGCACCAAGATAGAAAGCACTGACACCAGCACCGAGATAGAAAGCACTGACACCAACACCATGATAGAGAGCACTGACACCAGCACTGTGAGAGCACTGACACCAGCACCATGATAGATAGCACTGAGACCACACCAGCACCGAGATAGAGAGCACTGACACCAGCCCCGAGATAGAGAGCACTGACACCAGCACCGTGATAGAGAGCACTGACACCAGCACCAAGATAGAGAGCACTGACACCAGCACTGATACCAGCAACTCACTGCGGGACCCAAAAATATGACACCACTCAACCCCTTCAAACAGGAAGTGTCACGATCGTCCTGGTGTCTCGTTTGCGCACGAGAGACTTACCCACAGAAGTTTGTTGTCAAGGACCCGTCGTGCTCCGTTAACGCGCGCTAGAGCGATCGGACGCACTCGCGTCGCCTTGAACGAACGCACGCGTACACGTGGGGGCATGAACGGGAGCACGTCCACTCGCGCACGCTGACTCGTCGTGCGACCGTTTGGCGCCCTACAGTCTTCTTAAGGCACTTGCTCCCTTCCACTCGTGCTGACCAGTCTACAGCGCGTTCGGAGATCCTACTACCCTATACCTGTATCTGCTACCTTAGTTCCTGTTACCCGGCTTGACCTTGACCCTGATCCGTTGCTGCCTGCCTACGACCTCCTGCTTGTCTGACTACGCCTCTGCCTCATCCCTCTTGTACCACGTTGACCGCTACCTGCTGACCCGGCCTGTACCCGACTCTGCTGTTCCTACCTACCTGGTTGGATATCCTGTGACTGCTGTACCCGCTGACGTCCGTCTGCCAGCCAGTCTACCACTTGTGCCTGCCTACACCAGTCTCTTGTCTTCAGCTTCATCTGCTCGCTGTTGGTGTCCTGCTGCCCATCCGGACCAGCATCTACCCGCCAGGCACTTGTGCCCCCTGAACTGTTGATCTTCTGTTACCATCTCCAGGGGTTCTTTAGCCAGGGGCTACGAGGGGCCGCTTCCTGCATTCCGGGCTCGCCTACTAGGTACGTGACAGTACTGGTCAGCCATGTCCGAGCCTGCGCAGGGAGCCTCCCCCATGGACGAACTGTGCCGCCATTTGGCCGGCCTTACCCAGGCAGTAAAGAGCCTACAGGAAGGCTACGGCAGACTGGAAGAGCAAGTCCAAGCACTATCTGCTTCTCCGCCCGTTGTTCCAGGGGGCCACACCCCGCCTTCAGTGGTGATGATGCCACCTGAGCCCAGAGTACCAACCCCCGAGCGGTTCACTGGTGACCGGAACAAGTTTAGAGCCTTCCGTAACTCTTGTGAGCTCTACTTCGCCCTGCAACCGAGGACCTTCTCCCTCGAGGCGACCAAGGTGGGGTTCGTTATCTCCCTCCTAACGAGCGAACCCCAAGCCTGGGCACATCGCCTACTGGAACGCAAGGATCCATCCTTAGACACCTTAGACACCTTTTTTATGGCAATGTCAAGACTCTATGAGGATCCCCAACTTGCAGCAACTGCAGAGGCAGCCCTACACGTTCTGCAGCAAGGTCGCAGGCCTGTGGAGGACTACGTGTCGGAGTTCCGTCGATGGAGCGCTGACACGGACTGGAATAACGCCGCCCTGCGATATCAGTTCCGCATGGGCCTGTCCGAGCCTTTGAAGGATGAGTTGGCACGTGTTGGCATCCCCGAAACCCTGGAGGGCCTGATAGACATTTCCGTTCAGATTGATAGGCGCTTGAGGGAACGCCGCCAAGAACGTTCCTCTTCAGCCGCACGCCCTGTCTGGATGTTGCCACGGGTACCTAGTTCCGCTCACCCAGCTCCTTCAGTTCCTGCCACAGCCACGCTGGATCCCCCAGAACCGATGCAGTTAGGGCTACTCCGTCCATCACTGACCCCAGAGGAACGCCAACGACGCCGGGTCAACAACCTCTGTATGTACTGTGGAGAATCAGCACACTTTGTTCGCTCCTGCCCAGCCAAGATACGTAAGTGCCTACCTGTTCCACCTGTTCCTTCGTCAGTGCTGTCTGAAAACTCCTCTCACCTGGCTGTTCCTGTTCTTTTGCAGCTTCCAGGAAGGACTATTTCAACCCACGCAGTTATTGATTCGGGGGCATGCAGTGGGTTTATGGACGTATCCTTTGCCCTGAAGAACAAGATTCCCCTTAGACCGAGAGAGAAGGGACTCTCGGTATACCTGGCCGATGGGTCCGCTCTAGAATCAGGACCGGTGACTCAGGAGACTAGTCCCCTCTCTGCTGTCATCGCCGGGACTCACCAAGAATTTCTGTGCCTAGACGTCATCAAATCTCCCCTGTTCCCCATCATTCTAGGCATGCCTTGGTTGAAGGCACATAATCCACGTATCAACTGGGCCACCGGAAAGATTGAATTCCCTTCGGACTACTGCCTCCAGCATTGCTATCCAGCAATTAACGGGGACTCTCCGGCCCTCCTCTGTTTGGAAGCAGATGATGACACCCGGCAAGCTGTGCCTAGAGAATACCACGACTTCCTAGACGTGTTCAGTAAAAAAGGGGCTGAAACCCTACCACCTCATAGGACCTATGACTGCCCTATCGAACTACTCCCGGGGGCCGAGATTCCCTTTGGAAGAATTTTCCCTCTGTCTGAATCTGAACTTAGCACTCTGAAAACCTACTTGGATGAAAATCTTGAAAAGGGATTTATCCGACCCTCTACTTCCCCAGCTGGTGCGGGGATTTTCTTTGTGGAAAAAAAAGACCACTCTCTACGCCCATGTGTGGACTATCGGGCGTTGAACAAAATCACGATCAAGAACCGCTACCCTTTGCCATTGGTTCCCGAACTGTTTCAGAGACTAGGTTCCGCTAAAATATTCTCTAAGCTGGATCTTCGGGGGGCTTACAACCTCGTCCGCATTAGGAAAGGGGACGAGTGGAAGACTGCCTTTCGTACCCGTTTCGGGCACTTTGAATACCGAGTGATGCCGTTCGGGCTGTGTAACGCTCCTGCCACGTTCCAGCACTTTGTCAATGACATTTTTAGAGATTACCTTGACCTGTTTGTAATTGTCTACCTTGATGACATTCTGATTTTCTCCCCCTCTCTAACAGATCACCGGGTACACGTTAAAAAGGTCCTGACCCGTCTCCGTCTTCACGGTCTATACGCTAAGCCCGAGAAATGTGTTTTTGAACAATCGAGCATCCAGTTCCTCGGCCTGATTATCTCGGTAAAGGGAATTGAGATGGATCCCCAGAAAATCTCCGCAATTCAGGACTGGCCTGCCCCCTCCGATAAGAAAGGAGTTCAGCGATTTGTGGGGTTTGCGAACTTCTACCGCAAGTTCATTAAGGGCTTCTCTGCAATTATCGCCCCCATCACCGGACTAACGAAGCAGTCTCGGAAGTTTCATTGGACTCCCGAAGCACAAGAGGCCTTCAAAACCTTAAAAGATTTGTTTATATCCGCTTCTGTCCTGAAACATCCCAATCCTGCTCTACCATACATCCTCGAGGTCGACGCTTCGGAGATTGCAGTAGGAGCGATACTTTCCCAGAGGCAGGGGGCCAAGTCCTTACTCCACCCAGTTGCCTTTTTTTCCCGTAAGTTGTCGGAGGCGGAGAGAAACTACGACGTCGGGGATCGTGAGTTACTGGCGATAAAATCCGCACTCGAAGAGTGGCGCTACCTGCTGGAGGGAGCCACCCACCCGATCCTGGTCTATACGGACCACAAAAATTTGGAGTACCTGAAAACCGCAAAGAGATTGAGGCCCCGTCAAGCCAGGTGGGCACTCTTCTTCTCCAGATTTTCATTTCACATTACCTACCGTCCCGGATCCAAGAATACCAAACCAGATGCTCTCTCCCGCATGTACAACCAATCGGAGAGCTCGCCATCCACAGATACTATCCTCTCTACGGGGAACTTCCTTCTGCTCCAGGGGTATGTGCTATCCCAAATTAAGCAGGCTTCCGTAGGCCTAACACCTCCACCCGGTATCCCGTTGTCCTCCAGCGATGACCTTTTGTGGCATGGGAATCAGATCTTTGTTCCCCAAGAAGTTCGGACCCCAGTCCTGGCCGCCTGTCACGATCACCCACTGGCCGGCCACTTTGGGGTATTCAAGACTCTGGAACTACTCCAACGCACATTCTGGTGGCCTCGCATGAAGGACGACTGTAAGAGGTACGTGGAAACCTGTGTCATCTGCACCCGAAGCAAAGGCAGCAAGTCAAGAGCCTGGGGCCTGCTAAGACCGCTGCCTGTTCCTGATAGACCATGGAGGATGATCTCCATGGATTTCATCGTTGAACTCCCCCCGTCAGAGAACTATTCTACGATTTTCGTTATAGTCGATAGACTTACCAAAATGGCTCACTTCCTGCCCATGAAGGGCACTCCCTCAGCTACAGAGACAGCCAACACCTTTATCAAAGAAATCGTAAGACTCCACGGCATTCCCGTTAACATCACATCAGACAGGGGGGTGCAATTCACCTCGAGATTTTGGAGAGCGCTCTGCGGAGCCTTAAAGATCGATCTTTGTCTGTCCTCAGCCTACCATCCACAGACCAACGGCCAGACTGAGAGGACGAACCAGACCCTGGAGCAGTACCTCCGTTGTTTCTCCTCCTTCTCCCAGGACGACTGGGCCTCTCTCCTGCCTATGGCCGAATTCGCCTACAACAACACGGTCCACTCTGCCACCAAACAGTCCCCCTTCTACGCGAACTTCGGCTTCCACCCAGTGTTCTTGCCTGGCACCTTCCCTGAATGTTCGGTACCAGCAGTACAGGATCGTCTTAACTTCCTTGAATCAAACAACAAGCTTCTACAAAAGACACTGACCAAGTCCCAAGAGCACAACAAGGAAGTTTTTGACAGGAAAAGGAGGGGGGAGCTGGATCTCAAGATTGGGGACCAGGTCTGGTTGTCTACCTTGAACCTCAGATTGTCCTGCCCCTCTAAGAAGTTGGGTCCGAAATTTGTGGGCCCCTTTCCGATCAAAAGGAAACTGAATAACGTGGCTTTCGAACTTAAGCTTCCCGAGTCCTTCCGGATCCATCCAGTCTTTCACGTGTCACTACTCAAACCCGCAGTCCCGGACCCCTTCGTGGACAGGATGACCGGCCCTCCAGAACCCGTGATGATCAATGGAGAAATTGAATTTGAGATCGAATCCATACTGGATTGCAGGAAAAGGCGAAACCAGACCCAATTTCTGGTCAAGTGGAAGGGGTACGGCCCGGAGGAGAATTCTTGGGAGCCAGAATCTAATATTCACGCTAAAAGACTCATCCGTGCTTTTAAGAACTCCCATCCGAGTAAGATGGCTCCGTTGGGCATCCGGAGGCTGCCCTTTGGGGGGGGGCAGTGTCACGATCGTCCTGGCGTCTGGTTTGCGCACGAGAGACTTACCCACAGAAGTTTGTTGTCAAGGACCCGTCGTGCTCCGTTAACGCGTGCTAGAGCGATCGGACGCACTCGCGTCGCCTTGAACGAACGCACGCGTACACGTGGGGGCATGAACGGGCGCACGTCCACTCGTGCACGCTGACTCGTCGTGCGACCGTTTGGCGCCCTACAGTCTTCTTAAGGCACTTGCTCCCTTCCACTCGTGCTGACCAGTCTACAGCGCGTTCGGAGATCCTACTACCCTATACCTGTATCTGCTACCTTAGTTCCTGTTACCCGGCTTGACCTTGACCCTGATCCGTTGCTGCCTGCCTACGACCTCCTGCTTGTCTGACTACGCCTCTGCCTCATCCCTCTTGTACCACGTTGACCGCTACCTGCTGACCCGGCCTGTACCCGACTCTGCTGTTCCTACCTACCTGGTTGGATATCCTGCGACTGCTGTACCCGCTGACGTCCGTCTGCCAGCCAGTCTACCACTTGTGCCTGCCTACACCAGTCTCTTGTCTTCAGCTTCATCTGCTCGCTGTTGGTGTCCTGCTGCCCATCCGGACCAGCATCTACCCGCCAGGCACTTGTGCCCCCTGAACTGTTGAGCTTCTGTTACCATCTCCAGGGGTTCTTTAGCCAGGGGCTACGAGGGGCCGCTTCCTGCATTCCGGGCTCGCCTACTAGGTACGTGACAGGAAGGTACGGGCATATAGTACGGTGTGCTTTTTTTGTACGAGGAAGTGAGCCAAAGGTAGAAAAAAGGTCCGTGTGCTAGATTAAATAAATAGTTCATAGAGTTATGCATATACATGGTCTACTGGTCACATGTGTTGAATTCCTCCGAGATCCATGCCTCATTCATTTTTATAAATGTGAGGTAGTCAACACTGTCGTGAGCTAGGCGAGTGTGCTTATCGGTCATGATCCCCCCTGCTGCGCTAAACGTCCTTTCGGATAGGACACTGGATGAGGGGCAAGCCAACAGTTCCATTGCAAATTGGGCAAGCTCTGGCAAGAGGTCAAGCCTGCCCACCCAGTAGTCCAGGGGTTCATCACTTCTCAAAGCATCCACATCGGCCGTTAACCGGATGTAGTTGGACACCTGTCGGTCTAGGCCTTCCCTGATGCTGGATCCAGATAAGACCTGTCGATGGGTCAGTTGAAAGAATGACCTCATATTAGAAGTCACCAACACATCTTCAAACCGCCCTCTTCTTGCAGGCGCTGTTGGATTGGTACCCGCAACTCTTTCTTTGGGAGTGGGAATTCCTCCTCTGCCAGCGCACGCAAAAGCAGAATGCAGTATTTCTTGAAGCAAGGCCTGTAAGTGCTCCATTCTGACAGCCCTCTGTGACGGTGGTAACATTTCCGCCATTTTGTGTTTGTACCGGGGGTCTAAGTACGTTGCCACCCAGTACTGGTCCTTGACCTTTATGCTTTTTATACGGGGGTCCCTGTTAAAACACTGGAGCATGAAGGCCCCCATTTGCACTAATCTGGAAGCGGTGTGGTGACCTGGCTCCTGCACATCATCCAGGATAATGTCGTCCTCCTCGTTCTCCTCTCCCCATCCACGCACAACAACAGTGATGCCAGAAAGGTTTAAAGCATGCTCTTCTTGTTCCTCATCCGCCCCGGCACCATCCTCCTCTGACTCCTCTTCAGACTCCTGTTGTTGACTTGTCTCAGATAGTGTAGCCCCCCTGGGAATTCATCCAGCATTGCGACTTCCTCATCTTCCTGCTCCTCCATGGCTTGATACGACGCAATGCACACTCTATAAAGAAGGCATAAGGTACAATGTCACTGATGGCGCCATGGCTGCGACTGACCAGTTTGGTGATCTCATCAAATGGCCGCAGAAGTCTGCATGCGTCGCGCATGAGCATCCACTGGCGCTGTGAAAAAAAAACAAGCTCCCCAGAACCTGTTCTGCCGCAGAGTTCATACAGGTAGTCGATAACTGCACGTTTCTGCTGGAGCAGCCTATCAAGCATATAGAAGGTTGAGTTCCATCGCATCGGGCAATCGCAAATAAGACGTCTGACCGGCAGATTGTGTCACCGCTGAATGTCAGCAAGGCGAGCCATGGCCGTGAAAGATCTTCTGAAATGGGCCGAGATTTTCATTGCCTGCCGCAAGATGTCCTGGACCTCAGGGTATTTGACAACGAATCGCTGCACGACCAAGTTTAAGACGTGTGTCATGCATGGCACGTGTGTAATTTTGCCCTGTTTCAATGCGCTAAGCAGATTGGCACCATTGTCACACACCACTTTACCAACTGTCAAATTGAGCGGTGTTAGCCACTGATCTGCCTGTGAACGCAAAGCTGAAAGGAGTGCAGGGCCAGTGTGGCTCTTGGCTTCCTGGCACAACAGACGCAGCACAGTATGGCAACATCTCACCCGTCGAATAGGTTCTGGGGATCTTGGGCGGCGCAGCGGAAGAGGCAGAAGTGGCGCTAGCAGCGGAAAAGGAGGAGTCAGCCGAGGAGGAGGATGGAGTAGGAGGAGGAGAAAAAGAGCCAGGCCTGCATGCAATCCGTGGCGGCAAAACCAAATCTACATGGGTGCCATGGATTACATGCTTGATGGCCGTCAAAAGGTTCACCCAGTGGACAGTAAAAGTTATATACCTTCCCTGTCTGTGTTTGCTTGACCACGTGTCTGTGGTCAGATGTATCTTGGCACCGACACTGTATGCCAGAGATACATTCACTTGCCGCTGAACATGGCCATATAGCTCTGGGATGACCTTCTGTGAGAAATACTTCCTTCCTGGGACCTTCCATTGTGGTGTTTCAATGGCCACAAATTGCAAAATGCCTCAGAGTCCACCAGTTTACATGGCAGTAGTTGGCGGGCTATCAGTTCTGACAAGCCATCGGTCAACTGTTGGGCAAGAGGGTTATCCGGCGTCATCATTTTTTTTTTACGCTCAAACATTTGGCCCACGGAAGCCTGCCTTTTTCCAGAAAAACGTGAGGACGGCATGATGGAAGGTGGAGTGGAGGACAATTCTGAGGAGAGAGGAGAAGGAGAAGATGAGGCTGGATGGTAAGAGCCTGGAGTGTGGCTTTGTGGGTTCCGTTGCTCCCACTGGGCTCGGTAATGGCAGCTCATGTGCCTTCTTAAGGCGGTCGACCCTAGGTGAGTGTTGGGCTTACCGCGACTTATGCGTTGACTGCAAAGATTGCAGATGGCAACACTATTGTCAGCAGCGGACACATTAAAAAAAGCCCACACTGCGGAGCCATGTGCCGGCGTCCTGGGAGCGCCAGATGTGACCGTACATGGTTGATGCCTCGCTCCTGATACATTAGCAGTCTGCTTTGTCCCTCCTGTGCAATCTAAGTTCTGCCTGCTTCTCCTCCCTATCTGCTGGTCTATATCTCCCTCTGAACTCACCTCCTCTTCCTCTCTTGTGGACACCCACGTGTCATCACTAGACACATCATCATCGACGTCACCTTCCCCACCGCTATAATTAGAGATCTTGGAGTAGGCAGCAACACCTGGGACCAACCTCCTCCTTGGGCTGATCTGGGTACGGTCGTCAGACTGCTGAGTGGCGGTTGTTGCTACCTCCTCTTCCTGATCCAATGCCAAGAGTGGCTGTGCATTGGCAATGTCTTGTGATGGATCGGAAAATAATTCCTGTAACTCAAGTGGAGGGTATATGGTGGTGGTGGTGGTGTTGTTGGTAGTGTCTTTGGGGGTGCACACAGCAGAGAGTGAAGAAGAGGGTGCAGATCGAGAGGATGAGGAGGGTGCAGAAGACTAAGGCTGAGTAAGCGACTCAACCAAGTCTGGTGCGTCCTTTGATGTAATCAAACGCACCTTCTGCAATTTCCCACTTTGGCTCAAGCCTGTTGCTCCTGCCCTACCCCTACCACCTCTGTGGAAGGGCCTGCCCCTGTGACAAAAGTCTCTAGAGAA
This sequence comes from Lithobates pipiens, assembly GCF_037356315.1. Classification (NCBI taxonomy): domain Eukaryota; kingdom Metazoa; phylum Chordata; class Amphibia; order Anura; family Ranidae; genus Lithobates; species Lithobates pipiens. Next base: position 190,993,336 of record NW_027507718.1, on the reverse strand, counting down.
GTGCAGTATGTATGTGGAAGAAGGTATATAACACCCCGCTTCAATCGGTCGTTTTGGGGGGCCACTGATCTATCACACCAGTTATAATACTTTTTTTTTAATTGCGTTTGTCACTGTTTGTTGTATCGCTGCAGAACCGCACAGCAGTCACAATGCTGCACAGTGGAAATGCACTATACTATGCTTTCTATATTTGCAAGTATTTTATGGGTGTATTACACCCCTATATACTGCACACCAAATAGTACACCTATACCAGTCCTTAAAAGGACCTTTGTGGACCTAATAGTAGCTAGCTAGTAGCTAGTGAATTGCAGACTGTCCCTGCTCCAAACACCAAACTGTCCCTCCCTACACTGAGAAACGACAGCTGCAGAATCGGTCAGCAGCACAGCAGTGCAGTGCACTATAATATGCTTTCTATATTTGAAAGAAAGTATATTATACGTGTACAACCCTATATAATGTATACCTATACCAGTCCTTAAAAGAACCTTTGTGGACCTAGTAGCTAGTGATTTTCAGACTGTCCCTGCTCCAAACACCAAACTGTCCCTCAGTCCCTACACTGATAAAAGACAGCTGCAGAATCGGTCAGCACTCAGCAGCACATCAGTCAGCAGTGCACCATAATATGTATGTATATTTGAAAGAAAGTATATTATACGTGTACAACCCTATATACTGTACACCTATACCAGTCCTTAAAAGGACCTTTGTGGACCTAATAGTAATAGCTAGTGATTAAACTGACTGTCCCTGCTCCACACAGCCTCCTTTCCCTACGCTGACAAAAGACAGCTGAAGAATCGGTCTGCAGCACAGCAGTCAGCAGCAGTGCACTAGAATATACTTTGTATATTTGAAAGAAAGTATATTCTAAGTGTATTACAACCCTATATACTGTACACCTATACCAGTCCTTAAAAGGACTTTTGTGGACCTAATAGTAATAGCTAGTGATTAAACTGACTATTCCTGCTCCACATAGCGTCCTTTCCCTAAACTGGCAAAAGACAGAATGTAAAATGGCTGCCAGATCAGGTCTATTTATAAGGTAGGGGGTATGTCCAATTGTCCATGTGCTGAAATGTCTCAATTGGCTGTCCTGTACCCCATGATGGATGTGTCATCATGGGTCAAAGTTCTTCACAATGTAAACGCATATGTCCGCCGCGCGAACAGCGCCAGAAGTCCAGCGGTTTGGTGAATCGCGAACAAGCAAAATTTGCCCCAAAAACCGACCACCGGGCGGATCGGAAGGCCATCTCTAGACAAGATCACCCAACCCTCAAAATCACTGTCATCTTGGCCCCATCTCGTGGATCACTCTTACATCTGACACTAGTCAGTTGGGTTGGGGCGCACACTAAAAAAAATCAATTGATCCAGGAAAGATGGCAGTTCAACTTGGAGGGCATAGTCTCCAACTTCCTAGAACTGAGGGAGGCCTAGAAGGCTATATCACACTTGGCACCTCTTCTCAAAAGCAGCTCTCTCTCCTGTTACTGTCTCGGCTGGGCTCAGCCCTTCCGTCTCTGAGCTGGCCACTCAGCTGTCTGTAAATTGCCAGCTTCTATCTCTCCACAGTGACTCACCTGTTGATGATATCCTGCTCGTCAGTCCTGCTTACTTAAGCTGTCTAGCCCACATGATCTCTGCTTTTGCCTGGTCAACATCACGGAGACTTTCTCCTGCGTGCCTGTTAAAGACTTGCTTGGCTGATGTCCCTTCTGGTTCCAGATTCTGCTTGCTGTTCCACTACATTGATTCCTGGCTTCCTTACTTCCTGGCTTGTCTGACTATCCGTTCTGGTTTCCAAATTTTGGCTATGTTTTCACTTCGTTTGTTCTAGTTAATGTTCTTATTATTAAATAAGTGTGATTTAACTGTACTTCCGAGTCGTGGTTTCTGACACTAGGCGAAGGCCATAAATTCAGAACTTGCATTTAATCCACTTGTTGGTAATATTTTTTCCAGGTTGGATGACCATGATCACCACATGGATCAGTTTGCCATGGCGTTACAGATGCTCCTGAGTCACACGGCTCACCTGGAATCTCCCACTGTGGCTGCTCCGGTACAAATTGTGTTGCAGGCCATCTCTGCTGCTGCTCCAGTCTCTGTGCAGGTACCCGCCTCGAATATTACCTCTGTAAGAGGTACGTCTGGTTACGCTCCACTTCCCCAGCGATTTGGGGTGATCCAGTTAAATGCAGAGGGTTTCTCAACCAGGTTGAGATATACTTTGAGCTGCTGCCCCAGGCATTTCCCACAGACAGAAGCAAAGTAGGTTTTTATGATATCTTTGCTTTCTGAGAGAGCCTCGGCCTGGGCAAACCCTCTATGGGAGATGCAAAAACCCATTGTCCTGGTTTACCCAGAGTTTGTGGCTTCCTTTAAAGGAGTATTTGATGTTCCTGCACGCTCCACTTCTGCTGCCAAAAGCCTCATGTTCATCAAACGGGGTACAAGAACTGTTGCCGATTATGCCATTGACTTTCATACTCTGGCAGCAGAGGTTGCGTGGAATAATGAGGCCCTCATGGCTTTTTCTAATGTTCTCTCAAATAACATCAAAGATGGGATAGCAGCCCGAGACATACCCACTGAGCAAGGAGTGCTTTCTGAAGCCTCCTGTACCTTTGGCTGTGAGCTTTGCAGTCACCTCCCATGCCTCCTGGTACCGGGTTGGTCAGTGAAGGTGAACCCATGCACTTGGGCTTCACATGTCTCTCTGCGCATGAGATAGCCCTTAGGAGGAGGGAGAGATTGTGCCTTTATTGTGGCCACTTGGGTTGTCCTACCCATCTAGGAAATGCCCAAACCTTGAGGTCCTGTCACGGACAGACCTCAGGTGGCGTTGTCTCGTCCCCAGTTATCTAGTAGTAGGATAAGCCCCTGGTTCCGGTTACCATTTCTTAGGCTGAGTTATCCATCGAGATACAGGCTCTAATCGACTCTGGGGCTGCAGGCCTGTTCATTGATGCTGCCTTTGTATCAAAGCATTCCACTGCAGCTGCATGACACTCCACTTTCCACTGAGGCTCTTGATGGGAGACCTCTACATCCTTCCCATGTGACTCATGAGACTGCTCCATTGTCCATGGCCGTAGGGGCTCTTCACCAAGAGATAATCCAATTCCAAGTTATTTTCTCACCTAAATTTCTGCTGGTTATTGGTTATCCTTGGTTACAGAGGCAAGACATCCCTTTCGATTGGCTCCGTGCTGAGGTTCTTTCTTGGTCGCCACAATGCAGTAAGAAATGCTTTCAGAAGGTGGCTAAGGTGCACCTCTTCACTCTCCTCCCTGCTGGAAGAGTACTGCAATTTTAGCAATGTCTTTTACAAAGGTCAAGCCGGTAGTTTGCCTCCACACCGGTTGTATGATTGCGCAATTGACCTTAAACCTGGTGCCATACCCCCTCCTGGTCGGGTTTACCCTTTGTTGGTCTCAGAGGATAAGGACATGGAGGAGTATGTTGCAGATGTACTTTCTTGAGGTTTCAAATCGTAGTCTCCTGCTGGTGCTGGCTCCTTCTGCTGGTTTTTCAATGGACCCAGAGAAACTTTCAGCAGTCCTACAGTGGCCCGACTCATGGGGTTACATCCTCTGCAATGTTTTCTTGGCTTTGCCAATTATTATCGGAAGTTTATTTGTAACTTTTGGTCTCTGGTCAAGCCCCTGACTGATATGACCAGAGAGGATGGTAACTCACAGAGCTGGTCTCCGAAGTCCATTAAGGCCTTTGAGAGTCTCAAGGCTGCCTTTGTTTCTGATTCATTGTTGGCACATCCTGATCCTACGTTAGCCTTTATCCTTGAGGTTGATGCTTCTGAGACTGGAGTTGGCACCCTTCTGTCTCAACTCCAAGTATGTAACAGTGCTAGAAGCTTATAATTACTGAAGGTTTCCGTTTGGAATTACCTTTGATGGTTAAGGAGACCCTTTTAGTAAAGTGATAAGTGCCTATGTGTTACACCCTCTGCCCTGTGCGGAATAATAATGGAAACAATAATGTGTGTTGCATCCTCTGCGACAGTGCTAGGAGCTTGTAATTGCTGCAGAATTCCATGCTGCAAAATTGCCTTTGACAATGGGTAAAGAGACCCTTTTTAATAAAGTGATAGGTGCCTAAGTGTTGCACCCTCTGTCATGTGCAGGGTGATAATAGAAAAAAATGAAAAAAATAATAAAAATGAAAATAAAAGTGTGTGTTGCACCCTCTCCCCCATGTAGAATAATGTGGAAGAGAATGAGCTCAAAAGTATTACATATACTGCTGGGCGCAGTTAGCCTTTAAACATAAGAAACATTTAAAATGATATGTGCTTCTTGTGTTACACCCTCTGCAGTATGTAGGGTATCAAAGGTGAATGAATTGATTCTAGGTTTAATAGTATAGGTGTAAATCATCTGTTACCATACACTACTTGATACTACTCTTATTTACAAGTAGCATATGTGTTTGACCCTCTGTTGCTGCTTCTCATTGAATAAACAATTGGTCAGAAAGCAGAAATAAGAAGAACGCAGTGCAAAAAAAAATATATGTATCCCACTGTATGACCTAGAGAGAAATATACATAAACAAACTCACAGTAATTATCAGTCCATTTAGTCCAACGATGAATCAATAAAGTGACTTGTGCTCACAAACAGTGTCCAGTACTTTAGCAATGGGATTCATATATATTTTTTGCACTGCGTTCTTTTTTTATTTCTGCTTTATGATTGAATTATCTATAGATATCTGTATATACACAGGGCTTTTTTATTGCCAGAACGCCGTTCTGGGACCTATGGCAGCCCTCTCTGCTCCGACATGTTATGTAACCCAATAGCCAGTAGAGGAAGTTTTCTGCACAACTTACTTCCTCTACCGGAAGTCCTGCCCTCGATCAGGCTTGTGGCCATCCAAGAGGCAGTGTACATCCCCACCTGCCGCCACCACTCCTCTGACAGTTCCGATGGGTAGAGCTCTCCGATCATCACTTTACTGCGACGAGTTTGAACGAAAAGAGCCTGCGCATATCATACAGCAGTGGCTGCTTTCCAGAAGAGGTAAGGGAGCTGTGGAAGGGGGGAGGGGTAGAGCTTTTTTTTAAGCGTGAACATGGACAGAGAGAATGGTGAAAGGTGAACATAGACAGAGAGAACAGTGAAAGGTGAACATGGACAGAAAGAACAGTGAAAGTTAGGTTTTGGGGAATTTGTACAGAGTAGAACTGGGAAGGGGAGATCTGTGCAATGAAGAGAGCTGGGAGAAAATTTTAGCAGAGTGGGGAGCTGGGGGGGGGGGGGGGATTTCAGCAGAGGGGAGAGCGGGATGGGGGAGATTTGTGCAGAGAGAACTGGGATAGGGGGAGATTTGTGCAGAGAGGAGTGGTGGGAAAGGGGGGATTTGTGCAGAGAGGAGAACTGGGAAAGAGGGGGATTTGTGCAGAGAGGAGAACTGGGAAAGAGGGGGATTTGTGCAGAGAGGAGAACTGGAAAGGGGGGAGATTTGTGCAGAGAGGAGAACTGGAAAAGGGGGATATTTTGCAGCGAGAAGAACTGGGAGAGGGGGATTTCTACTTATTACCATTATTTGGTACAGCTGTACTTCTCTACCCTAAGGAAGGCGTGGTTGGGGGTGGAGTTTGGGCATGGTTGGGGACAAGTTTAGGTGTGGTTGTGGGCAGGAAGTTGGCCAGGGAGGGAGAGTGCCTGCACCTTTTCTCTGGGAAAAAAAGTCCTGTATACACACACACACACACACACTGAAGCAGGAAGAAATATACATTGGCCCAGAAGTGAATCTGTACACAGGAAGTAGGTGTGTGTTTTGAGGCCAAATCATTTAGACATACACACATGACCCACACAAACACCACCCCATGTAAAAATAAATAAAAAATTATCTTATTTTGCAAATAAGGATCATCTCTTCCTCAGAGAACAGTGAGCAGGCATGGTGGTGGGAAGAAATTAGCAGCAGTACAAGCAAATTCCTGGAGGGGTGTGAGGTCATCTCACATACACAGCGGTCACGCATCTAGAAGCAATTGGCACACCTAGCTGCAGGAACACAATTTTTATGGAAATTAATAGTAAAGCAGATGCAGATTTCAAGGACTGGACTAACAAATGTTTATAGTGAAAGGCAACTGGTGTTTTCTATTAAACAAGGTCTTGTTAAACTAAATGAAATCCTTTTGTATTTTTGCTTGGGGATAGAGTGCAGAGGGATTAGAAGTATTGTCAGTTTTTGGGGATGTCTGCACACCTGATAGGGTGAAGACAGCTCCCAAATTTTGACAGTTTCCCCTTCAAATGTATTCTCTTCCTGTCACATAGCCAAACAGGAAGTGATGGTAAAACCCTACCAATGTCTTTCCTTGGGGACACACAGGTCAGTCTAAATAGTTTCCCCATTAGGTAAATTATACTCTAGCATTTTGCTGTGTACACCCCACATGGAATGTGGAAACTCCCCTTATACTAGTGGGTACAAGATGCTTTGTGGTTGATATTGGGCTGAGCCCAACATGCCCCAAAGGCAGCCAGCTATGTTGAGTGCATGTGGCCTTGTATGGTTCAGGAGGGGGTTGGGCGATCACTCTTCTCACCCCTTTCCTTGCTGGCCCTGTTGTATGCTCTGAAAAAGGATGTGGTTTGGATTGGGGAAGGCAGCTTAGAGCCTTTTGAGAATAGAGTGGAGTGTAGAAGTTCCCCTTTAAAAGCAAGAAAGTTAGCCCATGAAAATCCAAGGGATTAGAGGGGGAGACAAGAGCATTCGAGAATGGAGTGTGGAGTTCCCCTTTAAAAGCAAAAGTTAGCCCATGGAAATCCAAGGGGTTAGAGGGGGCAGACAAGAGCATTGGAGAATGGAGTGTGGACTTCCCCTTTAAAAGCAAAAGCTAGCCCACGGAAATCATATGCATTAGTGGGGGGAGGTTAAATGCCCTTTTAGGAGGATCTAGAGGAGCAAGAGTCTTTTTACATAATTTCAACAAGGTGCATGTCACATGTTGTCAACGTAACATGCTAACATGACCTGTGTGCAAATCTCCTTAAAAAAATACATAAAGGTGAACCAGCGTAAAAAAAAAAAAAAAGTAAAGTTTAGAGGTGCACCCATTCAACCCATGCAATTGCATGTACATTGCTTAACATTTACTAAGATTTTGGCCGTGCAGTGAACAAACGCATGTGAATGAGCTCAACAGCTGTTGCACACACCGACTGCTTACATTGATCTCATGCAGTTCTAAACGTACTTGCAGGCACAGCAGGTTTTCTCTGAAAAAGTTACTTTCTCATTCTATTTTGGGCATATTTGTTACTTGGGCAGTTGTTACTAAACTTCCTCATATCACCCCATAATATTGGCACCTCCATCTTCTGTCAGTATTGATTTGGAGATGCCATGCGCCATATCCATAGTGGCGCACAGATTGCATTCTCCCGTGCACCAAGATCGCTATAGTAAATGGGGGATTCGTACTCTACCGGCACAACATTTCGTAAATATGGAAATGTGCTTTGCGTCTCGCCATGTGCCTCTACTGATGACACACGGCTTTCGTAAATCTCTCCCCTTATTGTATTCCACTTACCTTGGGCAGAGTTTTCTCAAAATAATGCCTTGAATTTTGCTTCCTGATTATCCCCGTTTATGGCTGCGAACTATGGTTTCCAAGCTTCCATGTTGCCTGACTCATTTGTTCCGCAGAGCATTCCTGCGTTACAGGAGCATCTCCGTGGTCTTTGTTCCACTTGGGCACAAGTTCAGGAGGCTTTGCAACATGCCAATGATAGGTACAGACTCCATGCTGACCACAGACGCCTGCCTGTGCCTTCCTACCAGGTTAGGGTCAGTGTTTGGCTGTCATCTCACAATCTCTGACTCCTTGTTCCCTCTCTGAAGTTGGCACCTTGGTTTATTGGGCCTTTCCGTATTCTCCACAGGGATAACTCAGTGGCTTATGCTTTAGACCTTCTTTCTAATATGTGGATCTCTCCACAGTGACTCACCTGTTGATGATATCCTGCTCATCAGTCCTGCTTACTTAAGCCGTCCAGCCGAGATGATCTCTGCCTTCCCCTGGTCAACATCACAGAGACTTTCTCCTGCGTACCTGTTAAAGACTTGCTTGGCTGATGTCCCTTCTGGTTACAGATCCTGCTCGCTGTTCCACTATGCTGATTCCCGGCTTCCTGACTTCCTGGCTTGTCTGACTATTGGTTCGGTTACCAAACTTTGGCTATGTTTTGACTACATTTGTTCTATTTAATTTTATTATTATTATTAAACAAGTGTGATTTAACTGTACTTATTTCTCGGTCTGATTCATGGTTTCTGACAGTTACAAATGAACAACAGGGTGGCAGTAGTCTATGTCCAGAACCAGGGGGGAACACACAGCAGATCGTTATCCATCGAGGTAGTCTGATTTTAGCGTTGGTGAAGAAGAATATTGTCAACCTTAGAGCGGCCTATTTACCAGCTCCCCTGTTAGGTTCCTGGTGATGAGCCTGACTTGATGGAAGAAGATTTCTCTTACAGCTCTGGTTTAGGGACCACTGGAATGGAGACAGTGGCCCCGTGAGCGCAGCGGGGTAGGAGTGTCTGACTGGAAGCAGCGGCTGGTTACTTCTGGATGCTGGAACTGCAGAGAAGTTGGTAGACAGGCAGGCAGAGATCAGCAGGCAAGGCAGTGGCAGCAAGGACCGGGTGCAGCACACTTGAACAGCAGAAGAATAGTCAGGCGGGCCGGGTCACAATGGATAAGCAGACAGGTAAGTACAGTAGGCAGAAGAGAAGTGCAGGCAGGCAGAGGTTCGGCAACAGAGGTACAGTCCAAAGCAAGGTCAGGTAGGCCGGGGTCAGAGCAGGAGAGGTCAGCGAGGTCAGACGGTAGCCGGGTCAGATATCACAACAGTAGGCAGATAGCAGGTAGTTCGGGTACAGAGCTGCAGACAAACAGCACCGATTAGATGCAGCAGCCTCCTTTAAATAGGCCCACTGGCGCCAAAGCGCGCTAACGCGCACACGCGAACCGCGCGCGTGCACGCCGCGATCGCGAATGCGTACGCGCACCTGTGCATCCGCCCGTTCCGTGCGGGAGAAACCCTGACATTGCCCCCCCCACAAGGGGCAACCTCCGGGTGCCCACAAGGTGCCTCTTTTCCGGATGAGCCGAGAAAAAGGCACGGACCAGTCTGTTGGCATGCAAATTACCATCGGGTTCCCACGAATTACTTTCTGGACCATACCCCTTCCACTTAACCAAAAACTGTCTCTGACCTTGTTTCCTTCTACAATCGAGGATAGCCTCCACCTCATACTCTTCGCTACCATCGATAAAAACGGGTTGAGGTGGTCTGGAACTTCTACCCGGGAAGGGATTGGGCACCGAGGGCTTCAGCAAGGACACATGAAAGACCGGGTGGATTTTCATTGAATCAGGCAAGACCAACTCATACGACACCTCATTAATCCTTCTCTTTACAGGAAAGGGTCCCAAAAATTTGGGCGCAAGTTTCTTAGAAGGACAGGCTAATTTAAGATTGTTCGTGGAAAGCCATACCTGATCTCCGACCTGCAGGTTCAATTCCCCTCTTCTCTTCCCCAGCCTTCTTGCTGTCTGCTTGAGCTTTGGATACCGCCTCTTGTAACACCCGATTGTTATGACTGAGGAAGGTCACTGTGTCCTGGACTGCTGGAACTGGTGACTCTGGAATAAAGTCAGGCAGAAAGGTTAAGTGAAACCCGTAATTAGCAAAAAACGGGGACTGCCCTGTGGCTGAGTGACTAGCGTTGTTGTAGGCAAACTCCGCAAGGGGCAGCAGAGATACCCAATCATCCTGGACAAAGGACGTGAAACATCCAATGTACTGCTCCAGGGTCTGGTTGGTACGCTCAGTCTGTCCATTGGTCTGGGGGTGGTAGGCAGATGACAGAGCCAGCTCGATCTTCAAACACTCACACAGGGCCCTCCAGAACCGGGAGGTGAATTGGACCCCCCTGTCAGACACAATGTTAGCAGGTACTCCATGCAGTCTGACTATCTCCCTTATGAAGACACGGGCCGTCTCTGGATCAGAGTCCCTTTCAAGGGCAAGAAATAGGCCATCTTAGTCAGTCTATCTACAACCACAAAAATGGCCGTGCAACCTTCAGAGCAGGGAAGCTCGACAATAAAGTCCATCGTGATCATCCTCCAAGGCCAATCAGGTGCAGGAAGAGGCTTCAGAAGTCCCCAGACCCGATTCCTTGTTGCCTTGCTCCGGATGCACACAGGACAGGAGTCGACATACTTCTTGCAGAAATCCTTCAGGCCGGGCCACCAGAAGGTACGCTGTACCAATTCCAAGGTCTTACGGGGCCCAAAGTGTCCTGCTAACGGGTGATCATGGAGGAGGGCTAGAACTTTAATCCGGATGCTTTCAGGCACAAAAACTTGGCTCTCCTTCCATAGAAGACCCCCTCTAGAAATCAGTGTGACCTCTGGTGGTGCAAGTGAATTAGTGGATGCCTCCCTGATCTGCGCCAGCAAGTCTGGTTGCATAAGTAGAAAGGCATTTGCAGGTAGTATAGTGTCCGGAGCAGCAAGGTCTTTGGGGCAATCGTACATACGCGAGAGCGCATCTGGTTTCACATTTTTAGATCCGGGACGGTAAGTAATGTGGAAACAGAAACATGAGAAAAACAGGGCCCAACGGGCCTGTCGGGGCTTCAGACGCTTGGCAATCCTCAGGTATTCGAGGTTCTTGTGGTCGGTGTAGATCAGCACTGGATGAACTGCACCTTCCAACAAGTACCTCCATTCCTCCAAGGCAGATTTGATAGCGAGTAATTCACGGTCACCAACATCATAATTCTTCTCAGGGGAAAGCTTTCGGGAGAAGAACCCTACGGGATGCATCAAATCGTTGCCGCCTTGCCTCTGGGACACTGCCCCCACAGCTACTTCGGAAGCGTCCACTTCAAAAATATATGGTAGGGAAGGATCTGGGTGGCTGAGGATGGGGGCAGAGATGAACAGTCTTTTGAGTCTCTCAAAGGCCTCCTGGGCTTCCGACCCCCAGTGGAAGCGTACACACTGTTTTGTCAACTGGGTAATGGGGGCAATTATGGTGGAAAATCCCTTAATAAATTTTCTGTAGAAATTTGCAAAGCCCACAAAACGTTGTACCCCCTTTTTATCCGTAGGTGCAGGCCAGTCCAGAACAGCGGAAACCTTCTGAGGATCCATCTTGATGCCAGCCGGGGAGATCTCAAGCCCGAGGAATTGGATGTTCCGTTGCTCAAAGCTACACTTCTCAGCCTTAGCATACAGTCCATGCTGACGGAGCCGGAGTAACACCCTGCCCACGTGACCCCGATGCTGTTCAAAAGACCCCGAAAAAATCAAAATGTCGTCCAAGTAGACGATCACAAAAATGTCCAGGAAGTCCTTGAACACGTCATTAATGAAATGCTGGAAGGTGGCAGGAGCATTACAAAGGCCAAAGGGCATGACCAGGTATTCGTAATGCCCGAAACGGGTCCTGAATGCTGTCTTCCACTCGTCCCCAGCCCAAATGCGAACCAGATTGTAAGCCCCCCTTAAGTCCAACTTGGAGAAAATCGTGGCTGATCTCAGTTTCTGAAAGAGCTCCGGCATCAGAGGAAGAGGGTAACGGTTCTTGACCGTGATATTGTTAAGCTCACGATAGTCCAAGCAGGGCCGGAGCGACTGGTCTTTCTTGGTCACAAAAAATATTCCAGCGCCTGCTGGGGAGGTGGAATGACGAATGAACCCCTTCTCCAAGTTTTCTGTAATATAAACCTTTAAGGCCTCCTGCTCCTTTTCAGACAGGGGGAAGATACGCCCAAACGGGATCTCAGCTCCTGGAAGAAGTTCAATGGGGCAGTCATAGGGGTGATGAGGTGGAAGTGTGTCTGCTCCTCGCTTGCTGAAAACCTTTAAAAATTCATGGTATGGTTCAGGCACCAGCTGGCATAAGTCCTGATCAGAATCAAGGCAAAGAAGGGTAGAGGGCACAACAGAATTCACACGAAGACAGTGCTCTTGGCAGTAGTTGGACTGGAACTTGATCTCCCCTGTAGCCCAGTTGATGCAGGGATTATGGGCCTGAAGCCAGGGGATGCCCAGGATCACAGGAAATAGAGGGGAAGAAATCATATCAAGGGTGAGGAGCTCCTTGTGCTGGGAAGGGGTACAAGCCATCAGGGGTAGCGTCTCTTGGGTTACTTGCCCCAATTTGATGCGGGACCCATCAGCCAAGAACACAGACAGTTCATGGGTTTTCTTCTGAAGGGGCAAGGCTTGCAGACTGGCAAAGGTGGCATCGACAAAACAACTGCAAGCCCTAGAATCAATGATGGCGCTGGTGGAGACCGTCCTTCCCTGGAACTGCAATGAGAGAGGGAGAGCAAGGTGGGTTGTGCTGGCTGGTAGGGAAACAGGAACAAGAGACACAGAGGAAAGGCACTTACGTGTCTTAACAGGGCAGTTGTTAACATAATGTCCGGACCCCCCGCAGTAAAGACACAAATTCAGCTGGCGACGATGGGCATGTTCCTCTGGAGACAAGGTGGGAAGCATCAATCCCAGCTGCATTGGCTCAGGAGTGTCAGGAGCAGGACTGGCAGGGTCCCTTTGCAAAGCAGGCTGAGGACAGAAGGCATGAATAGGAACCCTTGCAGTCATCCAATTCGAGCGCTGGGGCTGAGTTGAGCGCTCGGCCTGCCGTTCTCGAAGTCGACGGTCAATTTGAATGGCCAAGGTGATCAACTCCTCCAAAGAGTCCGGGATACCGGCACGGGCCAGTTCATCTTTCAGTCCCTCAGAGAGGCCCATGCGGAACTGATGTCTTAGAGTCATTCCATTGGGTGTCTGCGCTCCAGCGCCGAAAGTCAGTAACATAGTCCTCGTCTGCACGGTGGCCCTGCTGGAGCGCAGACAGAGCGGATTCGTCTGTGGCAGTTCACTGAGGATCTTCATAAAGCTGTGCCATAGCCTAAAAAGAATGAAGAAAGGGAATGGGTAATAGCACTGTCACCCTCCAGGAGACGGTGGGCCCACGTCTGGGGTTCTCCCTGTAGTAGCGATATCACAAACCCCACCTTGGTAGCTTCACGTGAAAAAGTCCTGGGTTGGAGGGCGAAGTATAGCTGAAAGGCATTACGAAAGGCCCGGAACTTGGATCGGTCTCCCGAGAACCTTTCTGGAACAGGTACTCTTGGTTCAGGAGGGAGCATCCCCACTGCAGGCTGAGTATGAAGAGGAGGTGATGCTGAGGTGGAAGGACTGGTACCGGAAAGGTGTTGAACTTGCTCTTCCAATCTGGTATATCCCTCTTGGCGCGACTTCACAGCCTGTGTAAGGGCCGCTAAGTGGGTGCAGATCTCCTTCATGGCAGAAGCTTCTCCCGCAGGCTCAGTCATGGCTGTTTGTACTGTTAGGTTCCTGGTGATGAGCCCGACTTGATGGAAGAAGACTTCTCTTACAGCTCTGGTTCAGGGACCACTGGAATGGAGACAGTGGCCCCGTGAGCGCAGCGGGGTAGGAGTGTCTGACTGGAAGCAGCGGCTGGTTACTTCTGGATGCTGGAACTGCAAAGAAGTTGGTAGACAGGCAGGCAGCGATCAGCAGGCAAGGCAGTGGCAGCAAGGACCGGGTGCAGCACGCTTGAACAGCAGAAGAATAGTCAGGCGGGCCGGGTCCCAATGGATAAGCAGACAGATAAGTACAGCAGGCAGAAGAGAAGTGCAGGCAGGCAGAGGTTCGGCAACAGAGGTACAGTCCAAAGCAAGGTCAGGCAGGCTGGGGTCAGAGCAGGAGAGGTCAGCGAGGTCAGACGGTAGCCGGGTCAGATATCACAACAGTAGGCAGATAGCAGGTAGTTCGGGTACAGAGCTGCAGACAAACAGCACCGAGTAGATGCAGCTGCCTCCTTAAAATAGGCCCACTGGCGCCAAACCGCGCTAACGCGCGAACCGCACGCGTGCACGCGAACGTCGCGAGCGCGTACGCGCACATCGCGTACGCGCACCTGCGCATCCGCCCGTTCCGAGCGGGAGAAACCCTGACATCCCCAGAATCAACTGGCGGATTGCCTACCAGGGAATTCATCAACGAGTGATCTCTGGACCATGGGGTGTTCCAGTAGATTTGCCAGTAGTGGGGCAATCCTCAGTTGGGCCTATTTGCATCCCCACTGAGTGCCAAAACACCTCAGTTCTTCACAAGAGGACCTGCCCTGAAATTGGTGGGAGTGGATGCCTTAGTCCAGCCATGGACTTTCCAATTGGGGTACGCGTTCCCTCCAATTCCACTGATTCTTAAATACCTTCAACATCTAACAAAGGAAAATGCGACCATCCTGGCAGTGATCCCTTACTGGCTGAGGAGGACTTGGATCACACTCTTAACCCAGCTGTCTCTTTGCCCCTGTTGAAGACATTCTTTGTCGAAACGCGTCGGGCCTGCATCTAGCACCCCACATTGCTTTTATTGACGCTTCTGTTTTTTGTGATCACTTGTCATAATTCTTGTCCTTTTTTATGACTTTTTAATAAATACCTCCTGGTAAACTTTTTTTGACCTGCACCATTTGGAGCTTTCTTTTTTTCCCCTTTGTTTCTACCATCCTGTTGAACCCCCGTTTACATTTGGGGTCTGAAATGCAAATGGGCCACACCTGATCCAGACAATCTGTGGGATCCCCTTGAGAGACGCCCGTCACGGCTGTTCCATCACTCGGAGCCTTCTGTGAATCCCTTTGGACGGTATCTAACCTATCATCTGGTCGCATGTGTAGACCCTAAGCATTCCTGACTCAACTGTCGTAAGACTGGGGAGTCCACCGTATCTGATAAGAGTATTCCATCTACTTTCTTGATTACTCCAGACAAGCTGACACACCTTGCTACACCTGATCAATGAAACGTCTATTTCATCTGAAGAATGCCTCTCATCTCACTTTACGTGTACTAGTCACATGATAGAGGACTTTATATTTTGTGTTTTATATATGATTGTTTTCACCTATATATCTAATTTCAAGTAGAACATTTTTATATGTATCAATTACATGACAGAGGGTTCTATTTCTAACTTTTTTAGCATTTATGATTGCTTATACACGGATATTTCCTTTTGTGAATATATCACTACTTAATTAGCGCTACACTATTATTTTGTTTATAATTTTGGGCTTTGTTTGTTTTAAGTGTTAGCAGCTGTTTTTTCACTTTTATTCTAATATTAGCGTGGTGTTTCCCCCCTACCTATTTTCTTTGCAACCCCCTAGTCCTTCCAAAGTTGTTCACCCATATCCAGGGATCCTGGATTTAAGGGCTTGGAAATTGAGCAGAAAAGGCTGTAGGATTTAGGACGTTCTCAGAAAGTAATCCAGACACTGCTCCAAGCCAGAAAATCATCCACCAATAATACTTACTACAGGTACAAATAGATATGGGACAAATTTTCGGAGTTTGTGGAAACTAACCAATTTAAGACCAGGGGTGAATGACATTCTCCTGTTTCTACAGAAGGGGTTAGAGTTAGGTTTGGGGCTTAGTACCCTTAATCACTTCAATACAGGGCACTTATACCCCCTTCCTGTCCAGACCAATTTTCAGCTTTCAGTGCTCTCACACTTTGAATAACAATTAGTCAGTCATGCAACACTGTACCCATATGAAATTTGCGTCCTTTCACACAAATAGGGCTTTCTTTTGGTGGTATTTAACCACTATTGTTTATTTTTTATTTCTTATGCTATAAATAAAAAATACCTCAAATTTTGTGAAAAAAATCCTTTGTTTCTGTCCAAAAAATTGGCAAATTTGTAATTTTTCTTCATAAATTTTGGCCAAAATGTATACTGCTACATATCTTTGGTAAAAAATAACCTAAATTAGTGTATATTATTTGGTCTTTGTGAAAGTTATAGAGTCTACAACAGGGGTAGGCAATCCCCGGCATGGGTGCCGCAAGCGGCACGCAAAGCCTCTTTTGCCGGCACTCAACTCCCTCCCCATCAGCAGAGCAGCGCAGGGAAGTCAGTGAGACACTAATGCATTCCAATTTCAGAACTCCCCATGCCGCATCTGCACTGAGGGGGAAGCACTGTGACCCCACACATTGTAAAAGATGCGAAACATTGCTTGGTTCTCTAACTTTGCTGTAGCTGTGATCATCAGCTTTTGTGCAGTTCTGTTGGGGGGGTCCCTGTTTCCATGAGAAGGAGGACTGTCATTGGCCACTGCTAAAGCCAACCATAGTCATGCTAGCCCCGTCCACCATATGGAGGAAGGTGACTTGCTTGGTTGCCACTACCAATCTCAGAAAGAAGGGATTTCACTGTGATTTAGAAAACCACAATCAGGTGACAGTTTGTGGAATTACTGTTGAGCTTCTGGGAACTTTGTTGACATTATTCCTGAACTTTTGTGCCACTTACTAATGAACCTCTGCACACTGCACTCTGTGGCCCTTTAAGCCACAGCCAGCATTCAGCAGTCAAAATCCCACTCAAATTTACTCAGCTGCGGAGCCAGACTTTTGATCCTGCACACAGGTCCACTGCCTTCAGAAAATGCCCCTGACCTGAGCTCATCATTGCGCATCCAATCTAGTTGCTTGTATGTGACATTGCATACAAGCACATGGGCTGGCTGCTAAAGGTGGATCAGCAGGATGAGTGTGCCAGGACAGGTAGATGTGTCTCATCTCTAATTCCTTTCACCACTCTGCATATCACGCATATCATAGATGAGAAGAGGGTACAGCAGTGGAGAAGATGAGCAGGAGGGTACAGCGGTGGGGAAAATGAGCAGGAGGAGTTCAGAGGTGGGGCAGATGAGCAGGGGGGTTTAGTGTTGGGCTAGATGAGCAAGGGGTTCAGTGTTGGGGCAGATGAAAAGGGGATTCAGTGGTGGGACAGAAAATCAGGGGGGTAGAGCAGTGAGGCAGATGAGCAGGGGGTTACAGTGTAGGGGAGCAGGAAAGCAGGGGGTACAGAGGTGAGACAGATGTGCAGGATGTATATTGATGGGGCAGATAAGAACATAGGTTCAGCATTAGGACAGATGAGAAGGTGATTCAGCAGTGAGACAGAAGAACACAGGGATACAGCAGTAGAGCAGATGTGCAGGGAGGTACAGTGGTGGGGCAGACGAGAAAGGGGGTACATTGATGGGGCAGATGAGCAGGGGGGTTACAGTGGTGCGACAGAAGAGCAAGGGGTACAGTGGTGGGGCAGTTGTGCAGGAGGTACAGTGGTGGGAGGGTTGAGAAGGGGGTTTAGCGGTTGGACAGAAAAGCAGGGGGATACAGTGATGGGGCAGATGAGCAGGGGGGGTTCAGTGTTGGGCCAGATGAGAAGGGGGTTTAGCGGTGGGACAGAAGAGCAGGGGGAGGACAGCGGTGGGGCAGATGTGAAAGGCGGTGCATTGATGGGACAGATGAGCAGGGGGTACAGAGGTGGGGCAGAATGTACTAGGAGGTACAGTGGCGGGGCAGAGGAGAAACTAGGTACATTGGTGGGACAGATGAGCAGGGGGATACAGTGGTGGGGCAGATGTGAAAGGCGGTGCATTGATGGGACAGATGAGCAGGGGGTACAGAGGTGGGGCAGAATGTACTAGGAGGTACAGTGGCGGGGCAGAGGAGAAACTAGGTACATTGGTGGGACAGATGAGCAGGGGGTTACAGTGGTGGAGCAGAGGAGCAGGGGGGTAACAGAGGTGGGACAAATATACAGAGGGGTGCAGAGGAGAAAGGAGGTACATTGATGGAACACATGAGCAGGGGGTTACAGTGGTGGGGCAGAAGAGCAGGGGGAACGGAGGTGGGACAGAAATGCAGGGGGGTAGAGCAGTGGGGCAGATGTGAAAGGAAGTGTATTGGTGGGACAGATGAGCAAGGGTTTATAGTGGTGGGGCAGGAGAGTGGGGGGTACAGAGGTGAGACAGATGTGCAGGAGGTATATTGGTGGGGCAGATAAGAACGCGGTTTCAGCGTTAGGACAGATGAGAAGGTGATTCAGCAGTGAGACAGAAGAACACGGGGATACAGCGGTGGAGCAGATATGCGGGGAGGTACAGTGGTGGGGCAGATGAGAAAAGGGGTACATTGATGGGGCAGATGAGCAGGAGGGTTACAGTGGTGGGACAGAAGAGCAAGGGGTACAGTGGTGGGGCAGATGTGCAGGAGGTACAGTGGTGGGGCAGATGAGAAAGGGGGTTACAGTGGTGGGGCAGATGAGCAGATAAGTTCAGTGTTAGGACAGATAAGAAGATGGTTCATTCAGACAGCAGAGCACCGGGAGGGCATGATGATGTAACGCTCATCACGGAGGGAGGGGCCTGAAGGTGCCGGCTGGAGCATGGGTGCTGACCTGGAAAGCCGTGGAGCGCTTGGAGAGTGAGAGGCCCCGAGCTGGCGGATGATAACCCCCCCGAGACAACTCGATTCCCGCACACCCAAAGGCAGTTTACTGATCGTAGTAAGACGAGCGGAGTGAGCGTAGCTGACCAGGAAGATGCGCGGGGAATGAGTTCCATCAGACCTTTTCCCCTCCTCCTTCCCCCCTTGCATGCCTGTATATTGGAGCTGACTTCATGAGCCTCCGAGATCAAACTGCAATCCCATAGCCGGTGGGAGCGAGAGGGCCTGCAATGTGAGTAAGTAGTGGCATTTACAGAGAGCTGTAAGTATATTCAGCAAAAGCCCTGGATAAATTCAGAAGAGCAGGAAAATGAGTTAATATAAAGGGGACTGTAATGATTGTTGCTTATACCTTTTGCTTTATAAAAAAAAAAACTTTTTGTGACTGTCTGCAAGCAGTAGATTGTGCTTATCTCATTGAAGCAATTGCAGCATTTCCTGGCGCAAGCTTGGCTCCCTTTTATGCTTTAGTCAATCATGAATATACCAAATATAATTATAATTGCGCTACCAAAAAAATCTAATAATATATATAGCAGCCAGCATCAACAATGATACAATTGCATAACAAATAAAAGACAAAAAATACAGCGCTCAAAGTGAAAAATCACCTAGTGTTGAAGGGAGTGAAGTGAAGAATACAAATCAGTGGCGTAGCAAAAACTAGGCCTAAATATAAAGAGAAAAGATACAGTGTATGTAAATAAGATAATGACAAAATCCATGTAAACAATAACACATGAATCAAAAAAACTACTATATTGGATGAATAAATGATGACCATGGCCTAAAACCAGATCAATATCATATAAAGAAACAATAGTCCCTTTATTGATAGGTTTATTGATTGATTGGTCCCTTCATTGATAGGTTTATTCCTATCAGTGTCAGCAGTATATGTCATGGGTGGTTCTAAACATTGTTTGAATTTGTTTTGCCACCATTGTCTCTAAACAGCTGATGTCAATTGTAGCTTATGGAAGTGTATTATATATATATAGCGTGGGATTTCACAGCAGGTTATGCCCCAGTTGAAGCAAGTTATTGCGAAACATGTCGGGTACATAGCCTGCAGGCGAGATATTCCAAGCTTCTAAGCGATAGTTTTGTTTTTTGTACTCCTCTTCACTGATGGCTTGTACATGCATGTATTTTTATTGAATTTTAATTTTAATAAAATAATTTTTTACCGGATTTTTTACCGGATTTTTTACCGGATTAATCTGCTCTATGAGGAGGCCTTCTGTTTTTCCCTTTATTTTTTATGCACCTATTTGGGTGTGAACACTTCTCACTTCTTTGGAGTTTAAGCCGATGGTATTCCATATTGGACATCCTGATTGCAGAGAGTACGGAGGACGGTTTGGTGTAGCCGAGTTTTACATCACCCCCATGGGAGGATTGCTGTTGGTCGCAGCTTAATGCCTGAATTACTCACCACTAATGTGTGTGGGCCCACACCTTCGGGTAAGAGTACCCATTACCTTTTTTCTTTATACTCAATGTGCTGTGGTACCTGTATGAAGAGACTCTAAGGGATGTCGTTTTGATGGGGTCTTCATTGTTCCATTCTTTAAGCACTGGATGTTGGGCATTGCTGTCATTTCCGGCTACTCCCTATTGAGAAGGAACCATCTATTGTTAAAGGGACTATTGTTTCTTTATATGATATTGATCGGGTTTTAGGCCATGGTCATCATTTATTCATCCAATATAGTCGTTTTTTGATTCATGTGTTATTGTTTACATGGATTTTGTCATTAGCTTATTTACATACACTGTATCTTTTCTCTTTGTTTATATTTAGGCCTAGTTTTTGCTACGCCACTGATTTGTATTCTTCCCTTCACTTCCTTCACCACTAGGTGATTTTTCACTGCATTGTTTGTCTTTTAAATCATTAATATAGTTTGCTGACTGACTGGAACCAGACTGATCTTCATCAGGGCATGGATAAGGTTTTTTTCTGTCCCTCTCAAAAAAAAAAAGTCTCTTATATGTAAATGAATCAAATGGTGATTTAGTAAAGTAACGGCGGAGTGGAGACATGATACCCATAACAGTAAGGAAAACAAAAAATAGGGGCCCAGTCCCCTCCTTAGACTGTTGGGCATATATGGTTACAGGCAGAAAGAAACATCAAAAAGTAAACAAGCACAAAAAAAACAACTGGAGACTTTTTCACATCTTAAAGCCTCATACTTCCTGGGACGGAAGGGAGAAGGAGGAAGGGAAAAATAAATAAATAAATAAAAATAGCAATGTTGGAGGAATTGGCAGAGGAATAGTATATAGCATTATAGCGCTATAGAGGGAGCAAAAATAAATAAACTTGATTTACTCTCCTCCCATGCCTCCCCAATATCCTCTCTGGATTGCAGGACAGATAGAAGCCAAATTACTGGTCTCGGCTGTCCCCCCCCAAACGGCTTACTGGGTTAGGGCAGATATACTGACAGGAGACCGTCCAGGCCGTCAGGGATATATATATATATATATATATATATATATATATATATATATATATATACATTTTGTATATAATACTTATTTTACGATTCAATTATATTTTTAGTTTATACTAGGTTGTAATATCTGCGCTGTACTGCTTTTCTAATATTGTTCATTGTGGGATTTGGTAATTTGACCCTCAGTATTCTAGCTGCAGAACGAGATAGGGGATTTTTGTTTTTAGCGCTGGTTGATGTTCTGTGTCTATTTTTCTTTGTCAATTTACTGCAATTTCAGCAGCTAGTATGGATGTCTTTCAATATTTAGAAAAACGGGAGGTTAAATTGAGTGAAATTTTTTCCCGCAGCCCCCCAACTGAACAGTCCAATGATTTGGTCTATTCTTTCAGAAAACTTTGAAAAAAAGGTTAAAACTTGGTGGGATATAGTATCTTTTTAACAATATATATCTGCTAAACTTATCCCCCGTCGGTTAAGATGGGATGTTCCCCCTAACGATGGACTCCTTGATAAGGAATCTATGATAGAATGGGAGGATTTCTTTATTAAGAAAGGTTTAGAATTACTATCTATATAATGGCTACCTTGGAATCGCAGATTAGCGATATTAGGAGCTCTATTGAGCCATTTAAAGAGAGTGCTGAATTTTCTAGGCTTTCTGTGGAACTAAGGAATAAAGTGACCAAATGGGACGTAGAAGTTCAAAATAAGAAAAAGAAAAAAATTATTAGGGATTCGGATGATTTTTTCAAGTTTCAAGTTGATCAAGTTGCATCTGGTAACATTCCCACACAGATAGATGTTAAGTCACCCCTATCTCCATCTAATTCACAATATGTTTATGAATGTGACTACCCCCTACCTGTTCCATCAACATCTAGAGGAGGGTTCTCTAACAGAGGGAACCAAAGAAATAAAAGAGGTTGAAAGAAAAATATGGGCTCTAGGGAGCCATTTAGAACTAATTCCCAGCAGTATTATGATTATGAGTCACCTAATAGATGGGAAAATCATAAGCAAGAATATAATTCCAATGATGGGAATTATAGTAGAAGGACTCCCCACTATCCACGTGTAAATCATCTGCCTATCTCTAATAGATTTGCTCCATTACAATATAATGGGGCTTGTGAAGGAGGGGATTTTTCGGGAGCACAGAGTGGCCCAGGGAGGGGCCCCTATGCCCACCAGTAGAACCAACAGGAGTGGTGGAGGCATCTGTCCCAACAAACTCCACTATCAAATGACCAACACAGAAAAAGAAAAGAGAGAGAGGAAGGAGAAAGGGTAGGAGAATTCAAAAGACAAAGGCCCCAATAGGTGCTGGAATTTATAACTTGAGTCAGTGTTCATTGAGTGAAAATGAGATGAAGATTCTTGATAGAGGACTCAAATTTGCCCCTGCTCGTAATTTTAATAAATTCCACACCTATGTGAATATTCAGAAATGTATTAGAAATTTAAATATGAAGAAGTATTTTCTTTCTAATCCTGTTAGACAAATGAAAGCATCTGAGGGTTTTCAATCTAATCTTCGTAATAAATCCACTTTTAATGCGGATAATATATTTTTGGAGGTTTTCAAAAATGTGGTAATCAGCGATCTGGAGAAAATGAAAATACGGAAGGTAGTTGATCCCCATTACATTAAACAGGGCATGCAGTCACTAAAGAATAGGAATGATATCATCATATGCCCAGCAGACAAGGGGGGTGGTTTGGTGATTTTGGAGAAAACCAAATATATGTCTGAAATGAATAGACTATTAGGTGATAAGGATACTTACCAAATTCTCAATAAAGATCCAATGCTTAAATTCAAAAATGAATTGCATTGGTTGATAGAAGAAGGAAAAACTATTAATATTCTTAATAAGAAGGAGGCGTTATATTTGGACCCTCTCTTCTGCAGGACCCCTATTATATATAGTTTGCCCAAGATACACAAGGATTGTGTCAACCCCCCTGGAAGGCCCATTGTAAATGGAATTGATTCCATCTCTTCGAGGGTGGGTCAGTATATTGACAGTTTTTTACAACCGTTGGTGTCAAAAACTGAGGCATTCCTCAAAGACACCAAACATATTATTTAAATTATCGAATCATTGAAATGTTCTTCTTCTAGTATACTGATTACAGCCGATGTTGGTTCACTGTACACGATCATCAGGCATAACGATGCTCTTTCGTCGGTACAGTGGGCCATGTCTATGTTTTCTGATTTACCAGAGGTGCTAGGTGTTTAGCCAGAAATGATTTCTGGTTTAATCAACAATTTTTTTTTCAGACGAGGGGGGTTGCGATGGGGGCCAGGTTTGCTCCCAGTGTGGCCAATTTATTTATGGCCCACTGGGAGGAGGATGTGGTCTTCCGTGATCGCCCCCCTGAATTGGTCTGCTACAAAAGATTTATAGATGACCTGATAATGATTTGGGAAGGAGACCAATTGAGTCTTGATAGATTTGTTAATGTTTTGAACTCCAATACTAAAAATATTCAACTCTCCTGGAACTTTAGTCAAGAGAAGATGGTATTCCTTGATCTTGAGATCTGGAGAGAAGGTGATCGCTTCCATCTATGTAATTATTTGAAGCCTACTGACCGGAACTCTTATATCCCACTGGGGAGTTGTCATCATAAATCCTGGTTATGCAACATCCCCAGGGGTCAGTTTGTTAGGCTCAGACGGAATTGTACCAAAGACGAAGATTATTTGAGTCAGTCACAAATCTTATCCTCTAGGTTTCAGGAAAAAGGTTACAATAAGGAAATATTGGAAAAAGAGATAGGTAAGGTTCAAAAATTGGACAGAGCTGTTTTGGTTTCCGAAGTGAAAGTGAAGGAACCTAGTACCAATATAGCTAATTTTAGGATGGTTTTAGATTACAGTGTACAGCACAAGAAGTTTGAAAAACTGGTCACCAAGAACTGGTTCATATTGAAGCAGGATCATGTACTAGGGCCATTATTACCAACACGTCCATCATTTATTTATAAGAAAGACCCCTCATTGCGTGATCAATTAGCCCCAGGTGTGGTTGATCCCCTGGTACAGGCAGAGAGTAGGTTATTTTCTTTTCTCTCAGGCTTTTATGCCTGTGGGCGTTGCACAGCATGTATACATTCTAATGCCGCGTACACACGATCAAACAATCGGGTGGAAAAGTCCGGCAAACTCAAGTCCTGTGTAGCCTCCGGCAGACTTTTTTGACCCGAAAGTACGGCGGACTTAGAAAGTGGTTTTGCACTCCAATCTTCCCGTCGGACTCGCATTTCGGCAGACAATTTGGCCGTGCGTATGCCAGTCCGCCGTACTTTTGAAATGAATGGACTTTTCCCGCCCGGAGAAAAGTCCGCTTGTTTCGAGCGGGTCTCCAGGTAGACGGGGCCAGCGACGTCTCCTTCTGGTATGGACTTAAAGGGGAACCCCAACGCCGAAAAAATCGGCGTGGGGGTTCCCCTAGGTCCACATCAGACCCTTGTCCGAGCACGCTACCCGGCCGGCCAGGAAAGGGGGGGACGAGCGAGCGCCCCCCTCCTGAGCCGTACCAGGCCGTGTGCCCTCAACATGGGGGGTGCCTTTGGGAAGGGGGGGCCGGGCGCCCCCCCACCCCAAAGCACCTTGTCCCCATGTTGATGAGGACAAGGGCCTCTTCCCAACAACCCTGGCCGTTGGTTGTCGGGGTCTGCGGGCGGGGGGGCTTATCGGAATCCGGGAGTCCCCTTTAATAAGGGGGCCCCCGGATACCGGCCCCCCACGCTATATGAATGAGTATGGGGTACAATGTACCCCTACCCATTCACAACACAGGGTAAAAATAGTTTATTGCACAGCTCTGGGGGTCTTCCGTCTTTGGGGTCTTCTCACCGGACTCGGCAAAAGAGCTAGCGGAGGAGCCCGGCTTTCTTCCTCGCCGTCGGCCTCTTCTTCCGACTTCGGGGGTCTTGTCCCCCTCTTCTGGGGTCTTGTCCCCCTCTTCGGTTCTTCTGTCGCCACTGTCGTCGCCGCCGCCGCCTTCTGGCCTTCTGTTCTTCTCTTCAGATGTTGACTCGTCGCTCCCTTCGCTCACAATGACGGGGATCGGGCACGCAGCGACTTACATAGGGACATCACCGGATGATGTCCCCGCCTATTATGATGTCACAGTCCCAGCATCCTCTGGGACTGTGACACCATAATGGGCGGGGACATCATCCGGTGATGTCCCTATATAAGTCACCGCGTATCGCGTCGGAGCCATTGTGAGCGAAGGATGCGACGAGTCAACATCTGAAGAGAAGAAGAGAAGAACAGAAGGCCAGAAGGCGGCGGCGGCGACGACAGCGGCGACAGAAGACTGGGCCACCACCTGTAAAAGAGCTATAAGAAGGCGCGGTGGCCCAGCAGAAGAACCGAAGAGGGGGACAAGACCCCAGAAGAGGGGGACAAGACCCCTGAAGTCGGAAGAAGAGGCTGACGGCGAGGAAGAAAGCCGGGCTCCTCCGCTAGCAAAAGAGCTAGCAGAAGATAGCGGAGGAGTCCGGCGAGAAGACCCCCGAAGACGGAAGGCCCCCGGAGCTGTGCAATAAACAATTATCACCCTGTGTTGTGTTTTTTTGTACTTTTTTTCACAGGTGAATGGGTAGGGGTACATTGTACCCAGTACTCATTCACATAGGGTGGGGGGCCGGTATCCGGGGCCCCCTTATTAAAGGGGGCTCCCAGGTTCCGATAAGCCCCCCGCCTGCAGAACCCGACAACCAACGGCCAGGGTTGTCGGGAAGAGGCCTTTGTCCTCATCAACATGGGGACAAGGTGCTCTGGGGTGGGGGGGCCGCGCGGCCCCCCCTTCCCTAAGGCACCCCCCATGTTGAGGGCACTGGTATGGCTCAGGAGGGGGGGCACTCGCTCGTCCCCCCTTTCCTGGCCGGCGGGGTATTGTGCTCGGACAAGGGTCTGATGTGGACCTGGGGGGAAGCCCCACGCCGATTTTTTGGGAATTTTTTTTGGGGTTCCCCTTTAAGTGCATACCAGGTGGCGGGGCCAGCAACGTCTCCTTCGCGGGCCCCGCCTACCTGGAGACCCGCTCAAAGTGAGCGGACTTTCCTCCGCGTGTGTGGGCGAGTCCGTTCATTTCAAAAGTAGGGCGGATAGTACGGCGGACTTAGTACGCCGTATTAGTCCGCTGAAAAAGTGCCGTGTGTGGGCAAGTAGCCCGTTCGGAAAGTCGGACGGACAGTCTGGTGGGAAGTCCGCCAGACTAAGTCCATCGGATAGTCCGCTATGTGTGTACGCGGCATAAGTGAAATATTAAAAAGAGGAAATCCTTTGTAGCTGCAACAAACAATAAAGAATATAAAATTGACCAGCTGATCACGTGTACGACAATAGGGGTCATGTACATGCTCCAATGTGGCTGTGGTCTCCAATATATACAGTGCCTTGCGAAAGTATTCGGCCCGCTTGAACTTTTCAACCTTTTGCCACATTTCAGGCTTCAAACATAAAGATATAACATTTTTATTTTTTGTGAAGAATCACCAACAAGTGGGACACAATTGTGAAGTGGAACGAAATCTATTGGATTTTTGAAACTTTTTTAACTAATAAAAAAATGAAAAGTGGGGCGTGCAAAATTATTCGGCCCCCTTGCGTTAATACTTTGTAGAGCCACCTTTTGCTGAGATTACAGCTGCAAGTCGCTTGGGGTATGTCTCTATCAGTTTTGCACATCGAGAGACTGAAATTCTTGCCCATTCTTCCTTGCAAAACAGCTCGAGCTCAGTGAGGTTGGATGGAGAGCGTTTGTGAACAGCAGTTTTCAGCTCTTTCCACAAATTCTCGATTGGATTCAGGTCTGGACTTTGACTTGGCCATTCTAACACCTGGATACGTTTATTTGTGAACCATTCCTTTGTAGATTTTGCTTTATGTTTGGGATCATTGTCTTGTTGGAAGATAAATCTCCGTCCCAGTTTCAGGTCTTTCGCAGACTCTTCCCCTCAATTTTAACCATCTTCCCTGTCCCTGCTGAAGAAAAGCAGGCCCAAACCATGATGCTGCCACCACCATGTTTGACAGTGGGGATGGTGTGTTGAGGGTGATGAGCTGTGTTGCTTTTACGCCAAACATTTTTTTTTGCATTGTGGGCAAAAAGTTGGATTTGTCTCCCAGGTGGCTTGTGGCAAACTTTAGACGAGACTTTTTATGGATATCTTTGAGAAATGGCTTTCTTCTTACCACTCTTCCATAAAGGCCAGATTTGTGCAGTGTACGACTGATTGTTGTCCTATGGACAGACTCTCCCACCTCAGCTGTAGTTCTCTGCAGTTCATCCAGAGTGATCATGGGCCTCTTGGCTGCATCTCTGATCAGTCTTCTCCTTGTCTGAGCTGAAAGTTTAGAGGGACGGCCAGGTCTTGGTAGATTTGCAGTGGTCTGATACTCCTTCCATTTTAAAATGATCGCTTGCACAGTGCTCCTTGGGATGTTTAAAGCTTGGGAAATCTTTTTGTATCCAAATCCGGCTTTAGACTTCTCCACAGCAGTATTACGGACCTGCCTGGTGTGTTCCTTGGTCTTCATGATGCTCTCTGCGCTTTCAACAGAACCCTGAGACTATCACAGAGCAGGTGCATTTATACAGAGACTTGATTACACACAGGTAGATTCTATTTATCACCATCAGTCATTTAGGACAACATTGGATCATTCAGAGATCCTCGCTGAACTTCTGGAGTGAGTTTGCTGCACTGAAAGTAAAGGGGCCGAATAATTTTGCACGCACCGCTTTTCAGTTTTTTATTTGCTAAAAAAGTTTAAATTATCCAGTAGATTTCGTTCCACTTCACAATTGTGTCCCACTTGTTGGTGATTCTTCACAAAAAATAAAAATGTTATATCTTTATGTTTGAAGTCTGAAATGTGGCAAAAGGTTGAAAAGTTCAAGGGGGCCGAATACTTTCGCAAGGCACTGTAGGTAGAACCTCCAGGCCTCTTCATGTTAGACTTGGAGAACATGTTAATAATATTAAGAAGGGATTGAAAACGCATAATGTCTCTCAACACTTCAGATTAGTACATGGGCAAAGTCCCAAGAGCTTGAGTTTTTGGGGCATTGAAAGAGTTACTAAACATTGGCGGGGTGGTAACTTTATACGCCAATTAAGCCGCAGAGAATCCTATTGGATTCACAAAACCAAAGTTCTTGTTCCAGGTGGTTTAAATGTGGAATTTGATTTAAATTGTTTTATTTCTGATAGATTATTTTTTTTTTTCTGTTGTAATTGTTGGTACTATTTTTTGATTTTTTGTGTAAAATATATTTTTTGTTAATTTTTTGTTAATAATTTTTGTCTGTAGTTCATCATGAGCATCATGTAGGGATCGGGGGGAATGGGGGTGACGTCTGTATTTTGTATTTAATTTTGTTATTTTTTTGTTAATTATGTAAGATGTAGCTTAATTTCTGGCCTCTCATCAATATTCATTTGGCTGTATGAGGAAAATTTTCCCCATAGACACTACAGTCTATTTATTGTTTATTCTTCTAATAAAGTTATATATATTTTTCTATAATTTGAAAGAGAATTGAAATTTAGCTACATTTTATCAATGGTCTAATCAAATCATCACATATTGGGGCCGTGTAAAATAATTTTTGTTATATTTTCAGCATATATGGTTGTCCTGGTGATGACTATGGAGAATATTTAGTTTACCCTCTCCTCTTAATTCTTTGATATTGACAAGCAAAGTTCCGGTGTCATGTTCATGTTAGTTTGTATTTCCTGTTTACCATGATCTACGTTGTATGAGTAGTATCATTGGCCAGATTGATCAGCTGATTATGTGTATAAAGCAGTCGTTCGACGTCACGCCGTCGCCGCTGATGAAGTCCTGCCCCTTTTGGGACGTAACGCATACGGAATACCACGTGACTGAGTTTGTGACGTCACCCGCTCTTCCATATGCTGAACCGGACATGATCGCTCATCGGAACTACTCATTACTTATCGCATGTTACCTAACACTGGGGCGCAGTGCGTTTTAATGTGAGTGCACTTCTGTTTTAATAAATTGATTTTATTCAGAGAGCACTAGATGTTGCTATTCTATCTTTTCATATGATACACGGAGTGCTTATGAGGTTATACTAATGGGATATGAGACATGACAAACCCCAGGAGTGACCAATAGGACCTGGATCCATCTGTTAACCCTTGAAGGGAAATGCTGTGTGAGACCTGTCTGATTTTTCAGGGGTCCATTATTTGAGGTGAGAGGCCAATCCTATCACTGGTGGAGGGGATCACTAAAGTCACCCCAATTTGTTGGATATATCACCTAACACACGGGACTTCTTATATCGATCTCATCATTCCTCTTTACCTCTGATGTTTTATTGGACATTTTGTATATATTACTTATTTTACGATTCAATTATATTTTTAGTTTATATTAGGTTGTGATATCTGCGCTGTACTGCTGTTCTAATATTATGCCAAAGTATTGGCAGGATGGATGAGAGGTCTGTTGAACACACTGGTACATCCGGACCAAGTGGGATTTGTATCAGGAAGGGAAGGACGAGACAACGGGGTGAGAACGTTGCTAATCCTCCAGAAGATAAAAGAAAGTGGGTCTCATGATACAGACACTTGAAATTATGGGACTTGGTCCGAGAATGATCCAGTGGGTTAAAACATTGTACCATCACCCAACAGCAACCATAAAAATAAATGGTGTAGCATCTACCTCCTTCGAGATGAAAAACGGGACGAGACAGGGGTGTCTCCCGTCCCCCCTCCTTTTTGTTTTGTCTTTAGAGCCGTTACTCTCCACCATCCGAAAAAACCCTGATATAAGAGGAATCAGGATAGGGGATGAAGAACAAAAACTTGCAGCATTCGCGGATGACGTCTTATTTTTAGATAGGGAATCCATGGATTACAATGCCCAATTTATTAAAGACCCTAAAACAATATGGAGAAATATCAAATTTCAAAATAAATTTAACAAAATCTGAGATATTAAATATAAATTTGAACAAGTTCGAAGAACAGAGGCTACAACAGGAAAAAGAGCTAGCAGAAGATAGTGGAGGAGTCCAGCGAGAAGACCCCCCAAGACGGAAGAAGACCCCCTGGAGCTGTGCAATAAATTATTTTTAACCCTTGTGTGTTGCGTTTTATTTATATTTTTTTTCACAGGTGAATGGGTAGGGGTACATTGAACCCCATACTCATTCACATAGGGTGGGGGGCCGGTATCTAGGGGCCCCCTTATTAAAAGGGGCTCCCGGATTCCGATAAGCCCCCCCACCCGCAGACCCCGACAACCAACGGCCAGGGTTGTCGGGAAGAGGCCCTTGTCCTCATCAATATGGGGACAAGGTGCTTTGGGATGGGGGGGCGCCCGGCCCCCCCTTCCCCAAAGCACCCCCCGTGTTGAGGGCACGTGGCCTGGTACGGCTCAGGAGGGGGGGCGCTCGCTTGTCCCCACCCCCTTTCCTGACCGGCCGGGTAGCGTGCTCGGATAGGGGTCTGATATGGAACTTGGGGGGGGTGGGGCGTTTTTTCAGCGTAGGGCTTCCCCTTTAACTCCATACCAGGTGAAAGGACCAGCGACATGTCAATCTCACCACCGAAGGCGGCGACATTGACTTCCTTTGCTAGTCCCAGCTACCTGGAGCCGCGCTAAAAATGAACGGACTTTTCTCCGTGCGGGAAAAGTACGTTCATTTCAAAAGTATGGTGGACTAGCACACACACAGCCCTATTGTCCGCCGGACTGTGATTGTCCGGCGTACTTTTCCGCCAGATTGTTTGATCGTGTGTATGCAGCATTAGGCACAATTGAGAAGTATAATATGGAATCCCCCAAATTCCCCAAATTCCAAATCCCCCAAATTATAGAGCACTA
Source organism: Lithobates pipiens (assembly GCF_037356315.1). Classification (NCBI taxonomy): domain Eukaryota; kingdom Metazoa; phylum Chordata; class Amphibia; order Anura; family Ranidae; genus Lithobates; species Lithobates pipiens. The sequence goes on along the minus strand of NW_027507718.1, from coordinate 190,962,507 downwards.
GATGAAAATACTCATGCACTGACACAAAACACTTTAAAAATTTGGGATAAAACATATAAACAATTAAATGGGAAATATAATTCACCGCTGACTGCATTGAAAAAAATTTTTATTTTGCACCAGGGAAAAAGTTAATAGGAGGGAGTTGGATAAAAAGAGATGGGGTACAATTGAGAGACGTAACAAAAGAGGGAAAAATGTCACTTCAAGAATTAAAACAAAAAGAAATTAAGAGAGCTTGGCGATTGTCGGTATTTCCAGATGAGTCATTTCGTAAAGAACTTACCCCAACCAATAAGAGCGGGAGAAGACCTGAAGCTGTTGGAACGGCTATGTATAGTAGATAACACAAAAAATATTATATCAAAAATGTATAATTTACTGTTGAAGACTGACAAACTGGAGATCTCGCCATATATTAAAAAATGGGAGAGGGAATTAGGCTCACAGATAGATAAAATCACTATAGGAAAAATACTGAAATTAACCCACAGCTCGACAGTAGACATTAGAACGGCAGAGATGAACTATAAATGCCTAGCCAGGTGGTATGCAACCCCTGACAAAAGGGGGTGGTAGAGGGAGAGGCCCATGATATTGCATAAGGGGTATGAGCATTTATTTTGATAAAACATTTGGACCAAAAAAAACATAAAAAGGAAATATAATAACGCTTTAAGAGAAATAGAAATGCTACGATGATGTGGAAATGAGAAGGGACACAAATGAACTGCAAAGTGAATTAAGTCTCTTAAAGGAGTACGCTGAAGTGGCAAAAAAAAAAAAGAAGATGGTTCAGTGGTGAGTCAGAAGAGCATGGTGGTACTGCAGTGGAGCAGATGTGCAGGGAGTTACAGTGGTGGGGCAGATAAGAAAGGAGGAACATTGGTGGGGCAGATGAGCAGAGGGTTACAGTGGTAGGACAGATGAGCAGGGGTGGTACAGAGGTGGGGAAGATGGGCAGGGGTGTACAGTGGTGGGGCAGATGTGCAGAGGGGTACAGTGGTGGGGCAGATGTGCAGAGGGGTACAGTGGTGGGGCAGATGTGCAGAGGGTCTTCTGAGGTGTGAAGGTGCATGAATTGGGGCTGATCTGAAGTGTGGCATTGCAGGAATTAAAGCTGATCTGAGGTGTGACAGTGCAGGGTGTTCATTTCTCCCTACTAAACTAGTTTACAGCATTTACTTTAAAAAAAGAATCCTTTTCGTGATTGAGAGTGTGAAGTTGACATTTTCTTGTTACAAAATTGGCACGCTCAATTTCTTTGAAAACATTTTTTGGCATGCTGTGCTCAAAAGGTTGCCTATCCCTGGTCTACAAGCTATGGTACCAATCTCTGAAAATGTATCACACCAAATCAGTACAAAAATCAGTAAAAGTACAAATACCCCCCAAATGACCCCTTTTTGGAAAGTAGACATTCCAAGGTATTAAGTAAGTAGCATGGTGAGTTTTTTAAGTTGTAATTTTTTCCCACAATTCTTTGCAAAATGAAGAATTTTTATTTATGTATTTATTTACAAAATTGTCAAATTAACAGGTTATTTTTCCCACAGAACATATGCATACAGCAAATTACACCTGAAAATACATTCGGCTACTCATCCTGAGTATGGCGATACCACATGTGAGACTTTTACACAGCCTGGCCACATACAGAGGCCCAACATGGAAGTAGCACCTTCAGGCGTTCTACAAGCATAAATTACACATCTAATTTCTCAACCACTATACTTTTGAAGGCCCTGGAGCACCAGAACAATGGCTTAGTGACAGCAATAGTAATTATCCAGGGAGCAGGCAGGAATATTGTCTATAGTCAGCACAAGGGTATGGTCAGCACAGCCAAAGCATTTGTCCATAGAAATGAATCCATAGAAACTAGGTCGAGACAGCTAGCACAGCCATAATATTGGTCCTGGTACACTGTTACCAGACAATCATTATTGTACTGCTCTCTAGCCCTTCATAAACATACTGCCTCTTGCTACAGCTAATTATTTGCATATTCCAGGTAGCAGGCAGAGGTGTGGTCAGTTCATGTGGCAGACAGAGGTATGATGGCAGTAATTCAGCAGTAGGTTTAGGGCCGCAATCAGGTAGGACATGTGAACAGGGGCACAGGGGTAGCGGCTTCGCCCCCTCAAATCTCTATGAAGCCTCTGGACTCCAGACCCTAATCCAGAAACTACGAAACCCAGAGAAAACAAAAAAAATATGTTTTTCCATCTGGAAAAACAATTCTGGAGCCCCTCACATTGAGACCCCTGTGCACTACAGTAACAGGGCAACAGATCAGTCCAAGTAGTAGGCAAAAGCATAGTCCATAAAACAGGCCAGGGTCAGTTCACATGCAAGCAGTCCAAGCTGTAGACAGAAGCAAAGTTGATAAAACAGGCCAGGGTCAGTTCACGTGTAAGCAGTCCAAATGGTAGGCAGAGGGTTAGTCAAAAAACAGGACAGGGTCAGTTCATGTGGAAGGCAGTGGCATTCTTATTTGAGGAAGCATGGAAAATGGTCAGCACAGATTATGAAAATGGGGAAATATGGGCTAATATTTTAGGGATGTATGATAAAGTTGGAAGCATTTACCAATGCAAAGGTCGGGTTGGGAGGGACAGTGGGGACCATTGTAGCTGGTATCTCTTGGAAATCCTGTTTTGCTGCACACACATTTTTTTTTGCCATCTTCGACCTGCTTCAGAATGTTGCATGGGAAGTGGTGCGCATGAAGTCGGCTAACAGCATCAGAGGGAAGGGGGGGTCTTTGTTGCTAGATGAAACAGAACAAAATATTACAGCGCACACATGTAAAAAAAGACATTTAGAGTCCATTCAACCCAGGGGCAACTTTGGATCCGACATCAAGTCGCCCCTAGTCGCCTCAAGTCGCGCTTCATGAAAAAATCAATGTAAGTGAATGGATTTGTCTTAATGCACACTACTGCAGTCGCTCCGACTTCAGAAAAGGTTCTTGTACTACTTCAATCCGACTTCTAGGTGACTTGTACCCATAGAATGCAATGGAAGTCACCTCCAAGTCGGATCTCCATCTATATTGAAGTGACTTTACAGGAAATGTCTCCTCTCTAATGATAATGATGTCACCCGGTGTCCCCGACCCTTATGACGTCACAGTCCCAGTATGCCCCAGGACTGTGACGCCTGCAGACTCCGACAACCAATGGCCAGGGTTGTTGGGAAGAGGCCCTCGTCCTCATCAACATGGGGACAAGGTGCTTTGGGGTGGGGGGGCCACAGGGTGCCCCCCTTCCCCAAAGCACCCACCCCCCAATGTTGAGGGCTTGCGGCCTGGTGCAGTTCAGGAGGGGAGCGCTCGCTCGTCCCCACCACCTTTCCTGACAGGCCAGGCTGCATGCTCGGATAAGGGTCTGGTATGGATTTTGTTGGGACCCCCATGCCGTTTTTTCGGCATTGGGGTTCCCCTTAAAATCCATACCAGACCTAAGGGCCTGGTATGCTCTTGGAGGGGAACCCATGCCGGTTTTTTATTTAAAATGTGGTGTGGAGTTCCCCTTCGAGAGCTGATTATTCTGTGATTTGCCACAGTCAAAGTTGCTTGGCTTGGGGGCGACTTGAAGTCATGTTGTAAGTCACCTCAAGTCGCATTGAAGTCATCCCAAGTCATACTCAAGTCGTGTCCAAGTTGCCTCCCAAAGTCGCGCTGCAAGTAATGTTGCCCCTGTGTAAATGGACTCTTACCTCCTACAAGGCTTATTTAAAACACCTAGACATTTTCAAAAAACATTTAAAAAAATGGGGATTTGGTCACACCATATTGCTATATGGTGCTTAAGCCCACTTACTGTGACAAAGTACCCCATGATTAGGGGGCTTAACCACTTTCCGACTGGCACACGCCAATGTATGTCGGCAGAATGGCACAGGCAGGCATATTGGCGTACAGGTACGTCCATTTTTATATGCCACCCTGCAATCGTGTGCGTGCCGCCGGAGGCGTGCTCGCGTGCTGGTCGGGACCCCCATGAGTCCGGTCGTGGGTCCCGCGGACTCGATTGCCGCGGGGATACCCGCGATCATCTCACGGTGCAGCTGAATGGGGAGATGCCGTTGTAAACAGCATCTCCCCGTTCTGCCTAGCAACAAGTGACGCTGATCGATGCTCCACGTGATTGGAGCAGAGATCAGTGTTCACTAACACAAAGCCCAGCCCCTCACAGATAGTAACATGACCCTAGGAACACTTAACTCCTACACTGCCACCCCCTGGTTAACCCCTTCACTGCCAGTGTCATTTACACAGGAATTAATGCATTTGTATAGCATTGATTGCTGTATAAATGACAATGGTCCCAAAAATGTGTAAAAAATGTCCGATGTGTCTGCCATAATGTCGCAGTCACAATAAAAATCGCTGATCGCCGCCATTACTAGTAAAAAAATAAATTATTAATAAAAATGCCATAAAACTATCCCCCATTTTGTAAACGCTATAACTTTTGCGCAAACCAATCAATAATCGCTTATTGTTTTATTATTATTATTATTGTATTTTTTTTTTACCAAAAATACGTAGAAGAATACAGCCTAAACTGAGGGAAAAAACTTTTTTTATATATTTTTGGGTGATATTTATTATAACAAAAAGTAAAAAATGATGCGTATTTTTCAAAATTGGCGCTCTATTTTTGATTATAGCGCAAAAAATAAAAACCGCAGAGGTGATCAAATACCACCAAAAGAAACCTCTATTTGTGGGAAAAAAAGTACGCCAATTTTGTTTGGGAGTCACGTCACACGGCCGCGCAATTGTCAGTTAAATCGACGCAGTGCCGAATCTCAAAAAGTGGTCTGGTCTTAAAGCGGGATTCCTCTGCTGAATCTTTTGTTTTTCTGTTTCTTTGTTATGCGTTTACCAATGTGTTTTTGTACTCACTACTTGTGGCTTTTTACTCCCTGGCTTGCCGATTTCTTGCGGAAGAAACAGTTTTAAAAATTCATCCCGGCTGTTTCCATATTGCTTGTGGGCATTTGAAGCCTACAAGCATTTCCTTCCGGGATGAGGTGATGCTGTGCTCCCAGCATTCACCGCTTGATCCCACGCATGCTCATTGATAGCAGCGAGCAGCGCCGTAAAACTTCGGGTTGCCATTACAACGGGCGGCGTCCTCGGAAGTTCCCGCCCTGTTGTGATCGCAACGAAATAAACAATGGTGCCTTCTGACACGCCCTCGTCACATGACCGGCGTCATGTGACGCCGAAATCTCACGAGATTTCGGCAGGACAGCGTTCCCCATTGATTCATGGGAACAATGTGAGAAACTTCCCAGGAGACTTTGCAGAGCCGGGTAAAGGCGATAACCACACCTATTCCCACGGGAGGAGAGCCCGGAAGTCACCTTTGAAATGTAAATTAAAAGTTAATTACGGCAATCGGATTTTTATAAAGGTTTTTTTTGGCATCTATGGGAGAAACACTATGGCTTGTGAGCTTTTTAAAATGTGAGTACCACACCGCCAGCAAATTGGTCCGGTCTGAAAGTGGTTAAGCACCATATAGCAATATGGTGTGACCAAATCCCCATATTTTTTGATAATGTTTTTTGAAAATGTCTAGTTGTTTTAAATAAGCATTGCAGGAGGTAAATGTCTTTTTTTACATGTGTGCGCTGTAATATTTTATTCTGTATGGTCTTATGGCTGAACCATCTTTAATGCATCTTTTAGGGTGTGCCCCCCAAAATATCTTGTTTGTCTATTGTATGGATTCTGACCAAATCCTTTTGGGCGCAGAGCACCCCACTCCCTCACCAGTGCCTCTCATTAGTGTCCACCTGTGTCACGGGTGGAGGCCTCTAGTTCTCCCATACAGAGGAATAGGGGTGAGCTCAGGCATGTTTGCATGCTCCACATGCAAAGCCCGCCAGGAAGTCGGCGCAACGCTGCTCTAATCACAGGCAGTGAGACATTGACCAATCTCTGCAGCCACGCATCGGGGCAATGTCTCACTGCCTGTGATTAGCGCAGTGCTGTACCTTCTTCCTGGTGGGCTCTGCCCATGGAGCATGCAAACACGCCTGAGCTCATCCTTATAGAGGAGTGTATTGCTCCCATGGTTTAGAGAAGCAGGATTTCCAAGTCTATGGATAGCGTAGGACCCACTAATCATGGGGTACTTTGTCGCAGTAAGTGGGCTTAAGCACCATATAGCAATATGGTGTGACCAAATCCCCATATATTTTGATAATGTTTTTTGAAAATGTCTAGGTGTTTTAAATAAGCCTCGCAGGAGGTAAATGTATTTTTTTACATGTGTGCGCGGTAATATTTTGTTCTGTTGTATGGTCTTATGGCTGCACCATCTTTAATGCATCTTTTAGGGTGCCCCGCACACAAATATCTTGCTTGTTTGTTTATAGATGAGGGACTTGACAACTTCTTCAATGAATTTTAGAAAGAGGCGGGGCTTTCCGTGGATTTGGTGTAGACTATGTAGTAATTATAAATGGCCAAATGGATAAGATAAATTGATACCTTCTTGTACAAGAAACGGGACCTCTGTATTGACAAATAGGGCTGAATCATTTGATCATTGAAATCCACCCATCCCCCCCCCCCCATGTAGAGAGATTGTAATCTTGGACACATGTTGGCTTTTTAATGGGACCTTGTCTTCTTTGAACCTCAATTGTAGCGTCATCATGGATGGTGGACACCAGGTGCACGTTATTGTTATTCTTCCACTTTAATGCCAGCACTTAGTTGCATCTCAGCGTTGGTACTGAGCCTGGGAATATAATCCTGGTTACTGGCGGGCGCCTGGTTTCCAGAGCGCCGTGCCCTTTTGGGAGGGACCCATTCTTCCTCTGAATCATTTGTGGATCCACTACTCTCGTTTAAATGCCGAATTTGATATGGAATCAGAATTGGCATTGGAATCTGCTGAGAACGCCCGCTGCTCTCATCAGTCATGGAGAGGATCTGGAATGCCTCCTCACTGCTGTATACTCTTTTGGACAAGACTCTCATAGCTGTGTAATGGGTGGTAGGTGACGTTCACTGATGAGCTGTGCGATGGGTGGCAGGTGACGTTCACTGGTAGGTTATGGACGGTGACGGGTGATGGTCACTGACAGGTGACAGCCCACGGCCACTGATGGGTGATAGGCCACAGTCACTGATGGGTGACAGGTACACCGCTGATGGTCACTGATGGCAGTCTCTTGTGACAGGTGCACTCTATCTTTATGGGTGACTGCGGTGACTGTTGGGTGACAGGTGACAATGGGGGGGGGGGGGGGGCGATGTGACAAGTGTTGTGCTTGGTGCAGATTCTACAGTACACAGATCTGTAACTCACTGCTCCTGGCTCTTCTCTCCTTACACTGGAAATATCTGTTCACCCGTCGGTGGTGAGTGGTGTCTTGGTGACATGTCGACACCGACAGTACAGGGCTACCTGCACATGATCGCGTGAATGTTCTGTTTAAATGGACAGACGTCATCTGACCCCTGCCCAGAACGAGAGCCACCCCACCGTCATAACAGTGTGTGGGCGGCAAGTGGTTAAAGTACAAGTCTCGGCCTTATCAGCCTTAACAGACACCAAGTGGGCCTTGAACCCTTTAATAGAATGAATTCAGAGACCACCTAGAAAGACACTGTAATGAAAGTTGGATTTACATTTAGTATTGAATACTCTGACAGCACCTCCATTTGCACCTACCAAGGATTGTGCTCTGGAAAGTATTACTCTGAAGGCCGCCTTTCTAGTAGCAGTCACCACAGGCCGTAGGATTTAGAAGATCTAAGCCTTGGGATCCCAAGATACATTACATTCTTCCCGGACAGGGTCATTGTACAACCGATTCAGCAGTTCATACCCAAGGCTCTGACTGTCCACCATTTTAATCTGGAATGGGTTCTCCCAGCTTTTGAAGAAGACCCAGCTATGTCAAGATTACATGAACTAGACGTTGCAAGGACGCTTCTTTGGTACATCGAGCTAACACAGTCTTTCTGCAAAGATCAATGCCTATTTGTTAGTTCAAATGGAGTTAGGAAAGGGTTGGCAGCATCCAAAAGAACTATAGGAAGCTGGATTGTATGTCTGATTCAAAAGGCTTATCGGGCTAGTGGTCTTCTGGTTCCAGGGGCAGTCAATGCGCACTCGACTCGGAAGATAGCCTCTTCTTCGGTGGCTTTAGCACAGGTCTCTCCGGAAACGATTTGTCGGGCAGCAAGATGGTCTTCATTTATCACCTTTATGACCCATTAAAGCCTTGATCCAGCCGCACTAACTTCTCTTGATTTTGGGAAAAAAACATTACAATTTTGTAACCCCAAATAAACTATGTCTTTTGCAGCAACCCTCCCTATGAGTGAGTTATTTACCATGTTTATGTTGCCATGTAGGCACCAGGAAAACGGAATACTTGCTTTTCCATAATTTTCATTTCCTGGTGTCTATCCATGGCAGCATACGCTCTCCCTTAATGTAATCTGCATTTTTTGAGATTAGTTACAAGAATGACATGGGGGGGGGGCAACTCTTACTTTTATAGAGTTAAAGTGGTCCTGTGGGCTGGTTGTGGGTGGAGCAACCAACCATATGTATACTGCCATGAATAGGCACTAAGAAAGGAAAATTACGGAAAGGCAAATATTCAATTTTCAGTTTTTACTGCAAGGTCTGTGACCCGATTACGACAGCAGCTCTTTCTTCTTCAGCTCTTTACATATTATGCATTCCAATCAGTCCCTGCCCTCAGGAAGCTTACAACCAAAAGATTCCAATCTCACACGTATACTACTAGGACCAGTTTAGCAAGATCCAATAAACTGACTAGCATGTCTTAGCCCTTGTACACACGGTCGGAGAATCCGTCGGAATGTGTCCTATCGGACCGTGTTGTCGGATAATCCGACTGTGTGTGGTATGCATCGGACTGATTCCGTTGGAATATCCGTCGGATCCAATTTTCCAACATGTTGGAAATATTTCCCGACCAACTGGTTCGATCGGACATACTCCGATCATTTGTAGAGCATTTTGATCGGACCAAGTGCCACGCATTCTCAGATCAAATTCCTACATCAAAGCTATTGGCTACTAGCCTGAACGTAGTCCCATCGTAACGAAATTACGTCATCACGTTCTGAATGATCGGATTTTTCGACAACTTAGTCCGACCGTGTGTATGCAACAGTTTCGGACAAGATCCGACGGACAAAATCAGACGGATTTGGTTGTCGAAATCTCCGACCATGTGTACAGGGGCTTAGAAGTGTGGGAGGAAACCAGAGTACCCGGAGGAAACCCATGCAAACACAGGGAGAGCATGTAAATAGTGTCCTGAGTGATAGTCAATGAGCTGCCAGGAGCAAGTATTCTACATATCCAGAGCTGCAAAATACGTGCGGGTGCTAGAAAGCTGAGGCTTCTCAATATACAGGCTGCTAGAAAATTAAGTAGATACTGTAAGGTCCTGTTCACACTTGCCAATTTGGAACGGTGGGCAGAACTGGCACGATTCTGCACTTGGGAGTCCAAATTGCAATAATATTGTGGGAAAAGGTGCAATGCACAATTGTGTGGCATGCATTCTTAATGGAACCACAAACGCAGTGCAATTTTCTGCGACTGTCATGCAAAAATCGCAGCAAAATGCACCTGGCTCAGCTTCTTTAAGGTGACAAATGCATATAGGGCAGCCCTTTCATGGGTTCTCCCAGCTTTTGAAGAAGACCCAGCTATGTCAAGATTACATGAACTAGACGTTGCAAGGACGCTTCGTTGGTACATTGAGCTAACACAGTCTTTCTGCAAAGATCAATGCCTATTTGTTAGTCCAAATGGAGTTAGGAAAGGGTTGGCAGCATCCAAAAGAACAATAGGAAGCGAAATTGTACGTCTGATTCAAAAGGCTTATTGGGCTAGTGGTCTTCTGGTTCCAGGGGCAGTCAATGCACACTTGACAAGGAAGATAGCCTCTTCTACGGTGGCTTTAGCACAGGTCTCTCCGGAAACGATGTGTCGGGCGGCAAGATGGTCTTCATTTACCACCTTTATGACCCATTAAAGCCTTGATCTAGCCGCACTAACTTGTCTTGATTTTGGGAAAAAAACATTACAATTTTGTAACCCCAAATAAACTATATCTTTTGCAGCAACCCTCCCTATGAGCGAGTTATTTACCATGTTTATGTTGCCATAGAGGCACCAGGAAAACGGAAAACTGAATACTTGCTTTTCCATAATTTTCCTTTCCTGGTGTCTATCCATGGCAGCATATGCCCTCCCTTACTATCTGCATTTTTTGAGATTAGTTGCAAGAATGACTTCTTGGGGGGGGGGCAACTCTTACTTTTATAGAGTTAAAGTGGTCCTGTGGGTTGGTTGTGGGTGGAGCAACCAACCATATGTATGCTGCCATGGATAGGCACCAGGAAAGGAAAATTACGGAAAGGCAAGTATTCCATTTTCTGTTTTTACTGTAAGGTCTGTGACCCGATTATGACAGCAGCTCTTTCTTCTTCCCTGGCTGCTGCAAGTATTTGACCATTGGATTACTTAAATAATTGCTCTACCATGCTGTGGCTCCTCTCATTAGTTCATATGCCCTGTAGCGACTTACAGAAGCTGTCCAGAGGAACTGGTATTACAGAACTGACAATTTACATATTATGCATTCCAATCAGCCCCTGCCCTCGGGGAGCTTACAACCCAAGATCCCTATCTCACACGTATATTACTAGGACCAGTTTAGCAAGATCCAATAAACCGACCAGCATGTCTTATAAGTGTGGGAGGAAACCAGAGTACCCGGAGGAAAACCACGCAAAACACAGGGAGAGCATGTAAATAGTGTCCTGAGTGCTTGCTTTTCCATAATTTTCATTTCCTGGCATCTATCCATGGCAGTATACGCTCTCCCTTACTGTAATCTGCATTTTTTGAAATTAGTTACAAGAATGACATGGGGGGGGGGGCAACTCTTACTTATGCAGAGCAGCAGAATACATGCAGTTGCTAGAAAGCTGAGGCTTCTCAATATACAGGCTGCTAGAAAGGTAAGTAGATACTGTAAGGCCCTGTTCACACTTGGCAATTTGGAACGGTGGACAGAATTGGCGCAATTCTGCCCTTGGGAGTCCAAATTGCAATAATATTGTGGGAAAAGGCGCAATACACAATTGTGTGGCATGCATTCTTAATGGTACCCCAAACGCAGTGGAATTTTCTGCGACTGTCATGCAAAAATCACAGAAAAATGCACCTGGCTCAGCTTCTTTCAAGCGACAAATGTGTATAGGGCAGCCCTTTCATGTGACACATGAAAACACGTATTAATCACTCAAAAAAAAAATTGAGAGCCACAATGTGTGTTCCCGCTACGTGAAATGTAAATAGAGCTTTTTACAAGTGACTTCTTTGCTTTAAGGAAAAATGTCAACTTTGCCTCTAAGGCCTCATGCACATGTGCAGTTTAAAATGTGCCTAGTGTAAAATCTCAGCATTGCTCCCTACTTGGGGAACTGCAGGTGGCGCTTTCAGATGGCCATAGAAGTGAATGATGTGTGCAGTTGTACTCTGGCATGCACTGATGCTTTCATACATTGGCCTAAGCATGTGCACAATGCAGAAAAGTGTCCTTGAATACCTGGGTACAGCTACATACAGCGATTTATTTCTTTGGTCAGCAGTAGTGCCACCTGCTGCTATCCAAGCAGGCAAAAAAGTCAGGTGGTTATGCTAGGCATATTTTAAGCCTCAAACCTGTGCATGAGGTCTGTAGGCTCATTTACATGGGTGCTCAGCCCCATACAGAATGCAGAGACATATGTTTATGTTTTTGTACTAGCGCTAAGCGGTGTGCAGGCAGCATATATAAGTTCATGCACATGCCTAGTGTAAATTTCCCATGCCCAGGGAGCCATATGCTATACATGGCCAAAGTCTTGTAAATGATTATGCAACTTTGCATCGGTGTTTAGCTGGCCATGCACATACAACATATTTCACAAAAGCAAAACCGCAGTTTTTGGAAAATCCATTGTGTAGTCACTACCATCCAGCTCCCCAGGCACAGTGCTGGGAAATTCACATATAAAATGCCTACAAATGTCTGTGTGCATGAACCCCTATAAGCCCTTGTACACACGGTCGGACATTTCAACAACCAAATTCGTCGGATTTTGTCTGACGGATTGTGTCCAAAACTGTTGCATACACACGGTCGGACCAAGTTGTCGGAATTTGCGGTTGCCAAAAACGCGATGTCGTAAGCCGTGTACGGCGGGACTAGAAAAGGGAAGTTCAGCACCACGTCCGGCACCCTTTGGGCTCCTTCTGCTGATCTTGTGTTAGAAGTTTAGTGAGAGACGATTCGCGCTTTTCAGATTAGTGATTCAGATCGCTACTGCTCTTCGGTTTGTGCTTGTGTGTGCGTATCTGATAATTAGTGCGTGCAGTCAGTAAGTATTTGTTTCTCATTGTGGACTATATCTTGGTATAGTACGCTTTGAAAGGCATTTTTTTATTGTCTGCTTGCTTCTGCTATTCAGGTCGTTCTTTCAGGCCTTGCTGTTTATCGGTGCTTTCTGGTGTCCGTTCTGACGAGCCGACCGTTTTGAAACCCTGTTTTGTCTACGTACTCATCGTAGAGTTTGTGCTGTGCAGGGGCTTCGTGTTGGGGTTCTTACTTTGACACAAGCCCAGTCCATGAACAGGGAGGGGAGGCGTTTGTGCATCAAGAATTGGTTGCACCAGCATGACCAGTTCTCGCACATGCCTTTGCTCCGTGAGATCCGCGAGAATAATCCTGATCATTTCAGGAATCTCCGGATGACGGACCCCGTTTTTCACCGTCTGCTGGCTTTGCTGACCCCTTATATCACCAGGCAGGCTACCTGCATGCGGCAAGCCATCACTCCGGAGCAGAGGCTCATCGCCACGTTGCGCTACTTGGCGACAGGGAGAAGCCTTCAGGACCTCAAGTTCTCTACAGTCATCTCCCCCCAGGCTCTGGGGATCATTATTCCAGAGACCTGTTCTGCCATCATTCAGGTCCTGCAGAAGGACTATATGAAGCTAAGTTTTCTCCTTAAACATCACATTCTATGTATTTCATGATTGCTAATGTCTTGCATTTCTTTCCTCATTCCCTAATTACCATCATTGCAATATGCTCTAATTCATATACTCTGCCCCTTTGTCCTCAGGCATATTTGCCTCACTAACTTCCCCACCATGCTCTTCTTGGCCCATAAAACTATAGTCTAGTCACTTACCAATGTCTTTTGTCAGCTCCATAGTATTGCTTTCCCCTCCCCTAAACACCCCCTATAATGTCTACAAATGTGATGTGTGTGCTTCAATTCATGCAGAGTCACATTTTTTTAATTTTTGGGGTTGTGCCAAACTCATTAGGAACCCCCAACTGCTAGCTCAGCTGATAGCAATCCTCTATCTGCTGACTTTACCAAACTCAATACACACTATACCTACGTTTTTGATGCTCACATTTATGGATGAATTCACCTAAGCATGTAGTGCAAGGGCCTGCCTCAATACTTTCAAATGCTATTTTTATTTTGTTTTTTAACATATTAATTATCTGGATATGTAATAGCAGAATGTCAAAATGTGCTTCCATTTTGTTTGGGGGGGATGGGGGGGTGATGACTCTCATAAGGGGACCTTATACTTTAGGCTTTAAAGTGGTTGCCGGCCAAAATTTGACTTTTTAAATAAAAATAACCTATCATACACAAGCTTAATGCATTCTAGTAAAGTTAGTCTGTAAACAAAGGTCCGTTTTCTTATTACAGCATTTTGTAGCTTTATAAACTTTTAGCAGACCGTGGCCATCTTAGGTTTGGGCATCTGAAGCCAGACTGTATTTCTTCCTTGATCTCAGCCTTGCAAATCTCGCACATGCTCAGTGCTACACAAGCAGAGAAATAGGTTTCAGGTCAGGTTTCCATAGCAATGGCAGTGTCAGAGGAAGTTACCGCCCCTTAGCTATGCAAACCTCTCCTCCCCTCCTCCCCCCAGGAACCAGGAAATATACTGCATTTATAACAACAAAAAACAAGCAACAAAAGGAAGGAGGCTTATAAATATACAAATTGTAAATGAAATCATTTGCTTCTGTGCAGATATTTCTAGATAACAAGAGATATATAGCTTGTTATATATGTATCTTGTTATGTGTGTGTATGTATATATTTATATAGATATATCTATATCGCTTGTTATATATGTATCTTGTTATGTGTGTGTATGTATATATCTATATAGATATATCTATATCTCTTGTTATATATGCATCTCGTGTGTGTGTGTGAGAGTATATATGTGTGTGTGTGTGTGTGTGTATATATATATATATATATATATATATATATATATATATATATATATATATTTATTATGTGTGTGTGTGTCTGTATATATGTGTGTGTGCGTGTGCGTGTGCGTGTGTGTGTGTGTGTGTGTGTGTGTGTGTATCTACACCCGGCGGCTACTTTTTTCTGTACAGCTTTTCATTTGAAAAAAAAAATAATAATAATAATCTCAGCAACAAAATTCATTTACTTGTAGGTACTTCTACTGCTGGCTGTTACTGGTGGCAGTTACTGCTGGTTGGCTCTGGTGCTGGCGTCCAAATCGCGGGTTCCCATGCATTTGTGTGGCAGAAAACAGAAGCATGCGGCTGCTGTAGAGAGCAGAGAGAATGCTTCCTGTCACAGGCGGGAGTACATTTGGTATCACTCCGCCTGTGAAGGAGCTGGCGCTATACAGGAAGCATCGGCTCTGCTTCCTCTAGCGACAGCTCCGTTCTTTGCGCTGATGCTCGGAGATGGCAGGTCGGGAACCCGCGATCTGGGCATGCTGACCCGCCATCTCAGAGCAAGACATGGCGGGCCACATCAGAGGGCCAGCAGTTGGGCACACCTTGATTAGGTCATTGAGCTTATGTGTAAAAAATAAAAAATAAATTATATATATATATATATATATATATATATATATATATATATATATTAGCCACTTCAGCTCCAGACCATTTTGCTGGTCAAAGACCAGACGACTTTTTAGGATTCGGCACTGCATCAATTTAACTGGCAGTTGCGCGGTCGTGCGACGTGGCTCCCAAACAAAATTGACGTCCTTTTTTTCCCACAAATAGAGCTTTCTTTTGGTGGTATTTGATCACCCCTGCGGTTTTTATTTTTTGCGCTATAAACAAAAATAGAGCGACAATTTTGAAAAAAATGCATTTTTTACTTTTTGTTATAATAAATACCCCTCAAAATTAGGGGTGCACCGAATGGGTTTTTTGGTGCCGAAACCGATACCAAAAATGAAAAATACACTAGGCCGAAACCGATACCGAAACAGCACCGATACCGAAACATATTTTTAAAAAAAATATTTTTGTACAGGAGATGGTCAGAGACTGGGGACATGGTACAGGAGATGGTCAGAGACAGAGGGCATGGTACAGGAGATGGTCAGAGACAGAGGGCATGGTACAGGAGATGGTCAGAGACAGAGGGCATGGTACAGGAGATGGTCAGAGACAGAGGGCGTGGTACAGGAGATGGTCAGAAACTGCAAACATGATAAAAGAGATCTATGCAGCCTCACCAGTGCCCGTCAGATGCAGCCAGCCAGTGTCCCCCTATAATTGCAGCCAGAGTGTCCCCCTATTATTGCAGCCAGAGTGTCCCCTCATTATTGCAGCCAGAGTGTCCCCTCATTATTGCAGCTAGCCTGTGAAGGGAAGAGAGGAGAGCCACCTCTGCCGCCTGTTTTATCATAGTCGGGAACATCACAGCTTTCAGTTCAATAGCTGTGTGTTCCCGGCCACACGCCATCACATACAGCCGCTCCCCCTTCTTCGGGCACTTTGATAGACAGATCATCCATCCAATCCTGCGGGTGATCTGTCTATCAAAGTGCCCGGACAAGGGGGAGGGGCTGTATGCGACGGCGTGTGGCCGGGAACACACAGCTATTGAAATGAAAGCTGTGATGTTCCCGACGCTTTGATCAAACAGGCGGCGGAGGCGACTCTCCTGCACTATAGCATGATCTAGCTTTTCATGATGGGCGGCACCAAGGGTGGGGGGCGGAGCCATGCCCCCCACCCAGGCCACACCCCATTTTCGGCTCCATTATCGGCGGTTTTTCTCTTTCGGCAAATTGCCGAAAAGGGCATTTCAGCCGATATGTTTCGGCGGCCGAAATTTCGGTGCATCCCTACTCAATATATATATATAAAAAAAGTTATTTTTCACTCAGTTTAGGCCGATACGTATTCTTCTACATATTTTGGAAGAAAAAAATAATTAAAAAATAATCGATTGTTGATGGTTTGCACAAAAGTTATAGCGTTTACAAAATAAGCGATAGTTTTATGGAATTTTTATTTATATATTTTTTTTACTAGTAATAGCGGCGATCAGCAATTTTTATTGAGACTGCGACATTATGGTGGACACATCGGACATTTTTGGGACCATTGTCATTTATATAGCAATCACTGCTATATAAAATGCAGCGATTCCTGTGTAAATGACACTGGTAGTGAAGGGGATAACCAGTGGGTGGCAGTGTAGGGATTAAGTGTTTCTAGGGGTGTGTTACTAACTGTTGGGGGCTGGGCTTTAATTTAGTGAACATTGATCTCTGCTCCAATCACATGGAGCAGAGATCAGCGTCACTAGTTGCTAGGCAGAACGGGGAGATGCTGTTTACAACGGCATTTCCTCGTTCAGCTGCCCCATGAGACGATCGCGGGTATGCTTGTGGCGATCGAGTCCGTGGGACTTGCGACCGGACTCACGGGGGTCCCGACCAGCACACGAGCACGCCGCCGCACTTGCGATGGCAGGGCGGCAAATTTAAAAAGGGACGTACAGGTATGCCCATTTGCCTGCCCATGCCATTCTGCCGACGTACATCCGGGTGCGCTGGTCGGGAACCGGTTATGCATCTTTATCAAGAGTATATGTCAGTGTAATTGGGGGAAATAAAAGATTAACGTTTTTAGATACAACTTTTTTCAGTATTTCGATAAAAAAAAGTGGAGAGAGCATCTGTCAAAAACACACACATTATATATAAATAATTAATTTTCACACACAATTTTTATTTAAAGGTTTCTTAATAAATTTGAATTATTTATAAGTTTTCGCCACACACTTCTGTGATAAAAAGTTTGACCAGGTGCAGCTCCACTCTCTCTCTCTCTTGTTTGCTTTCTTGTGTGATTTGAAATAATAAATGAATATATTCTTATAGTAACGTGAGTGTGAGATACAGACCTTAGATATAATCTGACCTATAACCATATCTTAAAAAAAAAAAAAAAAAATAAAAACCACACACACATAAATGTATGAGAATATAGAATTTTATTTGTATAATTTTATTTGTATTTTTATTTTGTACATTTATTTGCATATTTAATACATTTACCGTATATACTCGAGTATAAGCCGAGAATTTCAGCCTCTTTTTTGAGGCTGAAAGTGCCCCCCTCGGCTTATACTCGAGTCATCGCTGTCTGCCCGCTCGATCAGCGTGTCGAGCAGACAGACAGCGGCCATTCTATAATTCAAAAGCCGCGCCTCCGGCTCCGCCTTCGCCTGTGATAGGCGGAACACTGAATTTCCCAGCAGCCTGTGTTCCGCCTATCACGGACATCGTATCATCCTCGTACTACGGACGAGGATGATACGATGTCC